>NC_000078.6:61167132-61477965 GCF_000001635.26 Mus musculus
TGTTGGGTGAAATGTCCTAACTTAAGTCCATCTCTTGGTTGCTATTTACTATTTAATAAATACTTGTTTTAAATTTGGCTCAAAATGGTAGAGTTGGTCTTTCTGGCAAATTGCAGGAATAGCAGACCTAGGAGAGAGAGTGGTGTGAGAGGTCATATTGAATAAATGGAAAAGCTGTAAGAGTGGGTTGATTATGGAGGAGGAAACAAGGTACATATCTACCTTCCTTCACACAAAGCATATCCTGAAGGAGCAATCACATTCCTGTGATTGTATGGTTTCTTGGATGAAGAAGCCTGATATTAACCCGAGAAGACTGTAGGAGGCAGCAAAGGCCAGGATCACTGAAAATAGAATTCTTCAAGTCACACGCCCAAAAAGTGTCCAATACAGGGTATCCAGTCCTTTCCATTCCAGATCCTTTCAATGAAAACCAAAAGACTATTAACCTTCATGTTTCCTCAAAATTTTACATGTGATATGTACCCACAAGGGAAACAACAACAACAAAACAAACAATAACACAAAACTGCTTGTCTGTAAAATATCTTTGCCTCCAAGATGGAAAAGTAGTGAAGCCAAGGAGTGGTCACAAAATATACAGTGTCAGTGGGTAAAATGGTGGTGATGAAGGTTGATAATGACAATAGTGACTCCATGAGTCCAGAAATTTGAAATTTTCCATCTTTAATGAGAGCTTTAATTAGTTTCATCATGAAGTATGCAAAAGTTTGAAAAGCCTTATTTGATACCTCAGGATTAGAATTTAAACAAAAGCAATCTGTGACGTTTTCAAAAAAGAAAATGATAGCATCTGATAATACAATTAGCTTCTTAAAAGTCTACACCATTGTTCCCATGTTAACTTATATTTGCCCTAAAATTGAACTTTAATAAATATTCACTAGTCCAATACACATACAGATTTTAATAAGGGCCTGCGTCCTTAATAACACAGGGCAGAGTCATTGTGATGAGAGAAGTTCCAGTTGCTTTATATTAGAAGGCACTGTTTCCTCAAGTGAATCAACAGATCCCTGAAAGTTCACAGAGATAGAAAGTTCCTGGATCTGTTAGGATGGTATTGTTAAACCTCTGTCATGTTCTTCAGCTCTTACCAGGCCTGTACAATCAATGATACTTTGGATCTCCTTTTCTGTGAGATTTTACAAGCTGGTCCATGAGATTTTGATCTGTCCCAGATATGCTGATAATACCACTTAGAAGTCTAAGGAAGAAAAGGTAAGCAAATATTTTTAGCCTGGAAAAAAAAGCATTCTAATTACATTCTTAATGGAAATTAAAGAAAAATAAACCCACCATATTTATGGTCTTTTGTGGCTAAAGCCTTCTAAGTCAGTTGTAACAATGATAGTTATTAAACAGTGTTTACCATTACATGTAGTTTCCTTAGTTTCTGAGATTCTATAATCAATCTCTCCATTTCATACAGCTTATGCAGAGGTCTGGCTGAGGAACTACAAAGACATAGAAAAGGATTTTCATCTCTACATCCTTCGGTATATTAATGGTGGCAGCAATGACTAAGATCCACTGATGGAAAAAAATAGCTTTTATTTCCTACTTTTTGTGGGGAGTGTTCATAAGAAGTATTAGAAGGTGTGCTCATACTATAATATGGCATATACAGATGAATACAATATATTTTTCAGTATCCTACAAATATAGTAGAAGGAAAAACTGTGTATGGACAGAAAATCTTGAGATCTTAACAATCCAGACTATTGCCAGAGTTATTGGTGCCTGTTCAGAAAGTGATAATAAGGCTATATTGCTGAAGACAACATCTGTAAACTCAGTGACTGTGGATAATTCGAGTTGAAATGCTACTTACTTCAAGCCTTCACCACTATGGTCAAGGTTCATGGTATAGAAGATACTCTGGGTGCTACCAAAGGAAAAAGGAAAACATTAACCCAACTTCATACCCTTCATTCTACTGTGGTTACTTACCAGAAAGATATATCACTACAATAGTGGCACAAAGCCTGTGAGAGAAACTAACCAATATCTTATTGGAGTTAATGTTCACTCCATTACTGGCAAAAACCTAAGAGTAGGTGAAGCATGGACCTAGAGGAAAAGAAAAACTACAGTTCCACTCAAAAGACACAGGAATAAAACACTCCTAATGACATTCTGCTAAACTCCCAGATCAATACCTTTCTCAGCCATCATCAGAGAAATTTCTAGCAGTGCCAAAGCCAGATCCTAGAAGTCAGGTAGTCTAAGTAGGGGGATGAAATAAGCAATAAATGAGCCAGCAGGTTATTCTCTGAGTGAGAAACTCTCTGGGGCTTTACAAAGTCTCTGCAGCCAGACAAAAAAGGGGAAACACAAACATACACATACACACAAAATCACATACAGACACAGACAGACAGAGACACAGACACAGACACAGACACACGCACACACACATCACACACATCTCACACATTTGGTGGATGAAGCATAGCTCCAACAAGTTCAAATAACTTTATTTTTTCTTAGCCTTTTATACCATTAAGTCAAAAGTTCTGTATGCAACAAAAAAGATTGCTTCATAGTCATGAGTTGCATATTCTCTGAAAACCATCACTGTCAAAACATGTTCTGCAAAAAAAATAAATAAAGCAAAATCATTATATAAAATGAAATTACAATAATATGATTGATTTTATATTCTTCCTTTGAAATTCACACCTAACTGAACATTTCCCATCTACTTTTCTACAAATTCATTGTAACCTCAAAGCAATAATTTCTCTTACATTGATCAACAAACTTTAAACAAGCCAATTCTCCAGCAAAGTTTTTCCTAATATCTATCTGATGACAATTTGTAACTGCCAAGAAACAGATCATCTATCTTACATCTTATTCTTGAAATCTTGTTAAGCTAATCTGGCTAATCATTTATTACCTATTTTGGTGTTCATAAGAAAATTATTTCCTTTTTGTTCATAAGCCTACTTTCTCATGGTGCACACTGAAACCAGTGGCCACATTCCTAACACACAAAATCCAGGAATTCAGAACCAACAAAGAATGTTTTCTTTGATCATTAGTTTGTCCCAAGTCTATTTTTCTCTTTCATGTACAATTATGTGCTTTTAATACATAAAAACTCACTGAATTTCTCTTCAAACCTATTCAGCCCTCACTGCTCTAAGAGATGTGATATACTAATATATACTAATCTTGATTCTAATTTTATCATGTCATTCTGGCAAAAATTTAAACCATTGTCTTAAACTTTGTACTACTCTAACATCCTAAAACTACTTAAATCAAATAGAGAATTCTGTAAAATCATTAGTTAGTTTTAACAATATTATTCTATGATAGCTCTTCTACATACTGATCTGCAGGAAAATTGCCCAATAGGAAGTCTGTCTCCCAAGAAGCAATCATACCAGATTATAAACAGTGAGTGTCCCCCACCACCCAATCCCAACGTGCTCGATATGAGAAATATATCAATAATAAAAATGAGACAACACAGTTGCTGCAAGAACCAATTCAGAGATAAAGCCCATGAGGCTGTGCCTCTCTGAGGTGCGTCCATCACAGCTGTAGAAACTAGTGGACTGTCTTCAGGAAACTCACTTACCCACTGCAGTTCCTTCTACATGGCATCTGCCACTCCAGAAGAAGAGTAAACAAATAAAGGCTCATAGCCAGAAAATATACAATAAGTGAGAGATTTTGAAAAATTCAGTTCTAAAAAGGATATGTCCCTTTTTAGGGCTTCCCCTCAGGGATGAATAGCTCTATGGAAGAAGAGGCAGAAAGAGTTAGAAGAGATGGAAGACATGAAAGAGTCAAGTCCTTATAAGAAAAAAATAGGACTGGTAAACATACAAACTCACTGAGACTGCGGCTGCATGTTCAAAGCCTGCAAAGGGTATGGACCCTATGGAATTATAGAATGGAAGAAGTGAACACATACCCACATCTATATCCAGAACGTCTATTCAATTAATATCCACTTGCAAAGAATGTGAAGGGGAAACATTGAAGAAATAAACCACTCTTAAGGGTAAACCACAGCAAAGTAGTAGCTGGCCAACACAAAACTAAGTCAACAGAATATTCTCTGGTTTTTTTTTTTTTTTTTTTTTTTTTTGGTGGGGGGAGGTTCATTGTATCATAATGTTAATCAATAGCTATTGGGTTTTTTGTTTGTTTGTTCTTTTTTGTTTGTTTTGTTTTGTTTTGTTTTGATTTTGTTTTAATCTTATCAGTCCTTTGTGTAAATACTATGGCTTCCATTTTTGTGTTTTCATCTGATTCTTATTTGTGTAAACTTGTTAGTTTCTATGTCTGTATGCATTTCTTGTACCTTTTCATTGGCTTTTTTCTCCTGTTTGATTGTTTTGTCCTATTCTAATTTGCTATTTTATTTTATATTATTTATTGTACCTCTGATATCTCTTTGCTTTCTAAAGGAAGACAGAAAAGATGTGGACCTGAATTGGAGGGGGAGTTGGGAGTAGTAGTGGGTAGGGGAATGCAAAATCAGTACATATGGTGTGAAAAGAAACATAATTGATCCTGCAGTTCTTTCAGACAGGAAAAAATCTGGGTTAGAATTTTTGATTATGGTATGGCAACCCCATTGCACACTTGATGTCCTGTCTTTTTATTGGAGGTGGACTCCAGAAGTAGCCTCTCCCCATTTTAGGGCATTTCATCTAAAGTCCCTCCCTTTGAGTCCTAAGAGTCTCTCACCTCACACTTCTCTGGTACATTCTAGGGGATTCCCCCACCTTCTACCTTCTGAGGTTCCCTGTTTCAATTGTTCCTGACAGGGCTTCAGTCCTGTCCCACTCAATACCTAATCATGTGTCCCTCTTCCCTTCCCTGTCCCCTTTCCCACCCAGGTCCCTCCTTCCCTGACCACCTTCATGTGACTGCTTTCTTCTCCCACCCATGTGGGATTGAGGCATCCTCACTTGGCCCTTCTGCTTGTTAGCCTTCTTGAGTTCTGAGGATTGTATCCTAGGAATTCTGTACTTTTCTGGCTAATATCCACTTATTAGTAAGTACATACCATGCGTGTCTTTTGGGTCTGTCTGAGTTACCTCACTTGGGATCCATCTTAATGGAAAGCTCTAAGGCTGATACAATTACTGATGTTATGGTGTGCTTAAAGACAGGAGCCTAGCATGACTGTCCACTGAGAGGCCAAAAAAGCCCCTGAGACAAAAACATATACTTATACCCAACCACTGGACTGAGGTCAGGGACCCCTGTACTTGAATTAGGCTAAAAGAAATTGAGGAGGAAGGCTGACCCTATAGGAAGACTAGCACTTTCAACTAACTGGGAACCCTGAGATCTCTCAGACACTGATCCCCCAACCAGGTAGCATACACTAGGTGGTCCAAGGCCCCTGGGTCTGACCTCAGTGAGAGATGCCTAACCTTTGAGGGGTCTGAAGCTATAGTGAATGTGGAAGACTGGTGCTTGAGTAGAATATCCTCTTGGAGAAAGGAGGAGGAGAAATGGAATGAGGAACCGTCGAAGGGAGGACCCAGGATGGGCAAAGGCTGGACTGTAAAAAATAAAAGTAATAACAATGAAATAAAAATAACAATAAAATAAAACAAAATAAAATGTGAATTCATGATTCTTTGTCACAAAAGGAAATAAAATATGTGTTCTGAAATTTATGATAACTTCTAGATAGACAAAAATTTATGATACACATTAAAACTTTAATAAAATAATATTGCTGATGTAGTTTTACTGTGTTTTCTCAATTTAATTTTAAACTTAATGAATGGATGGTTCATTCATCATCTACTACCTAAGTTCTGTACATATTATGATAATCCATACTGCTTAAGAAGTAGTGTTATTTGTAAGTTTGTTGCTGGATCTATAGCCTTGATCATTTTGATGCACATTCTAAATTTAATTTAAAATGATAGTTGTTTATTATTATAAATATAATGTGGAATTAAAATGACATGATTTGAGATACAAGAAAATGTACATATATAGTAGGAATGCACAGACAAATGAAGAGGGAAAGTGGAAGAGAAGAGTGAGAAGAAAGAAACAAGAGGAGGAAATAGAACAGGTAAGAAGATGTAAAGCCTCCTGAAGAAATGAACTCATAGTTTTAGTTCATATTTAAAGCAGTTATCCATAAAATTGGAAGAATTCCTTGTTTTAAATAATTATGAAAGTTTTTTTTTTAATATATCTTATGTTCTGATATGTTTGTGTATGTTGCTTTGGAAAACAAAACTCTTCAGGAAGCTTTAACTTTGCTTCTGGCTGAGTTACTGACTTCCTGTGTCAGATCCATTTTAAGAAAATCAGAAGTGAAGAGTGTCTGCTAAAATGTAACTATGAGTTACTATGGATATGAAACTTGCAGAGTTCATTCCTTCTATCTTTCTGTAGCATCCTGAGCTGGAGTAATGCTGAAGTGCAGACTGTTTCCAAAACTGCAACGCAGTGCAGCTCCTGCTTACTTGAGAAACAGAATGCCACGAGAGCCAGGTACCAGCATTCTTCATCCAGAAGCATGCAGCCTAAAATGGCATGCCAAGGATATGAAAGATCTGATTGACATTTGTTCCTGATTCTCTCAGGTATTAGTTTTCAAAGTTGTAAAGTTTTTTTTTTTTTCCCGCTTGATTTTAGTCTTCTTAACACCTCCTATTTTTATCTAAATAAAGTTTTTTCTTTTCTTTTTCTGTTCATAATTTTCTGAAGTTGTTACCTTAATATTAGCATTTGCTTCTTATATGATGTGACCAATTTGTTCCTATTTTGCCGCTTTTAAAATGCATAATTCATAATACTCTAATTATATTTGGTGTGACATTACATCCCCTTAAGGGAATCTGTCTTCTCACCATTACTATGGGTGTTGATTTGTTAGAGAAAAATGAACTTATATCATGGTGCAAAGGAAGAACAACTACCTTACAAAGCTAATAAGACACTGAAATTTTTGCTTAATTGAGAAATGGAAAGTGGATTAAAATGAGCTTTTAACAGAGGACTTGATTGAAATTAGGTATAGACTTTATTACACATCAGTATTAGTGCAATTCACTGCAATGTGAAGATTTTGAGTCACTAATGCAAATGTTGTTTATGTTTGTATGTATTTGTTGATTCCTCTTGGATATCCATGCAGTTTAAAGACAGACTGCAAAATCAAACTTCTCTAGTGAAAATAAAACTTTCACACTGTTATAATAAAATACATGCTTAAAATCAGCCTAAAGCACAGGAGACTCTCTTTTTCAGTAGCATTTACAGGACATGGTCTCTGTTTAACATTTCTTCACATTTTTTTCCGTGTTGATTGTTATCTATTGATGTCTTATTATCAACATTTGCAAGAAGTGTAGCATTAATATTTCCTTAGTTTCTGTTCTAAAAGTAAAGATATTTTCTTTACTTTCTTCCAGATGTAAATATTATCCAAATAGTGTCTTCTCAGCATATATGACTGAACTGGCCAGAATTACCTGAATACATAATGTTTTGGTAGGCCATGTATAGACTAAATGATTCTACCTACTATTGGAAAAAAAAAGGATGTTGGCTTTCAAAACATAAACTGAGAAGGCTACAGGAGTAGTTGGTCTAAAAGCAGTATTTTCCAACCCAAATAACAGCAACATATATAGCTAGTGCCAAAACAAATTCCTTCTCTTAAAATCGAATGGGTTTCTTTTTGTTGGGTACTAGAAAAACCCTGTCTAATTCTGCTACAATCTTCTGTTACAACCTGTTCACTATGTATTATCAAAAGAATCTAAGTTCAGCTTATTCATTATTGTTATTGAAGCATATCAAACCATCTGGGGTATAGAAAAATGCATGTGGAAATTAAGTGCTTGCTGAGTGAATAATGAGACTGGGAAAGTAATTGAACATCACTTCCAGTCAGAATTTTGGCTTAAATGGTAACAATAATGAAATACAAATCAGGGCAGTTTTATTAGTACTCTAAACTAGTAGAAATATTATTGTCAATGAAATAATCTCTCAAACAAAAATGGTCACTGAATAAATGATATCTTTCCAGTAGCTGTTAACTCATGAGAAGTTCTTTAAAAGACCAATATCACTATGTGTATTCATAGATATATAAATGTGTACAGAACTGTTACAATATTGTAATTGATTACTATAAAATAAATCTGTTCATATACCTAGAGTTCTGTTTTTAATGAAATTACTCTCCATAGTTTGTTGTTTTCAAAGCATCTCTCCCAAGAGAGTGGTATGATGTTTTGTTCTAAGTCCATGCACAATAAATGATCTGGAATCATTAGAATATGGTGTTATGCACAAACAACTAGACAGGAATTCCATTACAGATGATTAGTCAACCGTGAATTCAGCACCCAGCAGATGGACAGCTCCAACGTGCCACATGAATTATGTGTATTGCAGCTGCTACTTTGGTAAAGCTGAAATGATTTTGATGAACAGCTGCAGTTTTCTTAGGAATCGATGCAAAGTACTCTAGTTTTATGTTTCCCCATCACACGGTATAGAAAGGGCTAATTACCTTGAATAAAGGTTGTGTGTAAAATCATTTATACCTTGCTGTGTTACCGTTATATTTGTCATACATATTTACATTTTGAGCACCAGTACTGTGTTATCTTATGTGTGTTTCATGTGTCTATAAATCAAAGTGAACAATAGTAAAATCCTTTAGGCTATTAGTTAATGAAAGAAAACAAAACAAAACAAAACAAAATGCTGAGGTATTATAATTTTAAATGATCCCTTGCATATGTTTGAAGATGGGGTTAAGGCAGTATTTGATTTACCAGAAACTGGGTTAAGACAGTTTATTTATGTATTTAGTCATGATTATAGATAGTTTTTATTTCAAAGGGTATTTCAAGGACTTGGACCCTGAGTTTTGAAATAAAAGGAAATTACAAAACAAGGAAACAAATACATAACGTTGTAATTATGTAATTTGCACAATATAATTACTTGAAATTTTTTAGAGAACCCATTCAAATATAAATGTTAAACTAATATTAAAATGTCTACCTTGGAATTGGGCAGTGGTTAAGGACGCATATTTCTGTTGTGAAAGATAAGAGTTCATTTCCCCACATCAGGTATCTAAAACCTGCATGTAATTTCAGCTCCAACAATCAACATTATGCAAAGCCGAAATATAAATACAAGTTGTTTGCTTATATGTTTTCTTTACTAAATACAATGAAATGCTACATAATATGCAATGTGATGTAGGAAGACCTACATGCTGAAAAGAAATGTCATGCTTTTTTTTTTTTTCCTTATTGGAGAGGTCTAAGTTACAATGATAATGACAAAGGGCTAATTTCCTTTAGCAATTTTTACTGATATGAAAAGTAATGAACACACTATAGTTTCTGGAAGTTATTCTTTGCTTTGATTTGTGTAGAACTTTAAAAGAAATGTGCTGTCTGGAAATCCTGCCATGTTTCTGTTTTTATTTTTTTCTTAACAGTTTTTTTTTTTCCATTCAAAGCAAAATTATAAGGATGTTCTTCATCTTCCTCTAGATTAGGAGGAATACATAAGGAAAGTATCAGGATTAAATTTATTTTGCAGTGTTCCAGTGGGAGGAGGCTACATAGCACAGATCATACATATGACTACCACCACAAGGATGTCGGTGAGAACGAAAACACAAACACACATATACATTCATTAACACCGGAATATGATCTGAGGTATGTTTTCCATGCACTAGTTCCTGCACTATTCCATGACTATTGTGTATGGTACTCAAACATGAAAAAAAAATGTAGCACAGGTGTTAGATAATCTCCCACTGAGAAAAAATAGAGTTGATAATCTCATAGATGAAAAGATATATAATAGAATATACATTATTATACTGTTGTAATTATGTAATTTGCACAATAAAATTGTGATGGACTGCAAGGGAAGATCTGAAACATTCTAGATGTTACCAAAAGATAGGACAAAAAAATAAAAAATTTTCAATAATCATAATACTTGAAAGATTTTTGTTCAAGAATATTAACTACCTCACCAAATAGAATGAATTAAGAAGATATGATATATTTACACAACGCTGTTTTGTTCAGCTGTTTAAAATTTGACATCATGAAATTTGTAGAGAAATAAATGGAACTATAAAAAAATCACCATGAGTAAGGTAACATAGACACTGAAAAATAAATATGATATGGATTTCCTTATGTCTTAATAATATGTATTAAGCTAACGATAACCAAGATATAGTCTATAGACCCAGAGAGGTTAATTATAGAGTAAATGACTAACTAGAGACTCATGGAAGGGGCAAATGTAATAGATTTTATGATAAGCCTGGGTTCATGGGGACAAGACCTGGAGGATCAGGTAAGGGAGTAAGGAGTAAGATGGGATGGAGAATGGGAATACAGAGAGAGGCATCTAGAATTTAGGGTCATCTGTGGGAATTTAGAAAATTTTGGTGCAGTGGAAACTTTCCAAAATGGATGAAAGTGATGCTTTCTCTTTTTTATTGGATATTTTCTTTATTTATGTTTCAAATGTGATGTAGGATTTTCCCTTCCAGAACCCCCCTAGCCTCTTCCACTCCCCTTGCTTCTATGAGGGTGCTCCCCCACCCACTCCCTCCTCCCTGTACTGGAAATCTCCTAAACTGGTACATCCAGCCTGCACAGGACCAAGGGCCTCTTCTCCCTTTGATGCCTGGCAATGCCATCCTCTGCTACATATGTGTCTGTGACCATGGGTCACTCCATGAGTCTATAAATAATGAGAAAGATGGAGTCTCTATTGGCCATCCCTTGTCATCAATAAAGTTTCCAGTACTGTGACTGAGTTCCTTTCAATTGACTTGCTGGCCAAATACCCAAACAACCCAGGTTATTGCCAAGACAAGAAGTTGTTCTCCTCAATATAACAGAAAGACTCCAATGCTAAAGGCAACATCCACACAACTAATTGAACAAGAAGACTAACTTGTGTCTACTTAGAACCCCCACCCCTACTTTCTGATATATTTGGTATGAGAAGGTACACTTTAGACTACCAAAACAGAAATGTAAACAGCAAACCAGGTGCAAAACCTTACATCTATCATTTGTCCTCCCTGCAAAATATGCTAGTCCAATTGTGGCACAAAGCTTGTGGAAGTAAACAAACAATGTCTGATTTCACTTAATGCCCCCTCTACAATTTGGAACACATATCAAATAATATTGGGATGACCAAGAACCAGACACTAGATAGCCCAGTGACTTAGGATAAAACCAACAACTGGTCTGAAAAGCAAACAAACAAAAACATAAGAAATAAATAGTGATAAAATGTTATCAGTATAATATCTGATAATAATATTCTGCTATACTCATATATCAGTGTTTATTTGGTCATCATAAGAGAAGCTTCACCTGGAGAGCAAGACCTCCTCAATTCTCTAAGCAAAGGGTTTTAAGAACTCACAGAGTGTGAAGTACAAAGAAGCATGGATCTTTACCAGGTTCTTAGCATATATATTACCATTTCCAGTTTAGAGTATTTCTGAGATTCCTGAGTATGTGGATGAGTGGGCCTCTGATTTTTGTGCCTTCTTTTGTTTGTTCTTTTCCTTCTTTTGGTTTAGTTTGTCCAACATCGTTGTGATTTTTAAATTTTATTTTGTAATATTTTATTTTGTTATGTTTTGTTTTTCCCTCTTAGAATCCTGTTCTGTTCTAAGGAGATACAGAAAAAAAGTGGATCTTGTTTGTAGGAGAAGTGAGAAGGAACTTAGAGGAGCAGAGGAAAAGAAAACTGTAATTAGAATATATTATATGAAAAAAAAAGAATTTATTTTCAATATAAAGGTAAATAAATAAAAACAACTATAAAGAATGATTTTTATGAAATTCCTAGGCAAATGGATGGACCTGGAGGGCATCATCCTGAGTGAGCTAACCCAATCACAAAAGAACTCACATGATATGTACTCACTGATAAGTGGATATTAGCCCAGAAACTTAGAATACCCAAGATATAAGATACAATTTGCAAAACACATGAAACTCAAGAAGAACGAAGACCAAAATGTGGACACTTTGCCCCTTCTTATAATTGGGAACAAAACACCCATTGAAGGAGTTACAGAGACTAAGTTTGGAGCTGAGACAAGAGGATGGACTAGAGATTGCCATACCCGGGGATCCATCCCATAATCAGCCTCCAAACAGTGACACCATTGCATACACTAGCAAGATTTTGCTGAAAGGACCCAGATATAGCTGTCTCTTGTGAGGTTATGCTGGGACCTAGCAAACACAGAAGTGGATGTTCACAGTCAGCTATTGGATGGATCACAGGGACCCCAGTGGAGGAGCTAGAGAAAGTACCCAAGGAACTAAAGGGGTCTGCAACCCTATAGGTGGAACAACAATGTGAACTAACCAGTAACACCCCACAGCTTGTGTTTCTAGATGCATATGTATCAGAAGAAGGCCTAGTTGGCCATCATTGGAAAGAGAGGCCCATCAGTCTTGCAAACTTTATATGCCTCAGGACAGAGGAACACCAGGGCCAAGAAGTGAGCGTGGGGGGGAGGGGAGTGGGAGGGAGGGTATGAGGGAACTTTTGGGATAGCATTGGAAATATAAATGAAGAAAATACCTAATTAAAAAAATCTCTTAAAACAAAACTATAGATATAATTTGATTCCTACAAATTGTTGATGCTTTCTGTCCAATATAGGTCTTTTAAAAAGTTGCATGAAGCACCCAATATAATAATGAAACATCAGCAAGGAATGTATTATGAGCTTGAACTCATATAAAATTAACAATATGTTGAAAGGAAAATTTTTATATATCTTAGAACCAAGCTTAATATGCTACAAGAAAATAATAACTTATCATCATTGATCTGTCATCCTGAAAAAAATACTAAGCACCTTGCCTTTAATCAAGCTAATAAAGATTAACACTTCAAAGTTTAAATATATCTGGTATACTAAGAAAATGGCACTTCAGGAACTGTGGCTTATCGGATCATGGAAACAGAAACTAAACAGGGACACAGTGAAACTAACAGAAGTTATGAAACAAATGGATCTGACAGATATCTACAGAACATTTTATCCTAAAACAAAAGGATATACCTTCTTCTCAGCACCTCACGGGACCTTCTCCAAAATTGACCATATAATTCGTCACAAAACAGGCCTCAACAGATACAAAAATATTGAAATTTTCCCATGTATCCTATCAGACCACCATGGCCTAAGACTGATCTTCAATAACAACATAAATTATGGAAAGCCAACATTCACGTGGAAACTGAACAAAACTCTTCTCAATGATACCTTGGTCAAGGAAGGAATAAAGAAAGAAATTAAAGACTTTTTAGAGTTTAATGAAAATGAAGCCACAACGTACCCAAACATTTGGGACACAATGAAAGCATTTCTAGGAGGGAAACTCATAGCTCTGAGTGCCTCCAAGAAGAAACGGGAGAGAGCACATACTAGCAGCTTGAGAACACATCTAAAAGCTCTAGAAAAAAGGAAGCAAATTCACCCAAGAGGAGTAGACTGTAGGAAATAATCAAACTCAGGGGTGAAATCAACCAAGTGGAAACAAGAAGAACTATTCAAAGAATTAACCAAACGAGGAGTTGGTTCTTTGAGAAAATCAACAAGATAGATAAACCCTTAGCTAGACTTATTAAAGGGCACAGGGACAAAATCCTAATTAACAAAATCAGAAATGAAAAGGGAGACATAACAACAGATCTTGAAGAAATCCAAAACACCATCAGATCCTTCTACAAAAGGTTATACTCAACAAAACTGGAAAACCTGGACGAAATGGACAAATTTCTGGACAGATACCAGGTACCAAAGTTGAGTCAGGATCAAGTTGACCTTCTAAACAGTCCCATATCACCTAAAGAAATAGAAGCAGTTATTAATAGTCTCCCAGCCAAAAAAAGCCCAGGACCAGATGGGTTTAGTGCAGAGTTCTATCAGACCTTCAAAGAAGATCTAATTCCAGTTCTGCACAAACTATTTCACAAAATAGAAGTAGAAGGTACTCTACCCAACTCATTTTATGAAGCCACTATTACTCTGATACCTAAA
Organism: Mus musculus; assembly: GCF_000001635.26. Lineage (NCBI taxonomy): Eukaryota > Metazoa > Chordata > Mammalia > Rodentia > Muridae > Mus > Mus musculus. The sequence continues at coordinate 61,181,261 of NC_000078.6, forward strand.
CCACAGAAAGATTCAACAAAGATAGAGAACTTCAGACCAATTTCTCTTATGAATATGGATGCAAAAATCCTCAATAAAATTCTTGCTAACTGAATCCAAGAACATATTAAAGCAATCATCCATCCTGACCAAGTAGGTTTTATTCCAGGAATGCAGGGATGGTATAATATACGAAAATCCATTAATGTAATCCATTATATAAACAAACTCAAAGACAAAAACCACATGATCATCTTGTTAGATGCAGAAAAAGCATTTGACAAGACTTAACACCCATTCATGATAAAAGTTTTGGAAAGATCAGGAATTCAAGGCCCATACCTAAACATGATAAAAGCAATCTACAGCAAACCAGTAGCCAACATCAAAGTAAATGGAGAGAAGCTGGAAGCAATCCCACTAAAATCAGGGACTAGACAAGGCTGCCCACTTTCTCCCTACCTTTTCAACATAGTACTTGAAGTATTAGCCAGAGCAATTCGACAACAAAAGGAGATCAAGGGGATACAAATTGGAAAAGATGAAGTCAAAATATCACTTTTTGCAGATGATATGATAGTATATATAAGTGACCCTAAAAATTCTACCAGAGAACTCCTAAACCTGATAAACAGCTTCGGTGAAGTAGCTGGATATAAAATAAACTCAAACAAGTCAATGGCCTTTCTCTATACAAAGAATAAACAGGCTGAGAAAGAAATTAGGGAAACAACACCCTTCTCAATAGTCACAAATAGTATAAAATATCTTGGCGTAACGCTAACTAAGGAGGTGAAAGATCTGTATGATAAAAACTTCAAATCTCTGAAGAAAGACATTAAAGAAGATCTCAGAAGATGGAAAGATCTCCCATGCTCATGGATTGGCAGGATCAACATTGTAAAAATGGCTATCTTGCCAAAAGCAATCTACAGATTCAATGCAATCCCCATCAAAATTCCAACTCAATTCTTCAATGAATTAGAAGGAAAAATTTGCAAATTCATCTGGAATAACAAAAAACCTAGGATAGCAAAAACTCTTCTCAAGGATAAAAGAACCTCTGGTGGAATCACCATGCCTGACCTAAAGCTTTACTATAGAGCAATTGTGATAAAAACTGCATGGTACTGGTATAGAAACAGACAAGTAGACCAATGGAATAGAATTGAAGACCCAGAAATGAACCCACACACCTATGGTCACTTGATCTTCGAAAAGGGAGCTAAAACCATCCAGTGGAAGAAAGACAGCATTTTCAACAATTGGTGCTGGCACAACTGGTTGTTATCATGTAGAAGAATGCAAATCGATCCATACTTATCTCCTTGTACTAAGGTCAAATCTAAGTGGATCAAAGAACTTCACATAAAACCAGAGACACTGAAACTTATAGAGGAGAAAGTGGGGAAAAGCCTTGAAGATATGGGCACAGGGGAAAAATTCCTGAACAGAACAGCAATGGCATGTGCTGTAAGATCGAGAATTGACAAATGGGACCTAATGAAACTCCAAAGTTTCTGCAAGGCAAAAGACACCGTCAATAAGACAAAAAGACCAGCAACAGATTGGGACAGGATTTTTACCTATCCTAAATCAGATAGGGGGCTAATATCCAACATATATAAAGAACTCAAGAAGGTGGACTTCAGAAAATCAAATAACCCCATTAAAAAATGGGGCTCAGAACTGAACAAAGAATTCTCACCTGAGGAATACCGAATGGCAGAGAAGCACCTGAAAAAATGTTCAACATCCTTAATCATCAGGGAAATGCAAATCAAAACAACCCTGCGATTCCACCTCACACCAGTCAGAATGGCTAAGATCAAAAATTCAGGTGACAGCAGATGCTGGCTTGGATGTGGAGAAAAAGGAACACTCCTCCATTGTTGGTGGGGTTGCAAGCTTGTACAACCACTCTGGAAATCAGTCTGGCGGTTTCTCAGAAAATTGGACATAGTACTACTGGAGGATCCAGCAATACCTCTCCTGGGCATTTATCCAGAAGATGCCCCAACTGGTAAGAAGGACACATGCTCCACTATGTTCATAGCAGCCTTATTTATAATAGCCAGGAGCTGGAAAGAACCCAGATGCCCCTCAACAGAGGAATGGATACAGAAAATGTGGTACATCTACACAATGGAGTACTACTCAGCTATTAAAAAGAATGAATTTATGAAATTCCTAGCCAAATGGATGGACCTGGAGAGCATCTTCCTGAGTGAGGTAACACATTCACAAAGGAACTCACACAATATGTACTCACTGATAAGTGGATATTAGCTCCAAACCTAGGATTCCCAAGATATAAGGTACAATTTGCTAAACACATGAAACTCAAGAAAAATGAAGACTGAAGTGTGGACACTATGCCCCTCCTTAGAATTGGGAACAAAACACCCATGGAAGGAGTTACAGAGACAAAGTTTGGAGCTGAGATGAAAGGATGGACCATGTAGAGACTGCCATATCCAGGGATCTACCCCATAATCAGCATCCAAACGCTGACACCATCGCATACCCTAGCAAGATTTTATTGAAAGGACCCAGATGTAGCTATCTCTTGTGAGACTATGCCGGGGCCTAGCAAACACAGAAGTGGATGCTCACAGTCAGCTAATGGATGGATCACAGGGCTCCCAATGGAGGAGCTAGAGAAAGAACCCAAGGAGCTAAAGGGATCTGCAACCCTATAGGTGGAACAACATTATGAACTAACCAGTACCCCAGAGCTCTTGACTCTAGCTGCATATGTATCAAAAGATGGCCTAATCGGCCATCACTGGAAAGAGAGGCCCATTGGACATGCAAACTTTGTATGCCCCAGTACAGGTGAACGCCAGGGCCAAAAAGGGGGAGTGGGTGGGTAGGGGAGTGGGGGTGGGTGGGTATGGGGGACTTTTGGTATAGCATTGGAAATGTAAATGAGCTAAATACCTAATAAAAAATGGAAAAAAAATAAGAGGCATATTAGTTTAAAAGCCCATCACATAGCTGAGAACATACAGAACCTACGTGTTGGGAGATTAGTGAATTTAAGTATTCTCTTCGCACTATTGAGAACGATACTTTAAACCTACTCATTTGAGATGCAATAGGAAAATATTAAACTATTGTGTTTGATTCAAATTCAAAGAATACCTGTAGTAAGAGTCTGGAACAAATTCAAGGAAATGCAACTACAAGGGGCAGCATAGAACTACTACATCTTCATGCCGTAGGGAGTATAGCAACAGTATGCTCTTGTACTTGAGGCAAGTCAGTGTTAATTATGAAATCCTCTGCCACATGTATGAAGATATAATAATTAACCAGTGGATGAATGTTGTTGTGTAGTCAAAGGAATATCTTGAAAGGGGTATTTCCAGAGAATACTTGATTCTGGACAAGTAGAGTGTTTTGTTTTGGAAAAAAAACAACAACAACAACAACAACAAAAAAAAAAACGAACTAACATATACTCCAATTTCTACATGAGATTTTGGAGAGGATGCTTAAGTAGATGACACTAAATTCATAAAAACAGATGTCTAATAGGACACAAATCGGCATGCAAGAAAACTATGCCTTTTATCTCAAAGTATAAAACAATATAGAGATGACAGATAGATGATAGAAAGAGGGAGGGGAGGGAGGGAGGGAGGGAGGGAGGGAGGGAGGGAGGGAGAAAGAGGGAGAGAGAGAGAAAGAGAGAGAGAGAGAGAGAGAGAGAGAGAGAGAGAGAGAGAGAGAGAGAGAGAGAGAGAGAGAGAGAGAACTAACATCTGGGTGCCCCCTGGTAGGAAATATATTTGTGATTACTATAACCATCACACAAGTCTGAAACTTCCATGCTTCTTGTTTGTAGTTTTGAGATGGCAATTTATAGTGACTTAATTGTATACAAGGGCAAGCATGTTTCTCCACAGTAGAAGACACAAAATAGGTAAGTAATATATATATATATATATATAAAATTCAGGCAAATGATCAGAACTGGAAACCATTATATTGAATGAGGCAATCAAGGTCCACAAAGACAAAAATGGAATACTCTGACTCATATATGCATCCTAAGATTGAATCTCTGGGGGTGGCAGAGTGCAGTCTGAGGTCCCTGGGGACTGCCAAGAGCTGGCTCTGGCAGTCCTCAGGCCAGCAGGGAGGTCAGGGCCATCTGGTTCTCAGACTCTTGGACACTCAGGCACCTCTAGTTGCCATGGAAGAGGGAGGCCATGACTGGGAGCACTGAGAGGCCTTCCACGGGAGATTAGGCAGTGGACTCTCTAGGCAAAAGCCTTCTCCATTGCTCCGCAAGGACGATCTCAATGGGAAGAGACAGTCCATGATTTTAAGACATTTATTCTCGTGCCAGAAAGTTGCCATGAATAAAACCGTACCCCACTTTCTCAGGGAGGGCCTGAGGTTAAATATCTTTTGCAGGAAGCAGTGTCTGGGAAGTTTATTGGCTAAGCCTCCAGGCCTTTAGGTACCTCATTTAAATGAAGATCTCTCTTGAGGCTATGTGACCACAGGTCATGCGTGACCTCTGCCTGTGAAGGGGCCACAAAATTATGCAGAGCTTCTGCCTTCTGTCAGGAGCCTAGTATCCAGGAGCCTGACAAAACACCTCTGTCCCTCAGAGTCACTTGGTTTTCAAGACTGTGTGTGCTCAAGCAAGCAAGAACCAGGGCACCTTTCATGGTCCTACAGATCTAAGGTATGTTCTCTGTAGTGTGTAATTTATAAAGAGAGAAAGAGAGAAAGAAAGAAAGAAAGAAAGAAAGAAAGAAAGAAAGAAAGAAAGAAAGAAAGAAAGAAAGAAAGGAAGGAAGGAAGGAAGGAAGGAAGGACAGAGAGAGAGAGAGAGAGAGAGAGAGAGAGAGAGAGAGAGAGAGAGAGAGAAAGAAAGAAAGAAAGAAAGAAAGAAAGAAAGAAAGAAAGGAAGGAAGGAAGGAAGGAAGGAAGGAAGGAAGGAAGGACAGAGAGAGAGAGAGAGAGAGAGAGAGAGAGAGAGAGAGAGAGAGAGAAAGAAAGAAAGAAAGAAAGGAAGGAAGGAAGGAAGGAAGGAAGGACAGAGAGAGAAAGAGAGAGAGAGAGAAAGAGAGAGAGAGAGAGAGAGAGAGAGAGAGAGAGAAAGAAAGAAAGAAAGAAAGAAAGAAAGAAAGAAAGAAAGAAAGAAAGAAAGAAAGAAAGAAAGAAAGAAAGAAAGAAAGAAAGTCATTTGATTCAACTAGGCACTGGTTTCCTGGCTGGGCTGCTAATCCAAACAAACCATTTTTTTTTTCCTGAAAATGCCTGGAGTTACCACTTGCTTTCCTCAGGGCATCCACCCCAGTGGCTGATCTGCAGAATGCCAATGACCTCTCTGGTGTTACTCAGGTCCCTTTAGCACATGAAAGGACAACACTAGAGATTTTTATATTTATGTTTGCCAGATCTGTATCAGTAAATCTCCAACCCAAATATGCCTGTGCAGAGAACACACAACTCAGTTAATATATTTACAAGCTACACACACAGACTGGGCAGCTATAGCACTGCATCATTCTATTGCCCAGCTATGGGATCCCTAGCTACTTGTAGCTCTTCCATGTCAGGTGGGTCTACACAATCTTTCACCTCCTCCTTCTCTATCGTCTTCTCTCCCACTTCCATCTCCTCTTCCTCTTCTTCCTTCCTGTCTCTCCCTTCTCTAAAACTCCCAGCCCTGCCTTTCCCTTCCACTGCCTAATCACAGGCTCTAGACCTTATTTGCCCAGATAATTATGCAGCAGGTTCACATGGAAGCTCAGGGTTAACAAAATACAAACAGCACCAAGGCAATCCAAAAAAGTTCTCCATGCACTAGTCCCTACACTATTTAACAATAGAGTGTTAATTCACCAGAGACCAGAAGCTTCTGGATTCAGTGTATCTTAGAGTTAAGAAAGAATGATCAAACACAAAGAGTTATGGCTTCTAGGGTTTATCAAGCAAATAATTATAAAGTAAGCAAGAATTAAGTTTGCTAGTGCTTAACCACGCATAAAGATTTAAGAAGTAAACAGAGAACTAAAGAGTTAAGTTTCCAGAGCACTTAAAGAAGCATAGAACTGTAATAGTTAAGTTTTAGCACTCATTAAAGCACAGGACATTAGTAAAGAGTTAATAAACAATTAAGTTTCAGCACTTACTGAAGCGCAGAGCATTAATAAAGAATTAAATTTTAGCGCTTACTGAAGCACTAAAAAGTAATAAAGAGTTAATCAAGGGTCATGTTTTTGGTGCTTATTTAAGCACAGAACAATAAGAATCAAGTCTCCAGCATTAGCTAAAGCATAGAGAGCCGTAAAGTCTAATAAAGCACAGAGAGTAATAATAGTAAAATTAAAGCTTGCAGTTATCAGCCACAGAATAAGCAAGAGTGTGTTAAGTCTCCAGAAGCCATCAACTTCAGCATCCAGCAGAGTTAGAGTGTTAGAAGACCAGAGGTCTTTAATCTTTTGAGCTGAGTTTGTCTGACATTTGTGCCCACTTCATCTCCTTCTCATAATGCCAGGCAGAAGTACCTGGCAATAGCACTATTGTCATAGTCATCTTGTGGTAGAGACACTCTAGTCATACACTAAACTTTTCTCTTTTCATTTGAGCACACAATAAGTAACATATGTAACACTAATTAGGTTTTTTTCAGTTGAGTATGTTTGAACAACTGGTTATGCTTCAAAGTGAAATATACATTTTACTATTTTTTCCAGTGCCATGTTTTTTCTATGTTATTTTCTTACTCCATTGCTTGTTACAAGTACATTTGTAGTTTAACACAAGAATGAACACACACTCTCACACACAGGATGCTTGAAGAAACTTGTTCTCAAAATGAATACTATGAATAATATGTTAATCTGCATGTTACAAGCATAATTTTAGAGTATTCATTGATAAAAACACTATTTTTATTGGATATTTCCTCTTTTATTTATTTATTTATTTATGGATTTTTTTATTTACATTTCAAATGTTAATCGCCTTTCCCAGTTCTCCCCACTCCAACCTCAAAGCCCCCAACACTTCCCCCCTTTCCCCTGCTTCTAGGAGGATGTTCCCCCCACCAACCCACCCACTCCTGCCTTCCTAACCTTGCATTCCCCTATACTGGGGCAATGATCCTTCATAGGACCAACGGCCTCTTCTCCCATTCATGCACAATAAGGCCATCCTATGCTACATATTCAGCTGGAGCCATGGGCCCCTCCATGTGTATTCCTTGGTTCGTGGTTTAGATCCTGGGAGCTCTAGGGTGTCTGGTTGGTTGATATTGCTGGTTCTTCCTATGGGGTTAAAATCCCCTTCTGCTCCTTCCTTCTTTCTCTAACTCCTCCACTGGGGACCCTGTTAATATCTCCTGTGTTAAACCACTGTGATTTTACAGTTTGCTCCTATATTACTTACTTTTCTTTTGTGACAAAAGACTATGACCAAGTCAACTCATTTAAAAAAGGGTTTAGTTGGGCTTACTGTTTCAGATGGTCCATGATGATGGAATTCAAGTATAGTCGGTGGAACTATTAAAAACTCACATCTAAATCACAAGTGAGAGCCAGAGAGGCACTGTAGGTCTAGTAGAAGTCTTTTGAAACCTCTAAGGCCACCTTTAGTGAAACATTTCCTTGAACAAAGTCATATTTCCTAATCCTTCACAAATAGCTCCAGCAAATAGAAAAAAAAAAATTCAAATATATAAATCTATAGGATATATTCTCATTCAAATCATCATAGCCTCACATTGACTGGAATTACATGATTTGATGCAAATTTTGCATCACTAAGTAACACTATAGTGGCTCCATAATTGATATTAATTCAGCATACAATATACAGTTAATTATTATTGAGACTAATGCCATGTTTTGTGCATATGGCTCATTCGGCTATCAATGGGAGGAGAGGCCCTTGGTCTTGCGAAGATTATATGCCTCAATATAGGGGAATGCCAGAGACAGGAAGAAGGAGTGGGTGGGTTGGGGAGCAGGGTCACGGAAGGGTATAGGGGACTTTCGGGGATGAAACTAGGAAAGGGGATAGCATTTGAATTGTAAATGAAGACAATATCTATTAAAATATTAAAAATATATCTTTTCAATAATACATCATATTTGTTTTCCTTTGTGTTACTAATCTATTTAAACATTCCATGTTAACTTCATTTAACATTTTTCATTGCGTCTGAAAGGAAAAAAACTCATTTAGCTAGTCATTTACTGTATATCAGTTTAGTTTGATCAAAAAAGACATTAGCATTTTGTAAAAAATTGAAATAATTCTTAGTTAAAAATAACATTTTAAGTCATAAATCATCAGTAAATAGTAATATAAATAATAATACCTATAAAAATTTTGCCTAGAAGGGACAGTGTAAGTTTTCCTTGATTTAAAGCATTTGTTACAGTACTCTAATTCTATAAATTATTTGCAAATGTATGGAATTATTATTGTACCTAAATTTGTCATTCTGAAAATTAAAATATAATTGATACAGAAATATAATATTGTTTTTAATTTTAACAATAATATATGTATGTTATTTATATTTTACATATGTATAGATATGTATGTATATATAATTGTCATGTATATGTTTCTATTATATATATATTAATTCTGAATACTAAATCTGAAGGGGTAAAGGTCTTCTTTTTTATGAATTTTATTTTATTTTATTTTTTTTCTTTTTTCTCTTTTATTTTTTTTCCATTTTTATTAGGTATTTAGCTTATTTACATTTCCAATGCTATACCAAAAGTCCCCATACACCCCCCCCCCACTCCCCTACCCACCCACTCCCCCTTTTTGGCCCTGGCATTCCCCTGTACTGGGGCATATAAAGTTTGCAAGTCCAATGGGCCTCTCTTTGCGTGATGGCCGACTAGGCCATCTTTTGATTCATATGCAGCTAGAGACAAGAGCTCCAGGGTACTGCTTAGTTCATATTGTTGTTCCACCTATAGGGTTGCAGTTCCCTTTAGTTCCTTGGGTGCTTTCTCTAGTTCCTCCATTGGGGGCCCTGTGGTCCATCCAATAGCTGACTGTGAGCATCCACTTCTGTGTTTGCTAGGCCCTGGCATAGTCTCACAAGAGACAGCTATATCTGGGTCCTTTCAGCAAAATCTTGCTAGTGTATGCAATGGTGTCAGCGTTTGGAAGCTGATCATGGGATGGATCTCTGGATATGGCAATCACTAGATGGTCCATCCTTTCGTCACACTTCCAAATTTTGTCTCTGTAACTCCTTCCATGGGTGTTTTGTTTCCTATTCTAAGAAGGGGCAAAGTGTCCACACTTTGGTCTTCATTCTCTTGGGTTTAATGTTTTTAGCAAATTATATCTTATATCTTGGGTATCCTAAGTTTCTGGACTAATATCCACTTATCAGTGAGTACATATTGTGAGAGTTCCTTTGTGATTGGGTTACCTCACTCAGGATGATACCCTCCAGGTCCATCCATTTGGCTAGGAATTGAATGAATTCATTCTTTTTAATAGCTGAGTAGTACTCCTTGTGTAAATGTACCACATTTTTTGTATCCATTCCTCTGTTGAAGGGCATCTGGGTTCTTTCCAGCTTCTGGCTATTATAAATAAGGCTGCTATGAACATAGTGCTGCATGTGTCCTTCTTATCGGTTAGGGCATCTTCTGGATATATGCCCAGGAGAGGTATTGCTGGATCTTCCGGTAGTACTATGTCCAATTTTCTGAGGAACCGCCAGACTGATTTCCAGAGTGGTTGTACAAGCTTGCAATCCCACCAACAATGGAGGAGTGTTCCTCTTTCTCCACATCCTCGCCAGCATCTGCTGTCACCTGAATTTTTCATCTTAGCCATTCTGACTGGTGTGAGGTGGAATCAACGGGTTGTTTTGATTTGCATTTCCCTGAGGATTAAAGATGTTGAACATTTTTTCAGGTGCTTCTCTGCCATTCGGTAGTCCTCGGGTGAGAAATCTTTGTTCAGTTCTGAGCCCCATTTTTTAATGGGGTTATTTGATTTTATGGAGTCTACCTTCTTGAGTTCTTTATATATATTGGATATTAGTTCCCTGTCCGATTTGGGATAGGTAAAGATCCTTTCCCAATCTATTGGTGGTCTTTTTGTGTTATTGAAGGTGTCTTTTGCCTTGCAGAAGCTTTGCAATTTTATGAGGTCCCAGTTATCGATTCTCGATCTTGCAGCACAAGCCATTCCTGTTCTATTCAGGAATTTTTTCCCCTGTACCCATATCTTCGAGGCTTTTCCCTACTTTCTCCTCTATAAGTTTCAGTGTCTCTGGCTTTATGTGGAGATCCTTAATCCACTTAGATTTGACCTTAGTACAAGGAGATAGTACTGGATCAAGTCAAAATCTTCTACATGATAACAGCCAGTTGTGCCAGCACCATTTGTTGAAAATGCTGTCTTTTTTCCACTGGATGGTTTTAGCTCCCTTGTCAAAGATCAAGTGACCATAGGTGTGTGGGTTCGTCTCTGGGTCTTCAATTCTGTTCCATTGGTCTACATGTCTGTCACTATACCAGTACCATGCAGTTTTGATCGCAATTGCTCTGTAGTACATCTTTAGGTCGGGCATGGTGATCCACCAGAGGTTCTTTTATCCTTGAGAAGAGTTTTTGCTATCCTAGGTTTTTTGTTATTCCAGATGAATCTGCCGATTGCTCTTTCTAATTTGTTGAAGAATTGAGTTGGAATTTTGATGTGGATTGCATTGAATCTGTAGATCGCTTTTGGCAAGATAGCCATTTTACTATATTGATCCTCCCGATCCATGAGCATGGGAGATCTTTCCATCTTCTGAGATCTTCTTTAATTTCTTTCTTCAGAGACTTGAAGTTCTTGTCATAGAGATCTTTCACTTCCTTAGTTAGAGTCAGGCCTAGGTATTTTATATTATTTGTGGCTATTGAGAAGGGTGTTGTTTCCCTAATTTCTTTCTCAGCCTGTTTGTCCTTTGTGTAGAGAAAGGCCATTGACTTGTTTGAGTTTATTTTATATCCAGCTACTTCACCGAAGCTGTTTATCAGGTTTAGGAGTTCTCTGGTATTTATTAATACTGGTATCTATTAATGACTGCTTCTATTTCTTTGGGGGATATCGGGCTGTTTAGATCATTAACCTGATCTTGATTCAAATTTGGTACCTGGTATCTGTCTAGAAACTTCTCCATTTCATCCAGGTTCTCCAGTTTTGTTGAGTATAGCCTTTTGTAGAAGGATCTGATGGTGTTTTGGATTTCTTCGGGATCTGTTGTTATGTCTCCCTTTTCATTTCTGATTTTGTTAATTAGAATGCTTTCCCTGTGCCCTCTAGTGAGTCTGGCTAATGATTTGTTTATCTTGTTGATTTTCTCAAAGAACCAGTTCCTCGATTGGTTGATTCTCTGAATAGTTCTTCTTGTTTCCACTTGGTTGATTTCGCCCCTGAGTTTGATTATTTCCTGCTGTCTCCTCCTCTTGGGTGAATTTGCTTCCTTTTGTTCTAGAGCTTTTAGGTGTGTTGTCAAGCTGCTAATGTATGCTCTCTCTAGTTTCTTTTTGGAGGCACTCAGAGCTATGAGTTTTCCTCTTAGAAATGCTTTCATTGTGTCCCATAAGTTTGGGTATGAAGTGGCTTCATTTTCATTGAACTCTAAGAAGTTCTTAATTTCTTTCTTTATTCCTTCCTTGACCAAGGTATCATTGAGAAGAGCATTGTTCAGTTTCCACGTGAATGTTGGCTTTCTATTATTTATTTTGTTATTGAAGATCAGCCTTAGTGCATGGTGATCTGATAGGATACATGGGACAATTTCAATATTTTTGAATCTGTTGAGGCCTGTTTTGTGACCTATTATGTGGTCAATTTTGGAGAAGGTACCATGAGGTGCTGAGAAGAAGGTATATCCTTTTGTTTTAGGATAAAATGTTCTGTAGATATCTGTCAGATCCATTTGTTTCATCACTTCTGTTAGTTTCACTGTGTCCCTGTTTAGTTTCTGTTTCCATGATCTGTCCATTGGTGAAAGTAGTGTGTTGAAGACTCCCACTATTATTGTGTGAGGTGCAATGTGTGCTTTGAGCTTTACTAAAGTTTCTTTAATGAATGTGGCTGCCCTTGTATTTGGAGCATAGATATTCAGAATTGAGAGTTCCTCTTGGAGGATTTTACCTTTGATGAGAATGAAGTGTCCCTCCTTGTCTTTTTTGATGACTTTGGGTTTGAAGTCAATCTTATCAGATATTAGAATGGCTACTCCAGCTTGTTTCTTCATACCATTTGCTTGGAAAATTGTTTTCCAGCCTTTCATTCTGAGGTAGTGTCTATCTTTTTCTCTGAGATGAATTTCCTGTAAGCAGCAAAATGTTAGGTCTTGTTTGTGTAGCCAGTTTGTTAGTCTATGTCTTTATATTGGGGAGTTGAGACCATTGATATTAAGAGATATTAAGGAAAAGTAATTGTTGCATCTTGTTATTTTTGTTGTTAAAGTTGGCATTCTGTTCTTGTGGCTGTCTTCTTTTAGGTTTGTTGAGGGATTACCTTCTTGTTTTTTCTAGGGCGTTGTTCCCGTTTTTGTATTGTTTTTTTTCTGTTATTATCCTTTGAAGGGCTGGATTCGTGGAGAGATAATGTGTGGGTTTGGTTTTGTCGTGGAATACTTTGGTTTCTCCATCTATGGTAATTGAGAGTTTGGCTGGGTATAGTAGCCTGGGCTGGAATTTGTGTTCTCTTAGTGTCTGTATAACATCTGTCCAGGCTCTTCTGGCTTTCATAGTCTCTGGTGAAAAATTTGGTGTAATTCTGATAGGCTAGCCTTTATATGTTACTTGACCTTTTTTCCCTTACTGCTTTTAGTATTCTATCTTTATTTAGTGCATTTGATGTTCTGATTATTATGTGTCGGGAGGAATTTCTTTTCTGGTCAAGTCTATTTGGAGTTCTGTAGGCTTCTTGCATGTTCATGGGCATCTCTTTCTTTAGATTTGGGAAGTTTTCTTCAATAATTTTGTTGAAGATGTTTGCTGGTCCTTTGAGTTGAAAATCTTCATTCTCATCCACTCCTATTATCCGTAGGTTTGGTCTTCTCATTGTGTCCTGGATTTCCTGGATGTTTTGAGTTAGGATCTTTTTGCATTTTCCATTTTCTTTGATTGTTGTGTCGATGTTCTCTATGGAATCTTCTGCACCTGAGATTCTCTCTTCCATCTCTTGTATTCTGTTGCTGATGCTCAAATCTATGGTTCCAGATTTCTTTCCTAGGGTTTCTATCTCCAGTGTTGCCTCACTTTGAGTTTTCTTTATTGTTTCTACTTCCCTTTTTAGGTCTAGTATGGTTTTGTTCATTTCCATCACCTGTTTGTTTTTTCCTCTTTTTCTGTAAGGACTTCTACCTGTTTGATTGTGTTTTCCTTTTTTCTTTAAGGACTTGTAACTCTTTAGCAGTGTTCTCCTGTATTTCTTTAAGTGAGTTATTAAAGTCCTTCTTGATGTCCTCTACCATCATCTTGAGATATGCTTTTAAATCTGGGTCTAGGTTTTCGGGTGTGTTGGGGTGCCCTGGACTGGGTGAAGTGGAAGTGCTGGGTTCTGATGATGGTGAGTGGTCTTGGTTCCTGTTAGTAAGATTCCTACATTTACCTTTCCCCATCTGGTAATCTCTGGAGTTAGTAGCTATAGTTGACTCTGTTTAGAGATTGTTCTTCTGGTGATTCTGTTACCGTCTATCAGCAGACCTGGGAGACAGATTCTCTCCTCTGAGTTTCAGTGCTCAGAGCACTCTCTGCTGGCAAGCTCTCTTACAGGGAAGGTGCGCAGATATCTTGTGTTTGGACCTCCTCCTGGCCGAAGAAGAAGGCCCAAAACAGGACCTTTCTCAGAAGCTGTGTTGCTTTGGCAGTTCCCAGAAGCTGTCAGCTTCTGTGGTGCAGACTCTCACCTGTGCATATTAATTTCCTAAGTTCTGCGGAGTCCCGGAACCAAGAAGTTATGAATTTTAAAACAGGTACAGTACACCTCGGAAGCCGAACTCCCGGGAGGTGAGATCAGGAGAACCTTCACGGGGGGGGGGGGGGGGGGGGGGCTGAAGCACTGACAAACCGGTAAAGGTCTTCTTTTATCTTATCATCTTCTCTACATTAAATGCCTATTCTGTATTTTGGTATTGCACAATGTACATTTTTTTTTGATCAGCTTCCATTTTATATATTTAATTCACCTTTTTTTGATGTCTTTGGTGAAGATAGGTACTGGAGTGGAAAAGAATCAAAGTTCATAAGAAATTCAGATTTTACTTAAGTATAAATTTAATTTAAAAAAGAGCCTTAATATATATTTAATATTAGAGATGCTGGAGATAGAATGCCCATTTGGGCAGACCCAGGAAAGAAAAAATAAAATCAAGGTACATAACCAAGACACCAGTTAATAATAAGAATGTTTTGACCTGAAAATCTGGTATGATAATACAAAGGTATTTTAATGCAGAAAAATTAAATGGATCTTTCATCAAATTATGTAGAAAATCAATGTATTAGAAACAGGTTTAGAAAAAAGGAAGCAGAACAAGTCAAGAAATAAACAATGTATAATCAAAAGTTCATAGTTAGAAGTATTTGAGAAAAGAGAATCTGAGAAAGTGTCAGAAAGAGTCTTTAGATGTCTCTGTTATCAGTTATGTAAAATAGAGTGAATAAGATACAACTGAAGAACTATGATATCATTTGGATGGTAGAATGTGCTTTAAAGCTATTTAGAAATTATATAGCAATGAATAAGATTTAGATATTATAATTGTCATTTTAATTAATAAAGATTATTTCTTGAGTAATAAGCATATGGACATGTGATCTCAAAATCATCATGTATGATGATGGAACGGATGGTACATACACACACACACACAAAGAGAGAGAGAGAGAGAGAGAGAGAGAGAGAGAGAGAGAGAGAGAGAGAGTAAGACACAGAGAGAGACAGAGACAGAGAAAGAGAGAGAGAACTATGTTTCATAACAACAGGTGACAAAACTGAATACTGACATAATTTGTCTCTCTCTTTCTTTTAGGATTTGTTACTTTTTGTCGTGGGTTCAACTTATTGATTCAAGTATTGCCTTGAAAATATTGTATTTCTCCCCTATATGTTATATTTAAATGCATGTGATACAATTCCAAGCTACTAAAGTTATTTTTGTTTGGTCTTAGTGAAAGAGGATGTACCTAATTCTGTTCAGATGCCCCAGGGAAAGGGGATATGGGGGAGGAGGGAGAAGTGAGGGGGGAGGTGATGGGTGAGTTGGGGAGCACCTGTTCAGTGCCAAAGGTGAAGAACTCTTTACAGGAGAATTGGGTAGGGGTGCAGCATTTGGAATACAAATAAATAAAATAATTTAAGAGAAAAAAGCAACTATGAGGCATGGAAATGAAATAAATTATAGCTAAATTAAGTTAATAATTCATTATAATTTTAATATTAAGTCTAGCAAGAGTTTTGAATTACCATACTACATAATTATATATTGTTATCTAAATTTATACCATGAATTTAATATACATATAAAATATTGGAAGAATAGAACCATTACTGTAAGAGTTAATTCTTAAGATTATGAAATTTTTACAGCTTCATGATGACTTACTTATTAATTGCTGATCTATCTTAATTCCTCATATGTGTGCTTCAGTTAAATATCCATAGCAATCATGAAATCACTAAGGGGTCATTTGAAGTTTTGCAATGAAAGGTGACAAGGTGCAGTAGAATAAAAACAAAAGGACTGTAATGAGACCTGAGGAGTTAAACTGGGGTTGAGAGCAGAGGGTACTATAAAGTTTGCAGTAGGTAGAGGGATGAGTAACACTAATTACTTTTCAAAAACTCATTGAAAACTACTATTGTAGAAGTATATATTCATATACTTGGGTATCCTATAACAGGGAGCAATGGCTCTAAAAGATATCAGAGCTTAATAAATATTAAAGTCAAATATCAAGATTGCATGATTTCTTTTAGTGCCATTGTCCATTGTGTCTCATATACTGTGCCCTAATATTACAGGCTATTGTCATTGGTCTTGGTTACTCTTAAAATCTTGATAGTAAAGTTGTATTACTGAAGCCACCACATGCTTATGTTTGGAAATATGGCATTATAAATCTTGTTTGGAACTGGAAGCTGCAACACAACTCGCAACATTTCTTAATATTGCAAAATGCTTTTTAAGATACTAAGGCTATAAAATCATCATGAGTTATTTCTGAATGTGAACCTTGGGAGTACAATGTTGACTGTTCTGGTAAGGTATTTCCATAGTGCAGTAATGACACAAACATGGTTGGAATAAGAAAGTACTTTATGATTATTGATCTTCAATTAATAACAATAATAATAATAATAAAAACTTAAAATATGCATGCAGCTGACACTCTTATTACCTACGATCCTGTGATCAGTGAGAACATAGTCTCTAGAAGAAACCTTTTAGTATCATTATGATGAATGCATACACTATTAAAGTAACTCCTATTTACTTAGGGTTATACCTATAAACTTGTAGAGCAATACATCTCTCAACCCTTATCTAATGAACTTAAGAAGCTTTTCAGTAGATCTAGATGGAAATTAACCCAATGATCTGCAACTGGTTACAGTTTTATAAAATGAGAATGTAGCCCCTGGTAAATATACAATGAATCAGTAAATAACCAAACATAAGGAATTTTTGAAGAATACAAATGGGTCGTCAATATTGGGGGCAAAACAAAAGGACACAAAGTTCCATGAAAGGGTATATTTGTTACTTTTCAATTGCCGTTTTAAACCATGATGACTAAGGCAACTAAAACGAAATAGTTTAACTAAACTAACAGTTTCAGAGGATTAGAATCTAAGATAGCATACAAAAGCATAGTGGTAGGAAGAGTTGAGAGCTCACAGCTGCAAGCAGGTGGAAGAGAGGGAGACCCTGTAGGAGGACCAGCAGTCTCAATTAACCTGGACCCCTGAGATCTCTCAGACACTGGACTACCAACAACACAGCATAAACCAGCTGATGTGAGGCCCCCAACACATATACAGCAGAGGACTGCCAGGTCTGGGTTCAGTCAGAGAAGATACAACCAACTCTGAAGAGACTGGAAGCCTCAGGGAGTGAGGAGGTTTGGTGGTGTGGGGATGGGATTGTGTGGAGTGGAAGGTGGGGTGGGAACATCCTCATAGAGACAGGGGAGGACGTATGGGATATGGAACAGTCAGAGGGAGGACCAGGAAGGGGATAAAATCTGGACTGTAGAAAAGATTAACCTGTCACTTTGACCTTACAAATGCTGATGATATTTTAAATCTAGTCAGGAAATTTCTATTTGCTTAAAGAAAATCAGGCTTTGTAGAACTTTGTTTCATGGATTTAATGACTTCTACTTTAAGCTCTTAAATGATTTCTTTCCTCTCCCTTCATAGATCCTGCAGGAAAACATATTAACCATTTTCAGTCCATTTTCAGGACATATCATAAATATAGTAAAAGAATACTCAAAATACTGAAAGGTAGACTGTTCCTATATCTATCTGATAAGCTTTTAATTTTTAATTTTGAGCAAATATGTTTCAGTTAGTTTTTTCAAACCATTAATGTATACATTTATGTAATATATAATACTGGAATAAGGAGACTAAGAATTACTATACACTTTCAAATGTAGTGTGAATAATCTGAACCTGAAACAATCTACTCTCACAGGCATCCAAGGTTGATTTCAGAGCTGTGCTTTCCTAGGACATTCACAAAGTCCAAAGTGAGTTGTTTCAAAACACTGCACACATTCAGTTTGTGAAATGCAGTATTCACAAAGCTGTCTCTACTCATGCGTAGTGGAAGGAATTAATTTAATCTAAAACAAATGTAAAAATTCCTGACAAGACATGCAAAGTTAAAAAAAAAAAAAAAGTAGGGCAGATTGTTTATAGATGTGCCTCAAGCCTAAGAGTCACTTCTCTGTTCTCATTGTCTGTCACAACAGGGGTTTCAATGGATGAATGCCTTTGAGATCACATTCAGTGCCTTGCAGCTTATCCAGATGCCAGAATAAAAATATAGAAAGTGAGTGCCAACCTTGTGGAAATTATCACTTTACAACTTCTACTGTAAAAGTTCACCTCAGGATATGTTCTTTAAGAACTCCAGAGCAACCAAATCAGACTAAGGTGCTTTGCTCTTCTTAACTACAACCACAGTCATTGGGAAACTACAGAATGGGTGAAAATTCAGATACCTATAAAGAAAAATGTTTGAATTCACTTGATTATTTCAATCTTCTGAAAAAAATATATATAGCAAAATACATTTAACCATATAATTAATAAATTAATACAAAATTAATTGTGATTCTATTTAATCTTGCTCATAAATGGTGAAAAGAACTGACTTAGAGTTTTAGCTGTGTTAAAGTTGTAACATTTTTGTATAAGAATACTACATGTGTTAGAGATAGAATGTGATATTTTACTTTATGTGTGCACTAAGAAATCATGAATCAATTCAAGGTAATTAGCATATCTGTCTCAAACTATTGTAATTTTTATCTGGTTAGTATAACCAGAATGCTGTGAATGTGTTTTTCAAATAACTTTAAGCACATTGTTATAAATTGTTATTCTTACTTTTCATTCCAAATTTTCCAAAGTTGAATACTTGACTAATTAAATGTCACTTTAGAGAGTAACTTTTATCATCCAATAACACAAACATCTCTTTCCCTTTATATGTATGTGAGTGTACATGCACATACATGAGACAGTACTGCCTTTCTATTCAATTGTGTGTTTCTGTTTATATGGAGAAAATTCCATTTCATTTAATACCACCTCAGTTATCTGAGAAGCCATGGATTTTAGATCTCCTAGGAAACATCCTACATGTTCATCATGAATCTAGTTAGATATAAAACAGTATTGACAACAGTCAACAATAAGCACAATGGAGACAAAATAAAAACAAAACTATGGCCATCCATGGAAATCAGCATGAAAAACAACAGAAAAATCTAGATGCATATGAATATATAAAAGAACACTCTTTAGAAACACTTGAATCATTTTCCTCCAAATTCTTTTTTTATTTCGATTCCTACTGTCACTTCCTATAATTGAAGTATTTTCTGCACTAAATTTCTCATATATTTAACTTGCCCCCAATTGAGGAGCTAGAGAAAGTACTCAAGGAGCTAAAGGGGTTTGCAACCCTATAGGGGGAAACAACAATATAAACTAACCAGTACCCCCGGAGCTTGTGTCTCTAGCTGCATATGTAGCAGAAGATGGCCTAGTTGGCCATCATTGGGAAGAGAGGGCCCTACGCCTTGCAAACTTTATATGCCCCAGTATAGGGGAACACCAGGGCCAAGAAGTGGGAGTGGGTGAGTAGGGGAGCAGGATGCGGGGAGGGTATCGGGAACTTTTGGGATAGCATTTGAAATGTAAATGAAGAAAATATCTAATTAAAAAAATACCCAAGATAGAGACTTCCTAGAATTTTTACTTAAGTCTATATATATATAGACAATATGTAATATACTCTTATTTTAATCATTGATCTAAGTGTTGATTTCTAGATCTTTGTTTCTCCAAATGGAGCAAGTAATTAAACCAAACAAACTTCAAATAGTACTGAATATAATTATATGGCAATTACAATATTGGGTTCCAGATCCATAAAGTTAGGATATTGGTTTGTCACAATGAGACATCATATTTGTTTTCATTCACCTTCCAGAATCTATACTATGAAGATCATTAAATCTTTGAAGTATTCTAAACTCTTAAGATAAAAGAAGTAGAGAGAATTCTATCTGAGTTTGAATTATTAAAATGTCTCCTAGGAAGCTACAAAAAGCAAATAACAAAACTAATTTTGTATCATCTGAATTATAGTGGTTTAAGTGAGAAATGTCTGCCATAAGCTCATGTATTCGGTCAACATATGATGCAATTGAGTGGAAGGTAATGTGACCACTAGGAAGTTCACCCATCTGGATGAATTGGAGCCCTGAGGGTTGGCTTTTCAGGTCTATAGTCTTGTCCCACTCCTTCATATTGCTATGACGGGTTTAGTGCAGAGTTCTATCAGACCTTCAAAGGAGTAATTCCAGTTCTGCACAAACTATTTCACAAAATAGAAGTAGAAGGTACTCTACCCAACTCATTTTATGAAGCCACAATTACTCTGATACCTAAAACACCCAACAATCCAACAAAGATAGAGAACTTCAGACCAATTTCTCTTATGAATATCGATGCAAAAATACTCAATAAAATTCTCGCTAACCGAATCCAAGAACACATTAAAAAAACATCCATCCTGACCAAGTAGGTTTTATTCCAGGAATGCAGGGATGGTTTAATATACGAAAATCCATCAATGTAATCCAGTATATAAACAAACTCAAAGACAAAAACTACATGATCATCTCGTTAGATGCAGAAAAATCATTCGACAAGATCCAACACCCATTCATGATAAAAGTCTTGGAAAGATAAGGAATTCAAGGTCCATACCTAAACATGATAAAAGCAATCTACAGCAAACCAGTAGCCAACATCAAAGTAAATGATGAGAAGCTGGAAGCAATCCCACTAAAATCAAGGACTAGACAAGGCTGCCCACTTTCTCCCTACTTCTTCAACATAGTACTTGAAGTCCTAGCCAGAGCAATTCGACAACAAAAGGAGATCAAGGTGATACAAATTGGAAAAGATGAAGTCAAAATGTCACTTTTTTCAGATGATATGATAGTATACATAAGTGACCCTAAAAATTCCCCCAGAGAACTCCTAAACCTGATAATTAGCTTTGGTGAAGTAGCTGGATATAAAATTAACTCAAACAAGTCTATGGCCGTTCTCTACACAAAGAATAAACAGGCTGAGAAAGAAATTAGGGAAACAACACCCTTCTCAATAGTCAAAAATAATATAAAATATCTTGGTGTGACTCTAACTAAGGAAGTGAAAGATCTGTATGATAAAAACTTCAAGTCCCTGAAGAAAGAAATTAAAGAAGATCTCAGAAGATGGAAAGATCTCCCATGCTCATGGATTGGCAGGATCAACATTGTAAAAATGGCTATCTTGCCAAAAGCAATCTACAGATTCAATGCAATCCCCATCAAAATTCCAACTCAATTCTTCAAAGAATTAGAAAGAGCAATCTGCAAATTCATCTGGAATAACAAAAAACCTAGGATAGCAAAAGCTCTTCTCAAGGATAAAAGTACCTCTGGTGGAATCACCATGCCTGACCTAAAGCTTTAGTACAGAGGAATTGTGATAAAAACTGCATGGTACTGGTATAGTTACAGACAAGTAGACCAATGGAATAGTATTGAAGACCCAGAAATGAACCCACTCACCGATGATCACTTGATCTTCGACAAGGGAGCTAAAACCATCCAGTGGAAAAAAGACAGCATTTTCAACAATTGGTGCTAGCACAACTGGTTGTTATCATGTAGAAGAATGCGAATCGACCCATTCCTCTCTCTCCTGGTACTAAGGTCAAATCTAAGTGGATCAAGGAACTTCACATAAAACCAGAGACACTATTTTCAACAAATGGTTCTGGCACAACTGGTGGTTATCATGTAGAAGAACGCGAATTGATCCATTTCTATCTCCTTGTACTAAGGTCAAATCTAAGTGGATTAAGGAACTCCACATAAATCCAGAGACACTGAAACTTATAGAGGAGAAAGTAGGGAAAAGCCTCAAAGATATGGGTACAGGGGAAAAATTCCTGAATAGAAGAGCAATGGCTTGTGCTGTAAGATCAAGAATCGATAAATGGGACCTCATAAAATTGCAAAGCTTCTGCAAAGCAAAAGACACCGTCAATAAGACAAAAAGGCCACCAACAGATTGGGAAAGGATCTTTACCTATCCCAAATCGGATAGGGGACTAATATCCAATATATATAAAGAACTCAAGAAGGTGGACTCCAGAAAATCAAATAACCCCATTAAAAAATGGGGCTCAGAGCTGCACAAAGAATTCTCACCTGATGAATACCGAATGGCAGAGAAGCAACTGAAAAAATGTTCAACATCCTTAATCATCAGGGAAATGCAAATAAAACAACACTGAGATTCCACCTCACTCCAGTCAGAATGGCTAAGATCAAAAACTCAGGTGACAGCAGATGCTGGCAAGGATGTGGAGAAAGGGGAACACTCCTCCATTGTTGGTGGGATTGCAAGCTTGTACAACCACTCTGGAAAACACTCTGGCGGTTCCTCAGAAAATTGGACACCGTACTACCAGAGGATCCTGCAATACCTCTCCTGGGCATATATCCAGAAGATGTCCTAACCAGTAAGAAGAACACATGCTCCACTATGTTCATAGCAGCCTTTTTTATAATAGCCAGAAGCTGGAAAGAACCCAGATGCCCCTCAACAGAGGAATGGATACAGAAAATGTGGTACATTTACACAATGGAATACTACTCAGCTATTAAAATAATGAATTTATGAAATTCCTAGGCAAATGGATGGACCTGGAGGGTATCATCCTGAGTGAAGTAACCCAATCACAAAGGAACTCGCACAATATGTACTCACTGATAAGTGGATATTAGACCAGAAACTTAGGATACCCAAGATATAAGATACAACTTGCCAAACGCATGAAATTCAAGAAGAACGAAGAGCAAAGTGTGGAAACTTTACCCTTTCTTAGAAATGGGAACAAAACACCCATGGAAGGAGTTACAGAGACAAAATTTGGAGCTGTGACAAAGGGATGGACCATCTAGTGATTGCCATATGCAGGAATCCATCCCATAATCAGTTTCGAAATGCTGACACCATTGCATACACTAGCAAGATTTTGCTGAAAGGACCCAGATATAGCTCTCTCTTGTGAGACTATGCCAGGGCCTAGCAAACACAGAAGTGGATGATCACAGTCAGCTATTGGATGGGTCACATGGCCCCCAATGGAGGAGCTAGAGAAATTACCCAAGGAGCTAAAGGGGTCTGCAATTCTATAGGTGGAACAACATTATGAACTAACCAGTACCTGGGAGCTCTTGTCTTTAGATGCATATGTATCAAAAGGTGGCCTAGTCGGCCATCACTGCAAAGAGAGGCCCATTGGACTTGCAAACTTTATATGCCCCAGTACAGGGGAACGCCAGGGCCAAAAAGGGGGAATGGGTGGGTAGGGGATTGGGGGTGGGGTGGGTATGGGGGACCTTTGGGATAGCATTGAAAATGTAAACGAGGAAAATTCCAAATTTAAAAAAAAAAAAAAAAAACAGAGACACTGAAACTTATAGAGGAGAAAGTGGGGAAAAGTCTCGAATATATGGGCACAGGGAAAAAATTCCTGAATAGAACAGCAATGGTTTGTGCTTTAAGATCGAGGATTGACAAATGGGACCTCATGAAACTGCAAAGCTTCTGCAAGGCAAAAGACACCGTCAATAACACAAAAAGACCACCAACAGATTGGAAAAGGATCTTTACATATCTTAAATCAGATAGGGGACTAATATCCAATATATATAAAGAACTCAAGAGGGTGGACTCCAGAAAATCAAATAGCCCCCTTAAAAGATGGGGCTCAGAGCTGAACAAAGAATTCTCACCCAAGGAATACCGAAAGGCTGAGAAACACCTGAAAAAATGTTCAACATCCTTAATCATCTGGGAAATGCAAATCAAAACAACCCTGAGATTCCACCTCACACCAGTCAGAATGGCTAAGATCAAAAATTCAGGTGACAGCAGATGCTGGTGAGGATGTGGAGAAAGAGGAACACTCCTCCATTGTTGGTGGGATTGCAAGCTTGTACAACCACTCTGGAAATCAGTCTGGTGGTTCCTTAGAAAATTGGACATAGTACTACCGGAGGATCCCGCAATACCTCTCCTGGGCATATATCCAGAAGATGTCCCAACCGGTAAGAAGGACACATGCTCCACTATGTTCATAGCAGCCTTATTTATAATAGCCAGAAGCTGGAAAGAACCCAGATGCCCCTCAACAGAGGAATGGATACAGAAAATGTGGTACATTTACACAATGGAATACTACACAGCTATTAAAAAGAATGAATTTACGAAATTCCTAGGCAAATGGTTGGACCTGGAGGGCATCATCCTGAGTGATGTGACCCAATCACAAAAGAACTCAAATGAAATGTACTCACTGATAAGTGGATATTAACCCAGAAACTTTGTATAGCGAGGTATAAGGTAAAATATGTAAAACATATGAAACTGAAGAAGAACGAAGACCAAAGTGTAGACACTTTGCTCATTCTTAGAATTGGAAACAATCACCCATGGAAGGAGTTACAGAGACAAAGTTTGTAGCTGAGACAAAAGGATGGTCCATCTAGAGACTGCCATATCCAGGGATCCATCCCATAATTAGCCTCCAAGAGATGACACCATTGCATACACTAGCAAGCCTTCGTTGCAAGGATGGTGATATAGCTGTCCCTTGTGAGACTAGGCTGGGGCCTAGCAAACACAGAAGTGGATGCTCACAGTCAACTATTGGATGGATCACAGAGCCCCCAATGGAGGAGCTAGAGAAAGTATCCAATGAGCTAAAGATACCTGCAACCCTATCAGAGCAACAACATTATGAACTAACCAGTACCCCAGAGCTCTTGACTCTAGCTGCATATGTATCAAAAGATGACCTAGTCGGCCATCACTGGAAAGAGAGGCCCATTGGTCAGGCAAATGTTATATGCCCCAGTACAGGGGAACGCCAGGGCCAAAACATGGGAATGGGTGGGTAGGGGATTGAGCGGGGAGGGAGGGGGTGAGGGACTTTTGTGATAGCATTGGAAATGTAATTGAAGAAAATACGTAATAAAAAAAAAGAAAAAAAAAAAAAGAAAACATATCCAAAAAAAAAAAAAACAGTAAAAGAAAGTTCTGACCATGTAGAGAGATGAATTATTGGAAAGGGGTTTATAAATTATCTGATTACACTGAAAAAGGATGAGTTTGTGATTTAACTATGGATTCAGAAATATATACAAACAACAATGGAATCCAACATAGGATATAATAACTACTCCTGATACAGAAAATTCAAAAGATACAAATATCGCTTGTTTTTATAATATATACCAAAGGGATTTTGATAAATTGAGGAGAAATTATAAACTGGACTTTTGACAATATGGTCTCTGGTCAGTGACATTTGTTTATATTTATACAAGATAACATCATGTATAAGTTGATATTCCTATGAAGAAAACAACAATGTG
This sequence comes from Mus musculus, assembly GCF_000001635.26. NCBI lineage: Eukaryota > Metazoa > Chordata > Mammalia > Rodentia > Muridae > Mus > Mus musculus. Next base: position 61,206,520 of record NC_000078.6, read on the forward strand.
TACTTCTGTTTTTATGCTTTTATTCTAATGGAAATGTGTTATGAAATGTGTAGTAAGAGAAATAACATGATTCAGACATGGCAGTTTCCATATTATCCTTAACCTTATTTGAACATTTTAAAGTTTCAAAGAGATAACAAAAATGCTGGTTGTAATCTATTTTTGAGCTCTATTACCATCAAAAGTTTATTTTCTCAAAACCTACTTTCTATTTACTATAAATACCCTGGAATAATTCACTAAGTATCTATGTAGAATCCCCCAAAATTCTACCAACAATATGGATTACATACTCCAAATGTTTGTAGATTTCTAAATAATTGCAAGAAAATATTGTCATCCAATTATGTGTCTTTAGGGGAGTTGGAGAGGTAATTTTAAATATTCATATAAAATATATGATCAAACAAGATCTGACTTAATCGCACTTTCAATATCTGGATAAGCCAGAGACATTTACTTAAGTCTTGTTTATTCTTACTAAGCCACATAGATCAGAATCTGTAGTTCACAAAGCTGGCATGTTTCAGAGATTGCAAGTACCCTCAATTTCTGTTTATAGTAAGAATAGGAAAACTTTAAGTTTCATACTTATTTCACTTCCTATTTATTTTTCCTTTGTTTCATAAGTCAAAAGCACATCTGGAGAATGATTAAGACAACAGTTGTGTTCAACACTGTGTGCACATTAGAATCACCAGGGAAGCTTTGTGAAAATACAGATGCTGAAAGTACCTCACCTGGGACTCTTATATAATTGGTTTTTGGATGGAATGAGAGCTCATTTTATTTTCTCCCTAGGTAATTCTTTTCTGTTCATGTAGGGTTGGAATCCACTTTTTAGGAACACTTCAAACTTTCTCTCATAAATACATTACTTTTTTTTTTTTACCTTAAATCAGTTTGTTTGCATTTCACTGCATTGCTTGTATTTGTAAGATAAACATAACCAAACACAAATACTTCTCAGGTCTTTCCTTTAAAACCTATCAAACCTATTCTACACACTATCCTTCGGTTTTGATTTATGTTTTTGATTTGTTTTCCAAACCTCATCTAAATTATTGTATAGTTTCTCAAATTCCCTGTTTTGCAAAGCTTGCTTTTCAATTATGTTTTATTTATTTATTTTTCTATACTAAAAGAAAAGAATGTGCACCTTCTAAGCCTTTGCAATGTGTCTTTATTGTGTAAGGTAAACTCTCTGTTTCCTGACTTATTTGGATAAGGTAAAATATATGTTCTCTGGCTTCGCCTTTAACGTTTTGCCATCACTGATGTTTAATAATGAACATCATCTCCTGACATCACACAGGCTTTGTATAAGTACTACTGAATTTATTCCCATTATAGAGGTCATAACACCTGTGTCCTAATATCTGCTTAGAAAAAAAAATAGAAAAAAAGTTAGAGAACTTTTAACTGAGCTGAGGAAGAGAAGAAATAGAGAGGGGAGCAGGGATAAAAACACTAAAGATTTAGTGTAACTAGTTTTATGTTGAGGTCCTTGATCCACTTGTCCTTGAGTTTTGTGCAGGGTGATAAATATAAATTATTTCATTCTTCTACCTGCAGACATACAGTTAGATCATCTCCACTTGTTGAAGATGCTTTCCTTTTTTCCATTGTATGGATTTGGCTTCTTTGTAGAAAATCAAGTGTCCATAGGTGTGTGAGTTTATTTTTGGGTCTTCAATTCTATTCCACTTGTGAACCAGCCTGTTTCTGTACCAATATCATACCCTTTTAAAAATCATTATTTCTTTATAGTACAGTTTGAAGTCACAGGATAAACAAAAGTCAACTAACCTTGACCCCTGGGAACTCTCAGAGCTTGAGCCTCTAACCTAAATACATACATGGGCTGCAATGAAGCCCCAGGCACATATGTAGCAGATACACAGCTCAGTTTCAATGGCTGCCTTGTCTGGCCTCAGTGAAAGAGAATGTGTGTATCCTGGCAGAGACTTGATACGCCAGTGTAATGGGATAGCCAGGAGAGTCTCCACTCTCTCAAATGAGAGGAGTAGGAAGGAGTGATGGGCTCTATGAGGGAGCAGCATTTGGGATGTAAATTAACTAATTAATTGAAAATATATTTTCTTCCTACAAATTAAAACAAAAAAACTACAGATGTCTGAAAAAGCCACAGGATAAATAATTTATTTTTACTTAAAAAATACTATTCATTTGTTTATTTATTATTTTAAATGTAGTTATACCACTTGGGATGATATTGCTTCTCTTGAGAGTCATAGGATATCTAGAGAAAAAATTTACTAATAGATGTGGGAAACATCCCTTCCCAAGTTAGTCAAGGAGCCTAAGGAACTTGCCAAGCCATATAGGCTATTACTATTAGCATTTTATGACTCCCAGATCTTAAATCTAATATTTTATTGCTGAATACAGGTCATAGTATAGACAAGGACTTGGAAGAATCATTCTGGTACTGGCTTGGAAGCCCTAACTCTGAGATAGCATCCTCATAGTGCCCAATGGTACTAGGGAATCAAACAAGGTTAGGAGGAGGCAATAGTCCTACTCAGCTATAAAGCTACAAATCAAAACAATGACAAGATACTTCCAAAAGAGTGATCATGGCCTTGGATCTTTAAGGTAACCAACATCCATCTAATTAAACCTCAATAGGAAATAGTTCATGTCTGGTACATGAATGATACGTTATAAAACTACACACAACTGTTAAGATTATGGACTCTGGAAGAAAACATCCTACTGACACATTCCAAAATCAATATAATTCCTAAGTATTCTCATCACTTTCTCTTAATGCACTGATATAAGTAGCTTTTATGCCTCTTCAAAGATGTTTCTTTTTATAGAGGCCAGAGATCATCACAGAATTTCAAACTTGTCAATTGGAGAATAACTATTGGTGAGATGGCCCGACTTAACTGTTACATCTATAATTTCTCCACCTGAGGTTCACAGAATACTATGGAAGAGGAGAAGGATGATTGTACAAACCAGAGAATCAGGACACTTATTCCAAGATAGTATAGTTTATATATAACAAGGAAACTACTCCTTTCCATATGTAATCACCCTATCAGAATATGCATAATGACAACATACACACAATGGAGTATTACACAGCGATTACAATGGCTTCATGAAATTCGCAGGCAAAATGGATGGAACTAGAAAATATCATCCTGAGTGAGGAAACCCAGACACAAAAGAACACACATGATATGTACTCACTAATTAGTGGATACTAGCTCAAAAGCTCACAGTGCCCATGATATAACCTACAGACCATGTGGAGCACAGAAGGAAGGAAGATGAGAGGGTGAATGCTTCAGTCCAGCACTGAGGGGGAAACAGGACAATTATTGGATGTGGAAGGAGAGGGAGTCAGGGGAGGGAGAAAGGATGGGGAGTAAATAGGGTAGCAGTACCAGAAACCTGTGACTGAGACTCTTTTTTAACATTACAGATTTGCTCTGTGTGTGCGTGTGTACATGTACTTACACCTGCATGTGTGTGTGTGTGTGTGTGTGTGTGTGTGTGTGTGTGTGTGTGTGTGTGTGTGTGTGAGAGAGAGAGAGAGAGAGAGAGAGAGAGAGAGAGAGAGAGAGAGAGAGAGAGAAGAGTGTAATTTTCTGAAGAGGCCAGCAGAGGGTCATATCAGATCTCCTGGTGCTGGAATTATAAGTGGTATAAGCCACTGGATATGGATGCTGGAGATGAAACTCAGTTCCTTTGGAAGTAAGTCCACTTAATCACTGAGATTTCACCCTAGTCTCTTCTTGTCACATAGCTCAGGTTAGCCTCATACTCTGAAGTGCCAGAATAGTAAACATATGCTATCATTTTGACTATAAAGTAATACTTTCATGATGATATCTATTGATACAGCAAATGTAACCATGTTCTTTTATTACATGAAAATAGTGTTTTAACTGTTCTCCATTAATGCCATTCCTGACTTGTGGTTTATGCATACCAGACATATCAAAAATATTAAAAAGAAAATAGCCTATGAAATATTCGAAAAAAAACAAAACAAAATGAAACATGAGCTTGTTGGGATCAAAGGTTAAAAATTGTTATTGGAGTTTTAATAGTTAATGTCTGTCATAGTAATGAATATAAAATCATGTTCAATATTCAACTTCATTTTAATAAATTCTTTAGTTGCACACATTCCTAGATTATAGACACCAAAAAATAATCAAATGTCTATAAGATAATGTTTAGATTGCCACCATTAACTCTTCTAAGGGAGATGATTAAGTCTACATTATGATTTTGAATGATTACACTTTGCCTCTTCTTAGAATAGGAAACAAAACACCCATGGAAGGAGTTACAGAGACAAAATTTGGAAGTGTGACGAAAGAATGGACCATCTAGTGATTGCCATATCCAGAGATCCATCCCATGATCAGCTTCCAAACACTGACACCATTGCATACACTAGCAAGATTTTGCTGAAAGGACCCAGATATAGCTGTCTCTTGTGAGACTATGCCAGGGCCTAGCAAACACAGAAGTGGATGCTCACAGTCAGCTATTGAATGGACCACAGAGCCCCCAATGGAGGAACTAGAGAAAGCACCCAAGGAACTAAAGGGAACTGCAACCCTATAGGTGGAACAACAATATGAACTAAGCAGTACCCCGGAGCTCTTGTCTCTAGCTGCATATGTATCAAAAGATGGTCTAGTCGGCCATCACTGCAAAGAGAGGCCCATTGGACTTGCAAACTTTATATGCCCCAGTACAGGTGAATGCCAGGGCCAAAAAGGGGGAGTGGGTGGGTAGGGGAGTGGGGGTGGGTGGGTATGGGGGACTTTTGGTATAGCATTGGGAATGTAAATGAGCTAAATACCTAATTAAAAAATGGAAAAAAAAGAATACTGGCAGGATATTCCTACAGAAAGTTTTGCATTGCATACATATGCTTATTGCTGTCTTTGATTACTTAATGCTTTATATTTTTCATAGCTTTCAAATGGGGGATTTATTTTGATATCATAATTAGTCAGTTGTATTGCTTCTAGTGTATACAGGAAAGATTCTAAAAATGTAACCAGCAATTATTTCAGAGAGTATTTTCAACTTCTACAATTCAATGTTGAACATTTAGGCTTGGAATTTATCACAGTGTGATAATTTTTTCTATTAGGGCACATATGTCATACACTCTTCTTAAATTACCACAGAGTTATCAGTGGGAACAACAAATATAACTTTATACTTTACTTTATCTAAGAATACAGCACAATTTAAGGACTCATATTCTACACTGGAAGGGTTTTTTTTTTTTTTTCCCCTTTAAATTCAGCACATCTATGATGTTCACCAGACTTTCAGTTTCAATGATCAATAAATGTTGAACTACCAAAAGAAGTACATTTGAGGCTAAAATATTAAGAAGAGATATCACTATTAGAGGTCAATAACTTGTGTTTCACTCTATTTGAATAAAATAAATGTATCTGAGTTGAGTCATAAAGATTTGATTAACCAAATCATCAAGTAGAAAAATAAGGTCTATGGGTTCCTTTGAAAAATAATTAAACAAATAATGACACATCATTAATTTTAAAAAATAATCAAAACATTAAATTTCATTTTTTACAGACCTTGTGAGAGAAATTCTGAAATTTTATGGAAAATCAAAAGACCAAGAATAGCTAAAACACACCTGAACAGTAAAGGAGTTGCTGGCGGTATCACTATCCCTTATTTCAAGCTTTACTACAGAGCTATGATAATAACAAACATATGATTTTGACATAAAAGCATATTAATTAATGGAATTAAATTGAAAAACACAGACTTAAATTTATATACCTATGGACACCTGATTTTTTAAAAGGAAGCCAGAAATACACCTGGGAAAAAAAAAGCAGCAACAAGTGGTATTGGTGTAACTGGGGGTCTGAATGTAGACCACGTAAATAGATCGATGTTTATTACTCGGCATAAAACTCATGTCTAATAGATCAAAGATCTCACTATAAGAATCAGATACACTGAACCTGGTAGAAAAAAAAGTAGGGAATATCCTTGAATCCATTTGCACAACTTTCTCAACAGAACACCAATAGCATAGAGGTTAATATCAATAAATAATAAATAGGATCCCATGAAACCAAAATCCAAGTCAAAGAACAATTTTAGTTGACAAAGTGGCAGACAACAGAATGGGAAACATTTTTACCAACTCCACATATGACAGAGGACTAATATACATAAATACATAAAGATTTCAAGAATCTAAATTGTAAAATAAATAACACAATTTAAAAATTGGGAACAGATTTCATCTTATATCTGTTAGAATGGCTAAGATAAAAAACACAAGTGACAGGTCATGCTGGCAAGAATATGAAGTAAGAGGAACACTCCTACATTGCTATTGAGAGTAAAAACTTGAACAGACATTTTGGAAATCAACATGGGCATTTCTCAGAAAATTTGGAATCTATCTATCTCAACACCCAGCTATACCATACTTGGGCATATTCTTCATCCTCCCAAAAGAATGCTTGCTCAATCATGCTCATTGTGCAAGTATTTATATTTATTCATAATAAACAAACTAAAACATAATAACAAATGCTTATTCATAATAGCTAGACACTTGAAACAACCTAGATGTTCCTCAATAGAGGTTTTAGCAAACAAAATTTAGTACATTTAAACTATGGAGAATTACTCAGCTATTTAAAAAACATAGCAGCATGAAACTAGAAGACAACAGGCTGCAACTAGAAATACAATCTTGAATGAGATAACCCAAAAACAGAAAGACAAATATGGTATAAATTTAATGATTATCTCTTATGTAAATGATAATCAAGCTACAATCCACAGACCTAGAGGTAAAGAGGATGCTTCTATGGGTGATGCACGTATCTTTCTGGAAAAGGAAAATATAATAGATTTTGCAGATGGATTGAGTCTCAGTAGGGATTGGAGCAGTAAGGATCAGGTTGTGGAAAGGGATAGAGGGAGAGAAGGTGGGGAAGACAGAACTGGAATTGGCAGACATTCATGGGGCAATTTGCAAACTTAAGGCAGTGTGAACTTCCTATGAGGATGACACTTGAGGGTTCCTAATAGTTGAGGATGATGGTACTGGGTTGCATTTGTTAGAATTTTTGTCAAGAAAGTCCCATGAGATGAGTAAACAACACAAGCTGATGCTAGAACTAAGGTTACTGTCTGAAAATTGACATTAGGATCCTATTGCTAAGGACAATATCCTGACAACTCATTAAACTAACAGAAATAAAGTCGATTCTTGCATGGAGCCTTCTCCCTAACACTTTGATCTCTTTGACTTGAACTCCAGCCTACCCAGAAGGCCTTTGATCCACAGTCTTCCTTATGTGTGAGATATGCTGAATCAATGTTAAAACAGAGTTTCTGGAGCATCCAACCAATGTCTGGTTTATCTTGTAGCCCCTATCATGAGAGAAAGCCCATGTGATATACTGCCTGAATTACCAGGAACTGAAGGATTGGTAGCACAAATACCAAGAGTAGAACCAAAATTGACTGGAAAAAAAAAAGTCAATGAAATGATTCCTAAAGGTATTTTGTTGTGCTCATAGACAAACGTATTGCCCAGTCATCATTAGAGAGGTTTTCTCCAGGTTGGAGAATATGCTGAAACACACAGGCAGACATGATGTGGAGAATCTGAATTGGAAGTCCCAATTTGTTTCCTTCTTTGGGAGATGGAGAACCTACTGAAGACACAAAGGAAAAATTGTAGGAGATGAGATGGAGGACATCAGGACAACATGGGCCATTGAATCAACTAAGCAGGGTCCACATGGGCTCACAAATACTAAAGCAGCAAGCATAGTGCTTCTGTATATATGCTATGACTGTTAGCTTGATGTTTTTGTGTGATTTCTAACAGTGTGAGCAAGTGTGTGTCTAACTCTGATACCCTTTTCCTCATGTTATGTTGCCTTATCCAGCTTCAGTATGAGGGCTCCTGCCTTGTCCTGTTGTATCTTGTTTTGTTGTGTTTGGTTGTTGTCTTCGGGAGACCTTATCTTTTCTGAATGGAGACATAAAGGGATTGGATCTGAGGGAGAGGAGAGATACTGGGAGATATAAAGAATTGATGGAGGGAAAACCATGGTTGATTTTTATCTTATGAGAGGAAGAAATTATTTTCAGAAAAGAAAAGAAAAGAAAAGAAAAGAAAAGAAAGGAAGGAAGGAAGGAAGGAAAGAAGAGAGAGAGAGAAAGAAAGAAAGAAAGAAAGAAAGAAAGAAAGAAAGAAAGAAAGAAAGAAAGAAAGAAAGAAAGAAAGAAAGAAAGAAAGGAATGAAGGAAGGAAGGAAGAAAGAAAGGGAAAGGAAAGGAAAGAAAAGAAGAGAAAAGAAAAGAAAAGAAAAGAAAAGAAAAGAAAAGAAAACTATAAAGAAACTTGATTTTTAAACATAAATGCTTTTAGAGTAGAATCAAAGAAAAAAATTGGGTCATAAAATTATATGTTACACTTTTAATAACATGGCTGCTATTTATAACACTTACTACTTAAATGTTGGAAAAAACAGATTATACCAGATAAGAAATGAAAATTAATATCATTTTGGTCTTTTCAGTTGAAAGAAGAGATTGCTACTATATGAATAACTTTAAAATTATTATTGCATTCATTTATGTACTGGATATGTACAAGTGCATATCCATATGATTGCACCATATGATTGCAGGTGCCGTTGCTAGCATGTAGAGAGTAATCTAGAAAATATTTGTGCTTTTAAACTCTCAAAAGCCTGAAGTGGATGAAGCCTAAAGTGACTACTTTATCCAAGAGGTTTACATACCATGAACCTGCCCAAAAATGTTACCAGTGGGGTTTATATATTCTAATATTTGAGACTATTAAGGACACTTATCTTTTAAAACTTCATACAAAGTAACCAAGAATGCACATCTACACTGAAGAACACAAGCTCTAAAAGTCTATGGTGTGGACTATGTGATGGCTCAACATATAATGGCCATAAAAATTTCCTGTTTAAATGAATTTACTAGGGCTGTGGGATCAGGTGTTTGGAGAGCATAGAGGAGAGAGGACAGGTAGAAATGCTAGCAGGTGTAGTGGGGGGAATGTTTATGGTACGCAGCAGACACCTGGAATATGAGGATGCCCTAAGTTGTTTATGGGGGTTACTCTAGCTGAGACACCAACCAAAATGGGATACAGAATCTGAAATGAACACTTCCTGTAGCCAGAACAGGATGGATTCCTAGTGGTGGAATAAGGACAGCATCTATCCACAAAACCTTTGACTAAAATGTGTCCAACCTACAAGGTATATAGGAATAAAGATAAAGCAGAGATGGATTGGCCCAAATTGAGACCCATCCCATGGGTAAGAACCAATCTCTGACACTATGATACTGTTATACTTGCAGAGAGGGTCCTAGCATAACTGTCCTCTGAAAGGCTCCACCCAGTAACCAATGAAAATGGATTGAGAGACCCACAGCCAAATGTGGAGAGAGGGGAGAGGGAGAAAGGGAGAGGGAGTGGAGAGAGATCCTGTGTAGGGGGAGGATTGTGAGGAGAGGGGGGCTGCAATCAGGAAGTAAAGTGAATAATAAATTAATGAAAAAATAACTTAGGGATAGAAAGATACCTCAGCAGTTAAGAGCTCTTACCGTTCTTCCAGAGAAGTCAAGTTTGGTTACCAACATCCTTGCTGGGTAGGTCATAACCATCTTACCTCCACATTCATGGCATATAATGCCCTCCTCTGTCCTCTGTGAACACCCATAGATTATATCAATTCTTTCTCTTTCTCTTTGTCTCTGTCTCTTTCACACACACACACACACACACACACACACACACACACACACACACACTCACACACACACACGCACACACACACAAATAAAAATAAAAAAAAATAATTACATGATTTGCTGTCTGTATAAATAAACTGTTTGTAAAAGTTATATTATACAGTAGGGTAAAATTTTCCAATTTCCTACAAGCTTTTTGTTACTGTGTTCTATGACTTAAGTATAAAATGTCGTAAGTAATAGGGACTTAAGTTTGAATTCTGAAGGGTACTCAAGAGTAATACCAATAGTCTGTACTGTTTGGGAAGTCTAAGGGAACTCAATATCAATCGCAAAGTGGGATGAATTTCCTGACATTGGGATTTTTATTTGTTAGTCTCTGGTGTCTAATAAGGATCTACTTGCCCTGTTATAAGATAACTCAATTTAACTCTTACACATACACACACACACGTAAACACACACACACACATTTAGAAAACATGTCCAGTAGATGGTTTCCATATGAGTTTGTTGAAAGGTTTACAGTGTTATTTATTCCTACAGTACTTGCTCCTCTATGTTGTTCTCTGACCCTCAAAGCCAGCTAAACATTCTGTTCCATTAGCTCTCTAACCTTTTTATATTAGTGTGCTCTGTCTCCCATCCTTTAAAAGTGACTCATCATGGCCCCTTACTAATTTTCTGACCTCTATTCAAAATGGAAAATATTTTCATCTGACTATTCAAAGATAATATACACAGATAAGACAAAGCATGTGACATTTGTAATTCTGTGTATAGATTATCTCACTCAGAATGACTGTTTCCAACTACATTTACCTAAAACTTTCATAATTTCCTTTTTACATTGCTGCATAAGATTATATTATATAAATGCACTACATTTTGAATTCTTCTCTTACATATTACATCCTAAATAGTTTACCATGCCTCTACTCTTTGTATTCTCCCTCCTGCATCTCCCCTGACTTCAAGTTACACCCACTTCATCCACATATCAGACAAAAGCAGGCTTCCCAGAACATTGACTAAAAAATGCATAACAAGCTACTAGAAGACCAGGCACATACAATCACATCAAGACTCTACTAGGAAATCCAGCAGAAGGAAAATGGTCCAATAAGTAGGCGAAGTCGTCAGGAACACACTCTCCTCCAATTGTTAGGATTCCCACAAGAACCTAATGAAATTCAGCCATAAAATAATAGAGAGGAATTAGTCTACACTCCTAAATGTTCCCTGATCCCTTCAAGCTCCAGTAAGTCTTCGACAGTTGACTCTAGGCCGTGTTCTTGTGATGTCTCTCATCCCTCTGGTGCTTCTAAATCTTCTTCTTCCTCCTTAAAAGGAATTCCTGAGTTCTGCCTAATGTCTCTCTATGGATATCCATATGTTCTCATCAGTTGCTGGATGAAATATCTCTGTTCCCTTTGATGACAATTCTGCTAGACTCTGGACCTATAACATTCCGCAGGTGGGACAAAAGTACAAAGGATAGCTCAAAGGTTTTGTGGCTTTGTTGGTGTCCCAACCCCTCCACTTGAGGCTTTTTCGGGTTACAGAGGACAGGCAATTAAGTTATCCTGTCTCCCATTACTAGGAATCTTTGCTGAATTACTCTTTTAGATTTCATGGTATCTGCATTGCACTAGGTTTTCACCTTGTCTCAAAATGTTCTCTAAGTTCCATTTGTTTCTCCCAGGATTTTCTCCCTCTGTCTCTTGTCACTTAAGCCCTTCGGTTCTTAAACCCAAATAAATACCCTGTCAACCTGCAAATCTATTCTATTTTCCTTCCAATGGAGATCCTTGTATCCCTATTTTGCATCGCTACAAATCTATATATTACTTGGCCTCTTTTGGCCTCATATGGACCATAGCATGATTGTTTTATACTTTGTAGGTAATATCTACATTTAATTGAGAACATGCCATATTTTAATTTCTGTGTCTGGTTTACCTCACCCCGGATGATTTTTTTTCTACTCCATCAGTTTACCTGAAATTTCATGATCTAATTATTCTTAATAGCTGAGTAATAAAAACAGCTGTGTAAATATACCACATTTTCTTTATCTGTTCTCCAGTTGAGGGAATCTAGGGTTTGTTTGTTTGTTTGTTTGTGTTTGTTTGTTTCAGGGATGAAAAATAAAGCTGCTTTGAATATAGTTGAACAAATACCCTTGTGATAGGATGGGAGCTCCATTGTGCATATGCCCAGAAGTGATAGAGCTGGTGGGAGTACACGCCTGTAGCCATTTTGGAAATCAATATGGTAGTTTCTCAGAAGATTGGGAATCTATCTAACACAAGACACAGCTGTATCTTAACTATTCTGACAGGTGTTAAATGAAATCACAAAGTCATATTGATTTATTTTTCCCTGGTGGCTAAGAATGTTGAACATTTCCTTAAGTATTTCTCAGCCATTTGAGAATCCTCTGTTCAGAATTCTCTGCTTAGAACTGAATGTCATTTTTTGCTTGTATTATTTAGTTTGTTTTTGTCTAGTTTCTTGAGTTCTTTATATATTTTGGATATTCGTACTCTAACAGATGTGGAGTTGGTGAAAATCTTTTTTTGCATTCTGTGGGCTGCACTTTTGTTCTATTGACAGTGTCCTTTGCGTTACAGAAGCTATTAAGTTTCATAAGGTTCCATGTATTAATGGTTGAACTCAATACCTATGTTATTGATGTTCTGTTCAGAAAGTTATCCCCTATGCCAATGCATTCAAGATTATTCATGATTTCTATTCTATGAGGTGAAGCTTATTGGCTTTATGTTGGGGTACTTAATCTACTTGAACTTGAGTTTTGTGCAGGTTGATAGATATGGATCTATTTTCACTCTTCTATATACTGTCATCCAGTTAGACTAGCACAACTTGTTGAAAATATTTTCAATTTTTCCATGTATAGTTCTGTCTCTTTATCAAAAATCAGGTGTCCACATGTGTATGGATTTATCTCTCAGTCTCCCTTTCAATTTTATTAATTAATTTTATTAATTCACATGTGTGTTTTTTAACCAATACCATGCAGTCATTTTTAACTACATCTCTGTAGTATAGCTTGAGATAAGGATAGTGATGTCTCTGAAAATTCTTTTATTGTATAGAGTTGTTTTAACTATATTGGGTTTTGGTTTTACCATATGAGGTTTAGTATTGTTCTTTTATGGTTTGTAAGAAGGTGTGTTGGAATTTTGGTGGGGATTGCACTGAGTCTGTACATTGTTTTGGTAGGGTGACTATTATTACTATGTTAATTCTATTGATCAATGTATATGGGATAATATTTCCATCATATCTTTTTTGATTTCCTTCTTCAAAGACTTGAAAGTTTTTTATTAGGTACTTTCTTTATTGACATTTCAAAGGTTATTCCCTTTCCTGGTTTCTCCGTGGGAAATACCTGTCCCATTCCCTCTTCCCCTGTTTCTATGACAGTGTTTCCCCCCACACCCACACACTCCTGCCTTCCTGCCCTGAGATTCCTCTAAACTGGGACATCCAGTATTCATAGGACCAAGGGCCTCTCCTCTCATTGATGCCCAAAAAGTCCATCCTCTGCTACAAATGCACAGCAGCCATGAGCCCCTCCATGTGTACGCTTTGTATGGAGGTTTATTTCCAGAGAGCTCTGGGGCTTCTGATTGGTTGTTGTCCTTCCTAAGGATTGCAAATAAGTCCAGCTCCTTCAGTCCTTTTTCTAACTCCTCCGTTGAGGACCCTGTGCTCAGTCCAATGGTTGATTGCAAGCATCTGCCTCTGTATTTGTCATGCTCTGGCAGAGCTTCTCAGAAGACAGCTATATCAGGATCCTGTCAGCATGCACCTCTTGGCATCCACAATAGTATCTGGGTTTGGTGTCTGTATATGGGATAGATGCCCAGGTAGGGCAGTCTTTGAATGGCCTTTCCTTCACTCTCTACTTCACACTTTGACTCCTTTTTCCTCCCATGTATATTTTGTTCCACTATCTAAGAAGGACTGAAGCAATCACACTTTGCTCTTCCTTCTTCTTGAGCTTTGGTGTGGTCTGTGAATTGTACCTTGGGTATTCCAAGGTTTTCTGTTAATATCTACTTATCTGCCAGTGAATACCATGTATGTTCTTTTATAATTGGGTTACCTAACTCAGGATATTTTCTAGTTCCACCCACTTTACTAAGAATTTCATGAAGTCATTCTTTTTTTGTTGTTGAGTAGTATTTCATTGTGTAAATATACCATATTTTCTGTATCCATGTCTCTGTTGAAGGGCACCTGGGTTGGTTTCAGCTTCTGGGTATTATGAATAAGGCTGCTATGAATATAGTGGACCATGTGTCTTTGTTATATGATAAGGGCATCTTTTGGGTATATGCCCAGGAGTGGTACAGCTGGGTACTCAGGTAATACTATCTATGCTCAATTTTCTGAAAAGCACCAAACTGATTTCCAGAGAGGTTGTACCAGTTTTGCAATCCTACCAGCAATGGAGGAGCATTCCTCTTTCTCCATATCCTCACCAGCATCTGCTGTCACCTGAATTTTTTATCTTAACCATTCTGAATGGTATGAGTTGGAATCTCAGGGTCACTATGATTTGCATTTTTGTGATGACTAAGGATGTTGAACATTTCTTTAGGAACTTCTTGGCTGTTCGATATTCCTCAGTTGAGAATTCTTTGTTTAGCACTGTGCCCCATTTTAATAGGATTATTTGATTCTCTTGAGTCTAAATTCTTGAATTCTTTGTATATATTGGATATTAGCCCTCTATCAGATGTAGGATTGGTGAAGATATTTTCTTTATCTGTTGGTTTCTGTTTTGTCCTATTGACAGTGTCCTTTGACTTACAGAATGTTTCCAATTCTATGAGATCTCATTTGTTGACTTTTGATCTTAGAGCATAAGCCATTGGTGTTCTGTTCAGGAAATTTTCCCCTGTGCCCATGTGTTCAAGGTTCTTCCTCACTTTCTCTTCTACTAGTTTCAAGTGACAATGGGTGTGTGGGTTCATTTCTGGATCTTCAATACTATTTTATGGACCTATCTACCTATATCTGTACTAATGCCATACAGTTTTTATCACTATTACCCTGTAATACAGCTTGAAGTCAGGAATGGTGATTCCCCCAGATCTTTTATTGTTGAGAATAGTTTTTGCTAACCTAGGTTTTGTTATTTCAAATGAATTTGAGAATTGCTCTTTCTAACTCTATAAAGAATTGAGTTAGAATTTTGATGGGGATTGCATTGAATCTGTAGATTGCTTTTGGCAAGATTGCTATTTTTACTATATTATTAATCCTGCCAATCCATTACAATGGGAAATTTTTACATCGTTTGAGGTCTTCTGCAATTACTATCCTCAGAGACTTGAAGTTTTTGTCATACAGATCTTTCACTTGCTTGGTTAGAGTCACACCAAGATATTTTATATTATTTGTGACTATTGTGAAAGGTGTCATTTTCTTTCTTTCTTTCTTTCTTTCTTTCTTTCTTTCTTTCTTTCTTTCTTTCTTTCTTTCTTTTGTTTATGTTTTGTTCTTGTTTTTGTTTTTGTTTTTTCGAGACAGGGTTTCTCTGTGTAGTCCTGGCTGTCCTGGAACTCACTTTGTAGACCAGCCTGGCCTCAAACTCAGAAATCTGCCTGCCTCTGCCTTGTAAGTGCTGGGATTAAAGGTGTGTGCCATCACTGCCTGGTGGGGTGTCATTTTCATAATTTCTTTCTCAGCTTGTTCATCGTTTGAGTGGAGGAAGGTTACTGATTTGATTGAGTTAATTTTATATTCAACCACTTTAGTGAAGTTGTTTATCAAGTTTACGAGTTCTCATGTGGAACATTATGTATACTATCATATCATCTGCAAATAGAAATATTTTGACTACTTCCTTTCCAATTTGCATCCCTTTAACCTCCTTTTGTTGTCTAATTGCTCTAGCTAGGACTTTGTCTTAGTCAGGGTTTCTATTCCTGCACAAACATCATGACCAAGAAGCAAGTTATGGAGGAAAGGGATTATTTGGCTTATACTTCCATACTGCTGTCCATCACCAAGGAAGTCAGGACAGGAACTCAAGCAGGTCAGGAAGCAGGAGCTGATGCAGAGGCCATGGAGGGATTTTCCTTACTGGCTTGCTTCCCCTGGCTTGCTCAGCCTGCTCTCTTATAGAACCCAAGACTACCAGCCCAGAGATGGTCTGGTAGAATTATATGCTAAAACCATCTGGTTTTTTGTTTTGGTTTGGTTTGGTTTTTTTTGGGGGGGAGTGGCTTGTAATGACTGTTTCTATTTTCCTGGGGGTTTTGGATCTATTTTGATTGTCTGATTATGATATAAATTTCATAAGTCGTATATATTAAGAAAACTGTCTATTTCTTTAAGATTTACGAATTTTGTGGAGCAGAGGTTTTTTAAATATGAAGTAATGACTCTTTGAAGTTCCTCTACATCATTTATTCTTTGTATTGTTCTCTTTATTTCTGTTTTTTTGATTTCACCTGTCAGTTTGATCATTAATTGTCATCTACTTCTTTTTGGTGTGTTTGCTTCATTTTATATTCCAGAACTTTCATGTGTGCTGTTACATTGCTAGTATGAAATCTATCGAGTTTCTTTACAAATGCAATTATTGCTATGAACTTTCCTCCTAGCATCACTGTCAGCATGTCTCATAAGTCTCAATATGTTGTGTAATCAGTTTCATTGAATGCTGTGAAGTCTCTAATTCATCTCTTTATTTGTGCATTTGCCCAGTAGTAACTCAGTAGAGAATTATTCAGTTTTCATACGGTTTTGTGCTTTCTGTTGTTGATGAAGTCCATCTTTAATCCATAGTAGACTGAAAAATACAGGGGTATTTCTTTATTTTCTTTCTTTCTTTCTTCTTCCTTCCTTCCTTCCTTCCTTCCTTCCTTCCTTCCTTCCTTCCTTCCTTCCTTTCTTTCTTTCTTTCTTTCTTTCTCTCTCTCTCCTTTTCTTTCCTTCCTTCTTTCTTTCTTTCTTTCTTTCTTTCTTTCTTGCTTGCTTGCTTGCTTGCTTGCTTTCCGTTTGTTCTTTTTATATCTGTTGAGAATTGTTTAGTGACTGAATATATAGTAAATTTGTGAGAATGTTCCATGAGATACTGAGAAAAAGCTATTTTATTTTGTGTTTGAGTGAAATGTTCTGTAGTTATTTGTTATATCCATTTGATATATAATATCTGTTAGGTCCATTATTTCTCTGGTTAGGTTTTTTGGATGTCCATTTGTGAGAGTCGTGTGTTAAAATTCTCCACTATTATTATGTGAAGTTATATGTGTGATTTAAGCTTTAGTAATGTTTCTTTTACAAACATGAGTACCTTTGCATCTGGGACACAGTTGTTAAGAATTGAAATGCCATCTTTATAGATGCTTTTCTTTAATGAGTATGAAATGTCCTCCATCTCTGTTGATTATTTTTTGTTGTTGTTGGAGGTCTAGTTTATGAGATATTAGAATGGATACAACAGCATGCATCCTGTGTCCATTTGGTTAGAAAATCCTTTCCAACCCTTTATTCCAGGATAATGTCTGTCTTTGATGTTGGTCTATGTTTCTTGTATACAGAAGAAAAAATGGATCCTATTTTTACATCCATTCTGTATGCCAGTCTCTGCTAGCCTGTTTTATTAGACAATTGAGTCCATTGACATTGAGAGATATTCATAACCAACAAAAGTGTTAATTCCTGTTATTTCGTTATCAGTGGTAGTGGTAATGTTGTCCTAGATTTCCTGGATATTTTGGGTTAGGCACTTTTTAGATTGAGTATTTACTTTGATGGATAAATCTATTTCTTCTACTGTATTTTCCATGCCTGAGATTTTCTTTTCCAATTCTTGTGTTTTCTTGGTGAGGCTTGTGTCCATAGTTCTTGTATGATTTTCTACTTCCAAAATTTGATAAGTTTTTCTTTTCTTTTTTGTTTCTATGTTTACTTGTTTGTTTTATATTGACATTCTTTGCATTCTTTAAGGGGCTTATTGATTTCCTGCGATTTTTTATTTGTTGTTTCCTCAATTTCTTTATGTTTAATTGTCATTATCATCATATTTCCTTTTTTATTACCTTCATCATCTTCACAAATTTGGTTTTAAGGTAATTTTCTTGTGTTCCAGCAGCAGTGTAATACTTATGTTTTTCTGTCAAAGGATAGCTGGGCTTTACTGGTGAGAGATTTCCTTGGCTGTTTTTGATTGGGATCTTACATAGGGATTTAGGCATCATTGTTTGGACTGGTTATAGGTCTATGTGCTGATTTCCAAGTGTGTTTTTATTAGATGAGAATTTTGTTTCTTGGTTTCCATTTTTCTTTGGTCTTCTTGTCTTTGTAGCCTATATTTCTGACAGCTGTTATGGCCTCTGATTAAGCAAGGAATCTCTGTCTAGGTAGAGGGCTAGAATATTTGCTGCTAGCTTAGCCTTTGTTATAGGAGGAACATCTTTGTTCTTCTGACTTGCGTGGCCTGACCCTGTACTTCTCATCTGTGTAACCTGCACCTGAGTAGCTATAGACTTATGAAGTTGGAGGTAGGAGCTCTTCAGATGTTGGCAGCAGAATGTCTGGTGTGGTTAGATGGAGGGGCACTGGAATGAATCTTTGGTAACTGGATCTGGGCATGGGGCAGTTCAGCTGGCAACTGGATCACTCACCAGTTCTTATGGGTGTTGCCTGCACCTATGCAGGGGGAGTCCACCAAAATTGGGGGCAAGGACTGGGACTCAGGGAGTGTGATGGGGTATAGGAGTCAAAGGAATGGGTCTTTGAAAATGGAGTATGTGGAGTGGAGAAGTTCAGCTGTCAGTGGTCACTCACCTCTTCTGATTGTTATGGCCTGCACCTGTTCTAATTTGTGTGACATGCCATACACCTCATCTTTTCTTACAGGTTCTTCAGTTGATGGAAATATAAGCTGCTTTCATTTCCATTTCTTTTCTATTGCAAGTAGATAACCATTGAAGATAGATGAACAGGGATGTCTACAGTAGGATATGAGATCCTTTGGATATATATCTAAGAGTAATATAAGTGAATCATATGGTTATTCTGTTGTTAGATTTTTGAAGAATTTCTATGCTGACTTCTATATGGTTTCATCAGTTTGCATTCCCACTTGAAGTGAATAGGTGTCCCGTTTCTCCACATCTATGCTAACATGTGTCATCATTTGAATTTTAGCTTAGTTATTGTAAGTGTGGTCAGGTGGCATATCTAAGAATCTTAATTTGTAATTCTCTAATCATGAAAGATGCTGAACTCTTTCAACTTTCTCAGACATTCTATTTATTTATTTTTAATCTTTGATAACTCCATTTCTATGCCTCATTTATTAACTGAACTATCAGTGTGATGGTTGTGAACTTGGTTATGGCTGGAATGAACTTAATCCAGAAATGTGGGCCACATCTGTGAGCCAGATCTTGAGGCTGAAGGACAGATTTCTGACCTGACCTGGATATTGACATGGAGATCTTGAGGTATAAAATTTAAGCTCAGGCAAAATAGCACACATCTTTAATTTCAGGGAAACATCTTATGCACAGCAAGGTTAACTATACATACGTTTTCAAAACAATTATGATAGAAAAACTTGTGCATGTACATCCAGATAAATATAAGCATGAAAGGGGGAGTTGGGTACACAATCTCACCCCATAATATAGCTGTGGGTTACTGGCAATTGTTACTTGATGGTGGAGGAAAAGATGATGTTTTCTAAAAGTAATTTGTATCTAGAGCAGGTTACAATGGAAACCTACTCATCTAAGAGTATTTGAGCACAAATTGCTCTTGAATGATTTAAAGGGGGGGGGGAGACAAAGTTGGATTGATAGGGAAGCCTAAATCTAGGAAGAGTTTTGAGAGCTGGAGCAAATATGGACAAAATATATATGAAATTCTCAATGAACTAATAAAAGAAAAAGAAAAAAAAAACAAGAGTCAAATTATCCTGCTACCCAATAAATAGCTGTAATTTCTAGTCATAAGAGCCAAACCTAAGAGAAATTTAACATTCATAAATTTGTGGGACTAATGCCTCTCCAGAATAATTTTAAAAGAATGTATGCATATGTCATTTCGCCTTGAAATATTTACATGCCAATTTCGTTTGTGTACCTCAATAACATGTTGTTGATTACTGATATATCTCTTCACCCAGCAAATTGCATAGCACTAATAGAATCATGTAAACTGGTCAGCAGAGTGTTGGTCTGTCTGGGCAAAGTTGATTTCTATAAGCCCTGAATCTTAAGCAAATAATGCTTTTAGCTGCAAGTTCTTATTATCAAGTTATAGTGGGCAATTAAAGCCTTACTGTCTGTCATGTTTTGCATGAGACTAGGCCCCTCTTACAAATAACTAATAGCTAAGTATCTCATCTTTGACACTGAAATTTTCACGTAATAACTTACATTTTCTAGGAGGTTCACGATCCACCCTCTTGGGGAACTTAAGATTAAATTATATTAATTAATTTCTCATCTGCCTTCCTTATGTATCCTTAGGTTGGTTAATTCAACTACTACCCTTTATGCTCCCCAATCTGTCTTTGCTCACAGAAATCTTTAATACATATATATAATAATATCCCCATTCTCTTTCCACATCCCCTGAATATGAAGCTTGCTCCAAAGGAAGTATTTTATGCCTGATACCATAAAACTGATCAAATACCCTTGATTGTGGAGATAAGAGCCTTAAAGGGAATCTACCATTGTTTGTTTGCTAAATGTTAATGATGTCAAACTACATTCTACATATATTTATATTCATATACTTATGTTGCTCTCAGCTTTTTTCTGAGAGCTTCTATTTGCAGTAGGCAGTGGTTAATGATAACTGATAAATGTGCCACTTATAGGTGACAGGTCATCTGTACCAACTTCTCATCGCTCAAAGCTCAGAGAACTTGGAGAAAATGGGGCAGAGACACTATAACAAGATAGAATGCAGAAGAGGTGTGAAGTAATGATGTTTTGACATTACACAGTTGCAGCATTTATGAAGTCACAAAAACTTTGGTTAGCTACACAAAACTTCCACAGATAAAGTTAGTTAAAATTCCCATATGTATGACATGCTGGAAAGTTACAGAAGTAATTACTAGTAATTAATGATGCTGAGGGAAAGAGAGTTACAGTTATTTGGTGATATGATAAGGCACAACTGCAGCAATGGAAGTTTCCATATTCATGTGCATATGTGTAGTACTTATTGTACTTCAGCTTATTAATAAGGAGAACAACAAAAGTAAAATATGATATTGAGATAGAGATACGGTGTGTGGTACTAAGAGAAGTTAGAGAAAGGTACAGTGGATGGATATGATCACTAAAAATGCAAATGTATGGATCTTTTAATTCATAAAATATATTATTTTGAAAGAAAACACATTGACATATAGAAACGAACATAAAATTGTTGAAAAAACAAGATGTCTTTAAAGATACCCATTTTGTTTATAAATATAAATTAATAAAAAATCAATTAAAAATAAAAAGAACCTAAAAAGTAAAGAAAATATCACTTTTAATTATTAATCTAAGAAGTACTTTATAGAGGCTGATAATTTTATATTAATTAATTAAATAAGATTATAAAGTAGAGTATTTCTCCATTTTCTTTTCTCTTTCCAAAACTTTCCATACATACACATAACCTAGCCTAGTCAGTCTGTCGACTGTTCTATGTATATATTTGCATGGATGACACTTTGGTACCGGATTGGTATGCACTTCCCTTTGGAAGACGTTTTCTCCAACTGTAGATGCTCTCAGTGGTGGCAATAAATCTCTAATTGTACTTAAGACTTATTACAAAAAGGGGAAATCAGACCTGATACTAGAAATCTAACTAACTCCCCATGGCTAGCAAAACCATGGATCTTGAAGAAAATCCCACAATTCCCACTGTATTAAACAAGCATAATTCCTAACTGCATTCTCAATATTTGTCATTGTATCCATCAATAAGTGCAGTCCTCATCCCTTACCAAGAAAACTTGTCTTTGAAACAGAATGAGACCACAGTAAATCAAAATGCAGAGTTCTGAGTCTAGTCCCAATAGATACAGCTACAGAGGATTGTTTGTTTGTTTGTTTGTTTGTTTGTTTGTTTTGTTTCTTTATTTTACACTGGCTTTTCAAAGTTTTATTGAAAGTACATTTCTTTGAGACTGATGATCTTAAATTATAAGTGAAAAGTCCCTTTTATCACTGTTGCTTGAGTTTAAATACTCAGCGTGCTTTACCACATGGTTAAGTGCTCTTTTCTACTCTGCACACTGCTACATATTACCATTGAGGGATACTCTGTTTTCTTTTCATAACTGCCAAATTTCCTTGTTACATATTGCTTAAATACGAGCTTTGTAGTACTTGAATAAATAGTGTTTGTGACAAGAATAGCTGTCACTCTCATAAGAAAGTTGTCTGTAATTTACCAAGGTTTCAGCAGAGACTTTAAAGATACTACGTTAAAGAAGCCCAGTGCCAACTCTGTTCTTCTGCTCGTCTCTAAGAAGTGTCATATTTTAAGTGATGTACACTTTCAATAAATGTATTTCCATAAACATATATTCCTTTTGATCTTGACAGCAAATGTTTACTCTTTCATAAGTTGCAAATCCTTCCATATTATATAATACAAAACTAGAGACCCTGCAATCTGTACAGCAATACAAAAGAACTCAATTTTAGAAACAAATACATACCAGATGAAAGGAGAAGAATAGGAATTACTGAGGAACATAAAACAAACAAAAAGTCAAAGACACTTGCAGACACATACACAGGTGCACTTGCAAGTGTGCAAGTGTGTTGTGTGTGCACAAACATACACAGGCACACACACACACACACACACACACACACACACACACTGACTTAACTTGGATTTCATTGCCCCACCATAACCAAGGCAACTCTAATGAATGATGATAATGGTATTTAACTGGGATTGGCTTACAGTTTCAGTGATTCAGTCTATTATCATGATGGTGGGAAGCATGACAGAAAACAGGCAGACATTTCTCTGGAGAAGGAGCTGAGATTTCTATACCTTGATCCTAAGGCAGCTAGGAGGAGACTCTCATTCCACCTTGGTCTCCTGAACATAAGATCCTTAAAGCCCACCCTCACAAGGATACACTTCCTCCAACAAGGCTACACTTAACTCCAACAAGGACATACTTTTTAGTAGTGCCATTCCCTTGGTCAACCATAGTCAATACACCACATTACACTTCCTGGCTCACAAGCACATGAGTCTATTTGGGTTAAACCTAGCCACAACATAATGCAAAATGCATTTAATCCATCTTCAAAAGTCCAATAGTCTATCACAGTCTCAACAATGTATAAGAATCCAAAGTTCAAAGTCCCTTCTGTGATTCACGCAATCCCTTAGATGTAATCTTCTATAAAATTAAAATAAAAAAGCAGATCATATACTTCCAACATCACTGCATGCACATTACCATTCCAAAATGGTATAATGTGGAAATAATGTACCAAACAACAGAAAATCAACTGGGCAAACTTTCAACTCTGCTTACCCATATTTGACACCCAATTCCTTTTGCTTTTTTGACAACACAATTCTTTCTTTTGGGCTTGTTCTACACTGTTAGCAGCTTCTCTCAGCAGGTATTCCACAGATATGGCTTCTCTGGCCTCTTGTTGTTTCTAAAGCAACTTCAATTTCACAGCTTCCTGTTCCAGTATCTGGCATCCACTCATGAGCTTCTGGGCAACTCCAAAGGGCTGGGTCACTTCTCTAACTTTGCAATCTGTAGTACTTTAGGCTCTGGTTCACTCCATTTGTCTGCTGTTACTGTTTTCATGGTTATCTCATGGTACTGGCTTGTCCATAAACTGGGGTCTTCTGCTGAAAGTAGTCTTCACCAATAGCCTTTCATAGTCTCTCTTTATGGTACCAGGCTCAATTTCTTCACACAGCCCTTTCCTTCCAGGGCTGTCAACTGCAATGAAGCTGTACCTTTTACCAATGACCTTTCCTGGCCTTTCACAGTGCCAAGATTCTGCTGCTCTCCATTACCCCTTCATGACTTTAAAACCAGCACCACCTGGATGATTCTTACACCTTACCAAGGCCTGCAGCCAGCATGAAGTCTATCTCTTGAATACAGCTTATTAGTGTGCTCAGAAAACATTTCTCAGAAGATTTCACCTCACAAATGCTAATTCCTTCTTATTCACTGATAATTTCTTAGTTCCAGCTAAGCAGAATCAAATGTTCCAGTAGTTTATTCTAATTCTGACTCTAAAGCCAGAGCCACATGGTCAAAGTTGCTAAGTTCTGCTGATTGTTGGGAGTGACATGACCCTCCACTCTTGTTCTAGTACATCTTTCACTGCCTGAGCTTGACTATCTTGGATCTTTCTATGTAAACTGACCATGAAGTTGGAGATCTTCACACTGTTTCCAGCATGATGAGATGAAAGCTATATATTTTCTCAAAACACCATGCCTGAACCTAAGCCTTTCTTTCCTTTTCAGACGGTCTTCACAAGTTCTAAACTGTAGTTTACTACAGATATAGTCAAGGGGAAACATACAATCCATCCCTTGTCAATTTGACACATAATTTTTCCTCCTCATTTTCAAATGAAAACAGTAATGAGGCTATAAGAACAGCTAACATGATATAACTCTCCTTTGTTCAACTACAAATGCATAAACAACCTTAACTAGGTGATATCTTCCTCTAAGGTCACTACTTCCTTAATCTGTTTATCTCTTTGAACACTGGATTAGGTCCAATCCACTTCCTGGTGCCACTTTAATACTTGAACCATACATTTTGGATTTCTTTCTTTCTAAGCTTGCTATGCTTGAACAAAATGCTCTTCATAAGAATGAACCACAGGAGATGCTAAACTGGGTTGTTTTGAGAATGCCTTTGGCAATGCAATTAATTTGAATCTTTTCTGTTTACCCTCAGGAAGACTCTTTGGACAAGGGCAAAAAGCAGCCACATTCTCAACCAAAGCATCCAAGAACCATCTGAAGGAAACATACTAAATTCTCCTCTAAACACTCTTGATCCAGGCCCCCACAGCTCAAATCTCCCTCACCATCTCTGTTGTCCTCCATGCTACTACAAGTATGGCCATTTTGCCCTACTTAAAACATGCCATTACTTTCCAAATCCAAAGCTCCAAAGTCCACATTCCTCCAAACAAAAACATAGTCAGACCTACCACAGAAATACTCCAGTTCCCAGAACCAACTTTTATCTTAGGTACTGTTTCATTGTTGTGAAGAGACACTATAAAAAAAATGCAACTTTTATAAAGGACATTAAATAGGGACTAGCTTATTGTTCCAGAGGTTCAGTCCATTACCATCATGGTGAGAAATATGCAAAGTCCAGGCACATATGGTGCTGGAGAAGGTGCTGATCCTAAGTGTGTGTGTGTGTGTGTGTGTGTGTGTGTGTGTGTGTGTGTGTGTGTTGCTTTGGCTATGGTTGGCTCAATAGTTGGCACTATTAACAACTATGGTATTGTTGGAGCATGTGTGGGCTTGTTGGAAGAAGTACATCAATGTGGGGGTGAGCTTTGAGGATCACATGTTCAGGAACCCAATGTGGAATAAGAGCCTTCTCCTGGCTCCCTTAGGATCAAGATGTAAAACTCTCAATGCCTTCTCCAGAATAAAATAAAAGACAAGATTAAAGAACAAAAGAATAAAAGCTCCAAAGGTATAATTTATTGGGGAAAAAAAGAACAATGTTGCCATTAAACCTTACCTACCTAATTAATGATACGAAAATTTGAAAAGTCCATATATAATTATGGAAAATAAGAATAAGTTAAGAATGGTCAAATATTTATGCCAATGACAGAAGGAAGAAAATGAAGATGAAAAGTTGAATTAACTATAAAATACTCTGCAAAAATAAGACAATATTTTGTGGGTATGTTTACAGAGTCATTTCAAGGTTGAAGATTGATAGATCACAGGTGATGAAGAAGAATGAGAAAAATAAGTAGGGCAGCAGAACAAAGGCAGGTACAGTTCATCTCAACAGAAAACTTCACTGTCAGAGACATAATTAGCATTTCTGACCTAGCTTTACAGATGTGAAGAGAAATTGAAAGGGAGAGAAATTCTGCATGTCAACTGAAAGAGTGCATGCACTAAAAGCTGTTTCAGTCAACCACACAAAATTGACAATGATTTTATGAGATTAAAGACAATAATAGCAACATTAGGCCAAAATCTTTCAACTAAACTTCAGAAACATCTCCCAAACACTGATGGAACATTGCATTCATGCTTCTAGAATATATACTAATACAACACAGGATGTATCTAATAATGCACACCTTCTGTATATTTGCCTATCTATACTGTATTGGTGGCCATATATACATTCTTAAAAAAACACATATTTGGATGGTATAAGATAATCTATGGGCATAGGGGAAAATCTAATACTATTCTGCTGAAAATAGCATAGCATTAACATTGCAATGATGCCTATCGACGCACTGCTATTCCCATAGTACAGTACCTTTCTTATCCATATCATAGAAGCTTCTTCTTGCAGTAGACAGAAACAAAAGCAGAGAAAAGTAAACAAAATTCAAAGTTTGGAGCACAGTCTTAAATGTCATGCCTCCATCAAACTCCTTCTCATGGCTCAATGGCCTATATGGAAGAGAAAGCAGAAAGAGTATAAGGGCAGGATATCTGCTAGGAAACAGGCTCTTCCAGCACTATAGGGTTGATGCACATATGCACTCACAGAGTCAGTGAATAACACCAACAGCTCTTTCATAGGTTCAAACATAGCAGAGTCCATGTTCTAAGATGAGAAGTGTAAATCGTGTTCCTATCCTAATTAAGAAGCTTCCCCCAACTGATATTTCTACCAAAGGCGAAGGCAAAGGGAGTTTTGTCTGAATGACTTTTACTGGGAATATCAAGCATACTCCAGGGTAACTTCCATGCCAGTACATAGTTATCTAATACAAAATGAATTTGATGGTATTTCTTTGGGTATTTTGTTTCTTATTTCTTAATTTGGATTTTTATTTTCTTTGTGACCTATTGGTTCTTTGCTTAAATCTTTTGGTGTGTGTGTGTGTGTGTGTGTGTGTGTGTGTATGCATGTCTGTGTTTGTGTGTGTATTTTTGATTCTTGAAAGAGGTAAAAAAGGATCTAGGAGAATTGTGAGAAGAAAAATATGATAAAAATATATTGTATGAATTTTTTAATAAAAATGTTAGAAATAGATGAACTCATAACAGATAATTGTAAGATGAATATGTTCAACAAACAAAACCAGCACTTTTTTCAGATAGTATATTAAAATCATATGAATAAACATTTCTTCAAAACAAGTTTAAAGTTGATAAATTTAAAACTCATAGGATATCAAGTGGAGTAATAGGGTTGTTATCCTACAGTCAAAAGTTCTAACCCAGAATTATTCTTGTCTGAAGGTGCTGCAGGGACAAAAATGGAGAAAAGCCTGAGAGAAAGGAGATCCAATGATAGGTCCAAATTGGGATCCAGCTCAAGGGGAGGCCCAGGGGCCTGGCACTGTTACTGATACTGTGGTGTGTTTACAGACAGGAGTCTATCATGGCTGCCATCCAAGAGGCCCAACAAGCAGCTGCAAGAGCCAGATGTAGATACTAGCACCCATCCACTGAACAGAAGCTGGGGATCCCTGTAGTTGTAGGAAAGCTGGAAGAAGCTGAGGAGGAAGGCTGCCCCATGGAAGACCAGCAGTTTCAACTGAACTGGACCCTGGAGATGTCTCAGACACTGGGCCACCAAACAGGCAGCATACACCAGCTGTTATGAGACCCACAACACATATACAACAGAGCACTGCCTGGTCTGGCCTCAGAAAGAGAAGATGCACCTAACCCTGGAAAGACTTGAGGCCCCAGGGAGTGCAGAGGCCTGATGGGTAGGAGTCAAAGTGTAGGGACATCCTCTTGGACACCAGAGGTGAGAGGAAGTATGGGATGGGGAGCAGTCTGGGGCAGGGGTGGGGGTGATAAACCATGAGGGTGATGAAGACTGGACTGTGAAAAAGGATTAAAGAAAAAAAAAAAACTCATGGGAAACATGTTACCTACAGCAGCAAATCTTACTTGCTGAAATCTCCATCCAGAGTTGAAGACCATATCTGAACTCCATTACCCTTTTCATGAGGTGTCCATCTTCCTGCTATGAGAAGAGTTACTAGCTTTAACCCTTACCTGAATGTTAACTTCTATAATTTTGTAAAGTTTTATATACGTTGATAATGCATTGTTTAAGATTCTTTATTATATAGAGAACTAGAAACAGAGTATTTTAATTTATACTTTTATAATAGCTTTATTCGTTGTGAGTTGCACCTATGTGAGCAATGAAACAGTCATACCTATACTCCCTCCTGCAAGTTACGGAGATATTCCCTACACATTGTTCTTCTGACTTCATGTTTTCTTCGTTTCCTTTTTATTAAATTTTATTTTATTATTTTTTTTTTAGTGGATAACTAAGTCCAGTTTATGTTTGACGTATTTACGTGGGATCATGAGAACCCTATCAGTGGCCACACCCTCAGAAAATAATGATTCTTAATCCTCTAAAACCTATATTCTGCTCATAACTTCTCAGTAAGAAGGCCTAGAGAACCCTTATCTCCTGTATGCTGGGATAGGGTTTGTTTGGCATTGAGCCAATAGCCAAATTTGCTATGTTATTTTTGTTGTTGTTTTGTTTTGGTTTTGGTTTTGTTTGTTTGTTTGTTTGTTTTTTGCATGACAGTCCTCATGTGTCTAGAAAATAGTATTTCACATTACATCAACTCATGAACCTGCTCTTACAGTCTTTTTTCACTCTTTTCATTAATATTTCTCGATATTTTGGGACAAGGGGGTAATAAAGATATGTCATTTAAAGCTGAGCATTTATAGACCCCTATTCTCAATAATTTGGCCTACTTTTTGGGTCTCTGTTATCAATTGCTGCCATGTACAAAAACATGCATTTCTCACCTAAGGTGAGAGTAGCTCAGGCATGTGAATATAACTATAAATATTTACTAGGCAATTTAACAATATGAGTACTGAGAAAAAATATTATGTCCTACTCTAGAGGCTATAACTATCATAGGGATTATAAACTTGAGCTTTGGACCAGGATTATATGCCCAATATAAAATTCTCCGGAGAAGCAAGTTTAGTAATTCTCCAGTAGCTTAGAATGTGTCTAAGATGAGTTCAGTAGCATGTGCTCATTTCCCCTCCTCAAAGCTTTCCCCATACTCCATGTATGCATGCATTCTGCCTTCAAATTTGAAGACTATATCGGAACTCCATTACCCGTTTCATGAGCTGTCCATCTTCCTACTATGAGAAGAATTACTCGCTTTAACCCTTATATGCATGTTAACCTCTACTTAGTTAATTATTTATTTATTTAAATTTCATTTGTAAATATTTTACTGAGTTTTTTTTTTACATCTAAGTTTTTCATATTGCACATCCATACCCAACTGTTGGACATGTATTGTTGCAGTGAGTTCCTTGGGGGACTCTTCCCAGGTTTATCCATAGAGTGATAGCAAGCATATAGCAGGATTTCCTGTATTTCAACCACTTTCCTATTCATGCTCAAAAGTTAGTATCAAAATTCTCTTTGTGAACAAAATCAGCCACTGACAAAATAAAATGGATGAAATGATTTTTTCACATTAAGATAAATAATGCAGACTCAAAATAAGTGCCAAATTTTCTGCTATATGCAGAATCTTGATTTTTTAAAGATGTAGGCAAATAGAAAGGGATTAGGAAAAGGACAGGAATTGGACAGGGGATGGAGTACAAGACAGAGTGGCATTGGATGTTTGTGATCAAAGAAAAGTATACACATTGTAAAGATGTCATAATGACATTATATTATTTTATATTAATAATGCTCATTAGGAAAAGATATTACCCTAGCAGTAGAGAATATAAATACAAAGAGGCTACTTTTGTACTCATGCACGATTCCCAGTGGCAGGATAAGAATGGTAATATAACCATTAAACTTCAACCCAAAATGTGATCTGTTTACATGATGTGCAGGGATAAAGATAGAGCCAGCCAATAACTGCCTCAAATAGGGAACCATCCCATGGGAAAGATCCAATCCCTGACACTTAACAATGCTCTGTTATGCTTGCAGAGAGGAACATACCATAACTTTCAGAGGGAAAGGCTTCTCCCATTAGCCAATGGAAAGAGATTCAGAGATGCACAGCCAAACATTAGATTAGTTCAGGGAATCTGATGGAAGAGTTGGGAGAAAGATTGAGGGACCTGAAGAGAACAGGGACTCCACAGGAAGACAGAATCAACTAACCTGGACCCTTGGGTGTGCCCAGAGACTGAACCACAAACCAAAGAGTGACAATGGACTGGACCTCAGACCCTTGCACATGTGTGGGAGATGAGCAGCTTGGGCATCATGTGGGTACCACAAAAACTGGAGCAGAGACTGTCCCTGAGCCTGCTGCCTGCCTGCATGTGGATCCTGTTACCCTAAACAGACTGTCTTGTCTGGCCTCAGAAGAAGAGGATGTACATTGTCCTATAGTCTGTGTGGGTTTGGAAGATAAGAGGTAGTGGGTAATACCCAGAAAGTGGCTTTCCTTTCTCTTTTGAGAAGGAGAGGATTTAATAGGGGGATGACCCTATGACAGGTTATTGGGAGGACAGGGGGAGCTGATATTGAGACGTAAAGTGAATAAGAAATAAATTTCAAAATGAATACAGAATACATATTACTTTTAGGCCTGACTATTACTTTCATCTGCTGTTTCTCTTTTTATTAACCAACATATCACTCTTCTTCTAACAGTTAATCCCTAACATTATGAAAGGAATTGACATCACTAAAATGCTTAAACATGTGAGTAGAAAACAAAAAGATCTACCATAAAATGTTGCAAAACAAATAGCACATATGTACCGCTATTTTCTGTTATACTTGCCTCTCTCTCTAGTTGGAGTTATGGCCGTGTGCTCCAAACACAGATAGGTAGATAGATAGATAGATAGATAGATAGATAGATAGATAGATAGATAGATAGATATGATATGATAGATATATGATAGATAGACCGACACTTTACACATAATATTTTAAAAGATCACCTTTTTCCATTTAAATTTGTTTTTATATAACACAAAGCCATAAAAATTCATAGAAGGAGTAGTGTACTCACTCTCTGTAGCTGCATCTGAAAACTCTGGTGAGGACAAAAAGGGGGCATATGAATTTTAAGGAGGTAAACTTGCCAAGACAAGGTCATTAGTCCTCATTAATGTTTCAGAGTTATAGGAGATAACTTTGATTCACCATACATTCTTCCTAGAGCAAATTCTTTATATCAAACTCTAATAGGAGGTCTTCCTTAACCTTCAACAATTTTTATACATTTCCATGGTTTTCCAGAGTATTTTCTAAATAATTTCATTATATAATAATCAAATTTATATGTGTGATATTTAGTTGGGGAAATGTACTATCTAATAAAAAATAATATTTGAAACATTTTTCATGCTGATACTCTAATAGTTTGATATATATGTGCATATGTGTCACATGAGATGTAATTTAGGTGTAGCACATCCTGCTCCTCAAATGTAATTTTTATAATATCCAAAGTAATTTTTTCTACCTTTTTGAGAAATACAGTAAAATATTATTATTGGATCAACCCACTATGCAATTTAACATCAGAACCTTTTTACTCATATGTAACTTTATTTCAGAGAACTTCCCTCCTGAGGAATATTATTTCAAAAATATATCTAGTCATGATTACTTACCATATTGTTATAATAATAATAACCCCAAATGCTCAAGACTAATGAAATATTTTCATTTTTAAATTTTAATGTGTATCTAGAAGACTATCTTAGTTCTACTGAGCCATGGTGATGGGAGTTCTTTCCATCTTCTAATAATTTCCTTAATTTATTTCTTTAAAGATTTGAAGTATTTATCATCCATATCTTTCACTTGCATATGTAGTTATTCAAAAATCTTCTATATTGTTTGAAACTAGTATAAGGGTGTTGCTTCCCTTATTTCTTTCTTAATCCGTTTGTCATTATAATACAGGCTCTCTCTCTCTCTCCCTCCTCTCTCTCTCTCTCTCTCTCTCTCTGTCTCTCTCTGTCTCTCTCTGTCTCTCTCTCTCTCTCTGTCTCTCTCTCTCTCTCTCTCTCTCTCTCTCTCTCTCTCTCTCTCTCTCTCTCTCTCTCCCTCCTCTCTCTCTCTCTCTCTCTCTCTCTGGTGTCCCTTGTATTCAGGCACTTTACTTCAAGTGTCTCCAATGTTTATACTTAGGCACTTAGGCAATGAGCTTTCCTCTTAGCACAGTTTTTATTCTGTCCATAAATTTGGGTGTGGTGTGGGTTTACTTTGATGAATTCTAGAGAAACTTTAATCTTTCCTATTTATGTCCTAACCCAGTTTACATTCAGTAGAGAGTTGTTCAGCTTCCCTGTGTTTGTAACCATTCTATTGTTTCTGTTGTTCCTGATATCCAAGTTGAATCCATGAGTGTCTGATAGGATTCAGGGAGTAATTTCAGTTATCTTGTATGTTTTGAGACTTGCCTTATAACCAAGTATGTAGTTAACTTCAGAGAACATTCCATGAGGCCCTGAAGAAAGCGTATATTATTTTATGTTTGGATGAAATTTTCTTTAAGTATTTGCTAGGTTCATTTGCTTTATAAAAAAGAGTTAGGCTCAGGGTTTCTGCTTCGTTTTTGTCTGGGTGACATATCAATATGTGAGAGTGATGTACTAACTAATGTCAGTATGTGATGGGCAATATGTTGTTTAAGCTGTAACAGTGTTTTGTTGGTTTGTTTGTTTTGGTTGGGGTCCATGGTTGTTAAGTATTGAAATGTCATCTTGGCAAGGTTTTCCTTTGCTGAGTGTGTAGTGCCCATCCACATCACTTTTTGTTGATTTTGGTTTGAATTCTATTTTGTTAGATAATAAAAATATTGCACACACTTGTTTTCTTCTTAGGTTCATTTGCTGAGAATACCATTTTCAACCCTTTACCTTGAGGTAATGGCTATCTTAGATGTTGAGATGTGGTTCTGAAATGCTGGAGAACGGTGGATTCTGCTTTTACATCTATTCTGTTAGTCTCTGTCTTTTATCTGGGAAATTAAGTTCATTGACATTAAGTCATATTAATATCAAATGGTTGTTAATTCCTGTTATTTACGTGTTGTTTGTGGTAATTAAAGTGATGGTGGTGGTGGTGCTGGTGGTGTGTGTGTGTGTGTGTGTGTGTGTGTGTGTGTGTGTGTGTGTGTGTATGTGTGTGTGTGTGTGTATGTGTGTGTGTATGAGTGCTTCCTTTCCTATCATTTTGCTGTTGTGAGATTATTTCCTGTATTTTCACGTAGTTAACATTCTTGGTGTTTGTCATCTAGGACTTTTTTAGGGCTGGATTTGTCGATAGATATTGTTTAAATATGACTGTATCATGTAATATTTTGTGTTTTCAATTTGTGGTAATTGAAAATTTTTCTGAGCATGGTAATCTTGGCTGGTGTCTGTTGTCAGTCAGTGTCTGTGCTATCACTGTCCAAACCCTTCTGGCTTTTAGAGTTTCCATTATGAAATCGGGTGGAATTCTACTGTCTGCCTTTTTATGTCAGTTGTTCTTTTTTACACTTGCAGTTTTTAATACTTTTCCTTGGGGTTTCAATTATTTCATGCAAGGGGACTTTCTTTTCAATTTCAATATGTATTTGTAATTGATGTTCTGTTTGCTTCTCATACCTTTATAAGCATATCCTTCTTTAGGTTAGGAAGTTTTTCTTCTTTATGTTTTTGTTGAAAATATTTTCTGGACCTCTGACCTGAAATTCTTCTCCTTTAGCTATTCTTATTATTCTTAGGTTTGGTCTATTCATGGTGTTACAGATTTTCTGGTTGTTTTGTGTCAAAATTTTTATACACTTAGTATTTTCTTTGACTGGTATATCATCCACTTCTTTTGTCATATCTTCAGTACCTGAGATTCTTTTTTCCATCTCTTTTATTGTGCCTCTGAAGCCTGCCTATAGGTCATGTTTCCATTCCTAAATTTTTATTTCCAGAATTCCCATTGTTTTATTTTCTTTATTGCTATTGTTTCCATTTTCATGTCTAGAATACAGATCTTTCTGTTGTTGCTTTTGTTGTTTTTGTTTATTTGTTTCCTTCAACTGTTTGCATACCCTTGGCTTTCTTTAAGGAATTCCATCATCTTCATATAGTTGGTTTTAAGATCTTTTTCATGTGTTTCAGCTATGTTGCACTACTAAGTGCCTACTGTGGCAATATAGCTGATTTCTAGTGGAGACACATTGCCCTGGTTGTTATTGATAGTGTTCTGATGCTAGAGTCTAGGCATCTTTTAGTAATTACAGATATAGTTTTGATGTCTGGATTTGTCCTTGTTGGATGAGACTTTGTTTCTATTTCCTCTATGTATTTTTGGAGAGTGTTATAGCTGTGTTTCATATTTAACTGTTCTTCTCCTCTGGCATATTCATGCTGAGTGTATGCTTCTGTTGGAATATGTGTGTACTAGGGGGAAGGAATGCTGAAGCTGGTATTTTCTTGCAATGCTAGGAAGCTTGAATACAGGAATGAGTTGGGGGGGGTTAGGAGAGGATGGTCTTGGGGATTCACAGTAGATGAGGGCAGATTGGAGAGGGAGGCTGGAACTGGTATTCTGTTCAGAGCTACGGATAAGACTGAAGGATTGACTCTGAGAAACAGAAAGATAGGGAAGATGGTTTATGGACAGCCTAACTGTTTATCTAGTTTAATACTTTCAGAATAATTCTCACGTCTTTATCACTATAAAAATAAATAATTGATTTGGTTTCATTAAGAAGTTATACTCCAAATAGCATACAATAGAAGAAATAAAACCACTAATGTTAATCAATATCAACATAAAATTATGGGAAGAAAACTTTTCCAGTTCTATTCATAAAATTTCTGTACATAAAGGACATCATCTGGTAGAGCAAACTGACAGAATACCTACTAATATAGTCAACCTCATTATCAGTGTAGAGTTATAATATCCCCCAAATTCATATTGACATGCACATATTTTATAAAGTATACTTCTAATAATACAAATATTAGTTGGTTAGAGCAAGGATTTTTAATGAAGCCCTTAATCTTACTCAAGCTATAAAATTGAACTAGTATTTAGAAAATTGCATTTCATCATTATACCTACTGGCATTCTACTGCATGAGATTTTAGGCCATTTACACTATAAAAATCCCCTCCATTCTACTCTTGAAAAACATCTATTCATAACCCTGTTAACTATACCATTCTTAAAAGTAAAAGTATAAAGTCTCTTAACATTCATAGATATTTGACCGCATATATGAATCATTAAAATATTATTTAGCAAAGGGAAGCAATTGTATATGGTACAGTTTACCAATTTTAATTGTCTCTTGCTAAAATACACAAAAAGTACCAAAAATAAGTAAAAAACCAGCTCTCATACAAAATATCCTAAATGTTCTTTATCTGATTTTTTACTTTCCACACATTTCACTTCCATCTAGATTTTTTTAACCTAAAATAGAAATGCATTTTTAAAATTGTTTTTCTCCAACATAACTAGATTCTTGAATATTTATATGTTTGAAAAACATACAAATATGTGGGATCTATAGGGGTATAGGGGAAAAAGGGGGAAGGGAGGAGCCCACATCCGGCCAGAGTTCCTCCTATGCTCTAGGCAGGCAAATGTGAGAGGGCTGCTAGATGCTTTCCACTCGGCCATGGGTGGGCATCTAAGCCACTGACCCCACTCGATGGGAGGTGGACAAGGGGCAGGCCCCGATACCATGGGCCCCGGGGCCCCAGGGTTACAGGAGAGAGGGCAGAAGGAGAGAGGTTCCCATGCAGGCAAGAGTCCTTAGTCCAGGCCTTGAATGGAGCACAGGAAGGCCTTCTACTGGGTGATTAGAAAGGGCCTGTTCAGAGAAAGCCTATCCCATTGTACAAGTGCATCAGGCCTTGATGAACAGAGATAGTATATGGTTTTAGAGCCTTATTGTAGAAAGGCAGGGGAGAAAGGGAAAAGGTAGAAAGTGAGAGAGAGACCAATCATGGCCAAGAAGAGAGAAGGTGGAAAGGGAGAGAGAGAAGAAAGGGTAGTGAGTAAGGAAGAGAGAATAAGAGGGGGAGAGAGTAAGAGAGTGAGAGGAGAGTAAGAGGAGAGGAGAGAGTAAGAGAGCAACATGGGGCCAATGTTGGGATGTTATCAATGGTGGGATGTTATCTATGGTGTTGCTAGGTAACTGGGAGGAGTTTAGCCTGAAGGTCAGAAGCTTGAGACATTGTCTGTGTGACTACTAGCCACACTTCTCTGGTGGGGGCCATGGGGGGCTGTAACTTCAACAGGAGCCAGAGTTCCAGGAGATATGAGGCAACGCCTACCGTGCCATGTAGGTGAATTATCACCACTCCGGGGTTCAGACCTCAGCTCCACTGAAGACCAGACTGACTGTGTAGCCCAATGCCCCACACAAATATTTATGGGAAAAAGTAGAATTATAGCAAATGTCATGACAACACAGTATGTGATTTCATCTAACTTTGATAGATTATTTTATTTATTTAAATTTCAAAAATTGTCCCCTTTCCAGTCTCCCCTCTATAACACCCCTACTCTATTCCCCTTCCCCTTCCCCTTTGCCCCTAAGAGAGTACTTTCCCATCCATCCACTCATTCCTGCCTCATCCCTCTAGCATCCCCCTTTGCTGGGCCAGCAAGTCTCAACAGGAAAATAGCTTCCCTTCCATTGATGCCAGATAAAGCAATCCTCTGCTACATACATAGTGGGCTGAAAACCTGGTACCTAAGACACGCTTTTATCCACCACCCACTGAGCTGGAGTCTGGTGGCTTCACATAGCCAGACACCTAGCCAGGGTGAGTGGAAAGCATGCCTCAGTCCTTCCATGTCTGCTCTCCCAGAACACCAGAATTCTGGCGGGACGAGGGTTTTTTTCCCACTCCTTCTTTCCTCCACACCCACTGCCCTGCAAAAAAGTTCATATGTGATGGGCAAAATTTGAAAAAAAAAAGTGATGTGGGATTAATAATAAGAAAAACACACTACCTACTTGTGAAGATTTATGTTCCTAGGTAATAAATAAAAGCAATCCTCTAATAGGGCATGTGTCTTTTAGCTTCCGAACAATGCCCTATGAATAGTAGAAAGTAAGCTCATATTCAATAAGTTCTAAATACCAACTCCTTTATTCTTTGACTGTCTCTGAACCTGATTAACTCACAGCCCAAATAAATGCACTTATGCATGTATATGTTTAATGATGATAGGGTTCAAGCAGCACACTGAATGTACTTTATATATTTGTAAAAATGTGTGTGTGTATATATATATATATATATATATATATATATATGTATTTTCTATCTATATATGTATATATTTATACACATATATTATAATATATAAGTATCATAATACATAAATATCTATACAGTACATAATATCTATATAGTATATAAGTATCTTCACAAGTATGTGTGTACGCATTTTACATGTTTAATTTTAAACACATATGTACTTTAGGTTCCTAAAATAACTAATTTTCATATTCTAACAAAATATAAATCTTATACATCATCAAAATATTCTCATTTTTATGGAACTTTAATAAGGAGCATGTTAATCAAAACATATTTTATTTGTGAAATTTAAGAAATTCCTTTCCAGAATCCACTGACTATGAAACAAATTATTAGCAGAGGCAGTCTGTACTGCTGAGCCTATCTGTCCTTCTCTACTTAGGCAATAGAGTTTAACCACCTGGTAGCTTTGAAAGACCTAATTCCCACAGTGAGTTGCAGGTTAATAAAGAATGCCTCTCTAAGAGAGATGACTGCAGCATGCCATCATAGCCTGAACATTATGATACAAATGACAGTTTGCCTTCATTGGGGTGGAATATCATAGCTTGTAACATAGTAAGGCCATTGCAAGGCTTCGAGGTTCACATAAACAAGTGTAAACACATTTCCACTTGGCTTGCTTTGAGTGAGAATGGGAGCTTGATCTCACTAAAATTCTAGCTCATTATGGGCACTGCATTAATAATTGAGCAGTAAGTGAGGGAGTGGCTGCTCCTTCCAGATGTACTATAAATACTTGATGTGTTGATGTTTCCTGTGTTTCCAGTCAGCAGTGCCACAGAAAAACTGAGTGGATTACACATCTCCATTAATGTGAACAGCAAAAACAGGTTCGTCAAATTCAAAAGGAAGTAAATTCAACAAATGTGGGCTCTACATGTTAGAAGAGCTTTATTAAGAAGCAGAATGCATATTAGCATAGAAATATTTTTTATTTGTTAGAATTTTAGGCAGTAACAATTTTCTGCATTATATATTTATGATGTGCATTTAAAATATGGGTGTAAAAAGTTTGAAATGTGATACTTTCTTATTTATAATAATTTTTAAAACCTATTTTGAAAGTAATTACATGAAGGAATTTTTGACCTTGTTTCATATAGGTGAAGGTATAAAGTAGAAATAAAATATATCCATAAATTTTTCATGGTCACTATTATATTTGTATAGTATAGACAATAGCAAATGCCCAGTCATAATAATAAATGCTGGTTATACATTTATATCAGCTGTTGAGCTTAAAAATCAGAAATAACTTTGACTGGGTGCAAAAATTCGTAAGAATTTATGACTGGGGATTATTTCTATTAATTCCCCAGTCCCCTAAATGGCACAAAATGGCACAAAAATTCATTGCCAGACTGAAAAGATCAGACCTGAAATGCAGCTGTAAGTGAGCAAGAAGCTTGAAGAATATACAGGAGAGAGGAATGGGAAAGTCCCCTCATGCTGAGGATTGTATGCTGTCCAAATTAGGAGAAACGATGGAGAACCTGGAGTTGCACTAGTAATGAGACAGACAGAGGGGGCAAAGTATTGAATATAATTTAGCAGCTTTGGGCTGACCTGTCTTGGTTTAGCAAGAGTTCTATCCAGCAATAACTAAGCCTTTATGCCAGCAAATAGCATTTCACATTGGGTACTTTTAGTGTCAATCTCCCAAAATCCATATTCCTCAACATTTAGATCCTTCATAATGTCATATCACTGTGTATAATAAAGCAATTAATATCTCATGTCATTTGTTTAAAAGTTTCTTTTTCCTTTGAACTACTTTAAATTTTACAGTATTTAATATTGTCTACTATATTTTCTTATCAAACTTTTAACAAAACATGCAATGTTATTCAGAACTAGGTCACATTCTCCTGTCAATATGATTTTCTATCTCCACTCATTCATTCTATGTATGAAACATTCCAATTTTCACATTTTTTAAAAATAAATTCATACTTCAAGATGATGGAGGTACCTCAGAGAACATTACAAAAAGATTTCTTGTTTCATAGTGTTTGGACTCTATTAAGTGGGAAAAGAATAAAAAGTTTAAAATCACAATGATAAGCAGCATTATTAATTTATTTATTCATTTTACATCACAAAATCTGCTTCTCCACTCACACAGATTCTCCCTCAACTTCACCTCCCTATATTCCCTTAGAAAAGGGAGCTCCCCTGGGTTCTCTCTCTCTCTCTCTCTCTCTCTCTCTCTCTCTCTCTCTCTCTCTCTCTCTCTCTCTCTTTCTCTCTCTCTGTGTCTCTCTGTCTCTGTCTCTCTCTCTCTGTCTCTCTCTCTCTCTGTCTCTCTCTCTCTCTCTCACACACACACACACACACACACACACACACACACACACACACACACATACACATACAAATCTCATCAAGTCATTGCAGGACTAGGCACATCCTCTTCCCCTGAGGTCAGACAAGAGGAACCAGATCCATACACTAGCAACAGAT
Source organism: Mus musculus (assembly GCF_000001635.26). Lineage (NCBI taxonomy): Eukaryota > Metazoa > Chordata > Mammalia > Rodentia > Muridae > Mus > Mus musculus. The sequence goes on from NC_000078.6 coordinate 61,246,360, forward strand.
TCAGGGACAGCCCCTGCTCTAGTTGTTGGGGAACCTTCATGAAGACCAAGCTGCACTTCTCCTACATGTGTGCAAAGAGCCTCTATCCAGCCCATGCTCCATCTTCATTTGATGGTTCAGTCTCTGGGAGCTCTCAAGTGTCTGAGTTATTTGACTCTGTTGGTCTTTTTGTGGAGCCTACATTCTATTCAGTTTCCACAATGTTCCCCTCAACTCTTCCATAAGACTTCAGATCTCCATAAAATGTTTGGCTGTAGGTCTCTACATCGATTTTCACTGATTGCTGGGTGAAGTCTCTCGGAGACACTTATGCTACGTTCCCATCTTCAAGCATAACAGAGTATCATTGATAATGTCAAAGACTGGTTCTTTTCCATGGCAGTCATTACTACTATTAAAAGAAGACATTCTATCCACCATGTAGTACACAGAGAAACCTTGCATTCAATCCTTCCATGTAGAATAGATTTCCACAGTATTATTGATATTGCAGGATGAAACAAGATTAATATGAAGATTATAGAGTCTAAGAATTGCCTCACAAACCACACAAACAGGCAGGTATAGTTATTGAGTCTACAACTCAGGACTAATGTAACAGGGCAATGGTCCAGATTTAGGAACTTAACCAGGACATTGAGTAAAGATCCTACAGGCATTTTAAGCTTAAAATTCACAAAAATTCCTGTTATTCCATGTTATTCCACCAATCAGGAATTATGGATGGAAGATTTCTTTAGGCACAAGTCTTTGCTGTACACTTAACCTGTTTCCATTGGTTGGAGTGTTCAGCTATGGCAGGGGACTTGCCTTGTCTAACATTCATGTCTTAACTTGCTAACCAGAATGTCAGTTACCCACATGAATGTCTCTTTCTGGCAAGTAGGATGTCAGCCCCAAGTGAGGTCTTAGAAGCTTAAACTTTATCCAACCACTACTCAAAATGGAAGTAGTATTCTAAATAGTTTCTTATATTGATGCTGGTGTCTCTCTTATGTTGAGGTCCATCTCAGGGACAGCTTATACCATAAAGGCTTATTCACAGGTGCAGGAAGTACTCTTGTGTATTTGGTTCTATTCCAAACTTATTGTATGAAACAGTTCTACTGGATTTTATCCTGATTGGTTTCCAAAGGCACAGAATATAACAGAATATGTAATGAACTTGACATTAAAAGTTCCCTAGTAACAGCAGAGACATGTGAGAAAGATTCCTTAAAATGCCAGGCTAGCCAGGTAACAGTTACCTAGGCCATAACATTTTATGTAGACCTTAACATTCCATCTAGGCCTTAATATTTTACTTAGGCACTAACGAGGATTTAAGTTTGATGGAACCACAGAAGTTACATGATTCTACATGCAGAAACAAGTCTACAACAAGCCATGTTGTCTCTTCATATCTGATCTGTGGTGCTCAAACACAAGTTTCTTTCATTTTATCTGAATAATTTATGTAACTAATCAGACAGCCAATTATCTGACAAGAAATGTCAAATTGTCCCTCCCAACTGTGGGAAAGCTGAATTGCTTGCTGTTTGCTAGAAAATCTTGCAAGCTCATGGAGGTCACGATTCTCTCCAGAAAGCACCCCACAGCATGTGAAGCTGGAGTCTTTATTCATATGTCATCAAAAGGGAACTAGAAATCAGGAAGCACATGAGAGCTTACTTATTTCGTTTACAGCTTTTGCCTTTTATTGGAGACATGTTTCATGTGTTCTAACGTCTCCACAATGGAGTAAGCCAAACTGTTAGCTTCTAAGTCAATGAAAATTGTATATACTTCTCAGTTGGTGATACTTTTCAAAACTCTTTCTTTTGTGTTATTCTCTTTTCAAATAAATAAACATTCACTAAACAAAGAAAATTAAATCAAATATTTATAAATTATGTATAATAATACAATTAATTACATATTAATATAATAATTATAATACAATATTACCTACTATAGTACATGAAGGAAAAGAGTTCTTTTTCTTTAAGCAGAAAACAGTGTAATAATTAACACATATAGCTAGCTACTATCCTCTTAGGACTCATGCTATAGAATTTAATGAAACATTCTTCATGTTCATGTTATAGTTAGGAGACTAATAATCATACATTTAAAAATTATATTAGTTTGAGTATAACATCAGTTAATGAGCCGTCTTTTCATTCCAATGGTTTTATTTTAACACCACCATTTACTTTAATTAAACATTTGGGCCAAATTATAATTGAACTGGCTTGCACAAACTCAATTAAACTGTTCAGTTCTTGAGTGTGGTTTCACTTGAGCATAGAATCTTGGTATATATGCATAAATTACTACACAATAATATCACAAAGCTAAACACATTCTATAATCTTCACACTGGCATTTGGCTCATCTCAGTTCAGCTTCTAAATGTCCAGATGTTTCTAGAAATACTAAGATAACTGAAGATTACTTATAAAAATATCTCAGCCAAATCAACAGTTGTTTCTTTCATAAGCAAAAGAACAAGATCATCAGAAAAAAATACAAAGACGCAGAATTTCTTTTCTTTTAAGATGTAGTCTATGTGCCGGGTGTGGTGGTGCAAGCCTTTAATCCCATACTCAGGAGGTAGAGGCAGGCGGATTTCTGAGTTCAAGGCTAGCCTGGTCTACAACGTGAGTTCCAGGACAGCCAGAGCTATACAGAGAAACCCTGTCTCAACTCCCCCCCCCCCCAAAAAAAAGATGTAGTCTTAAAACATCATTAAACCAACTTTACTATATGAAGCATGTGGCTTCTGAGTTATATTACAATGAGTTTAACTTAAGTAAGCAATGAAGTAAACAAGTGAATTTATGTCTTCGATATGACATTCATATGAAATTGCTGATTTTTAAAGAAGATTCTATATTATATTTCATTTTTCAAATTTCATGCCTCTCATAATTTAGAAAAAATGATTTTGGCATTTTAGAGCTCAGTAGTTAGGTAGGAGGCAAGCAAGTGAAAATGATCTCCATACTTTTATTGTTTGCCTTTTTTGCTCTTTATATATAAATGTTTAATACATTAAATATACCAAAAAATAAATGTATGAAGCTTAAAATTATTTTAAATGTTCTCTTTAATAAATATCCAATTTTATTTCATTTGAATTTTGCATATGTGTATGTGAGTGTATGTGTTTGAATATCATAGAAGTGCAAGGATTCATGGAGAGCAGAAAAGCAGAGGGATTGGATATCCCAGCAGACAAGGTTACAGGTAGTAACCATATGACATGGAAGTTTGAAACAAAACCCAGTCTGTGGCAAAAGCCAGAAAAAATATATTTTATAGAATAATGTTTTAAATATAATTAAGGTATAATTATACATACACACATATATATATATATATATATATGTGTGTGTGTGTGTAGAGAGAGAGAGAGAGAGAGAGAGAGAGAGAGAGAGAGAGAGAAGTGGGGAAGAGATTAAGTTTTTCACACAGTCTTATTTTACCACAAACACAATTTAATATCTAACTTATTGCTGGTTTCTCTAAGAGATAAAATATTATTTGCATAAGCATTACACTTTGAGTAATCTAAGTTTGCTATTATAGAATATTTATATGTGCATGGAACATTTATAGATCTACCTAGGAGAAAAGGTTTTTGAATGTTATAGCTTACTATTCTCATCCAAATCCATCAGTTACTATGGTATTGTTTACCTTGAGATTATTTATATAATCACGTTTTCATGAAAACTTGGCAATTCAAATTGAATCATGTATTTGAGTAAGTTTTTCAAAATTTAATTTAACTTTTTTCAAGTGTTGTGAACAGGAGTGGGCAGAGGGCTGAGAGGGAGAAGGGAAATACGTGATAGGAGCATCTCTGGGATGATTTGGAGGTCTAGGATGGGGGAAGCTCCCACGAGTCTATGGGGTTAACCTAGCTGAAGCACCTATGGGGGATATAGAGGATGTGGCCACCGCATGTATTCAGGCAGGACTTCGACTGGACAAGGGGGGACACCAATGCACCCACAAAACCTTCAACCCATTTTTTTCCTACAAGGTGTGTAGGGATAAAGATGAAACAGAGATTAAGAATAGAGCAATCGATGACTGGCTTAAGTTGAGACCCATCCCATGGGAGAGAGCCAGCACCTGACATATTTATGATACTCCGTTATGCTTGCAGACATAAACCTAGCATAACTATCCTCTGAGAGGCTTCATCCAGCACCTGTTTAAAACAGATGCAGAGACCCACAGCCAAACATTAGGTGGAACATGCAAATTCTTATGGAAGAGTAGAAGGATTAAGGGAGCTGGAAGGCCAAGGACACCACAAGAATACCTACACAGCCAAGTAACCTGAGCACATAGGGATTCACAGCGACTGAACCATCAACTAGAGACCTCATGGGTTGGACCTAGGCCCCCTATACATATATAGCTGATGTGCAGCAAGGGCTCCATGTGAGTTCCCAAACAATTTAAGTAGGTGCTGGTTCTGACTCTCTTTCTCACCTTCGGATCCTTTCCCCCTAAATGGCTTCCTTGTCTGGCCTAGTGTGACTTGATATGCCAGGGTGGGTTGGCACCCATGGGGAGCCTTCCTTGCTCAGGGGAGACAGGGAGGAGGGAATAGGGATGTAGGGGTAGAACAGGGAGGAGAGGAGGGAGGGGTTTGTGATCAGAATGTAAAGCGAATGAATAAAAAAATAAATGAAGGAAAATAAAATATACTAATTCAGGAACACTAAACAAATGTTATAAATAAAATGAAAATGAAATTCAAAGTTTGTTCCTGGCTGATTCTTTTAAACTATTCCAGTATTTTTTAGCTAAAATTGAATGAGACAGTAAATATATGGAAAGAAACACTAAATGAAGGGAAAATATTTACATTTAGGAAGGTAGTTACCTGTGGGTAAAAACTGCTTTCTACTTGGTAAAGGATCAAAGATACACTATCTTCAATAAAGCAAATGACAGGCCCTAGACTCTTACTGTTTTCTGTGGTGTGACAACAAAACACTGAAAGACACTGGAATGCCTCTGTCAGATCCAAGACTTAGTTGACTTGAAAATCCCACTGATTTAGAATATCTTAATATGAGACAAGATGCCACAGCAAACACCAGGTCAGGAGAGTGAGGATGATATGAGAAAAAGCTACAGCACTGAGCATGAAACAGGAGCAAATGAGTTTTCTGTTTGCTGTGAAAATACATAGACAGATGTGTGTGCAGATGTCAGTAAGGGAATGATAGAAGAGAAATCAGAATCTTACCTTCTATGAATATAGGTAGGTAATTGTAAAGTGATCACCAGTCATGCATATAAAAATACTCAATATTGGCATACATATGTCACAACATTTGTTCCGTTTAAAAGGATATCTTATGGGGGACAGGGGTTGTGTATAATTGAGGAACCACACTTTTCTGTTTGTGGAAGACTGCAATTGTTTTTGTCTATTATCTCAGAAATAATACATTGAGAAACAAATGTTATGCTTGACCTATATAATATATGGTTGCTCAACTTGTGGTTTACTTCTCTGCTGCTTTTAGCTTTATACTGCTTACGTATAATACCCTTGTGTAGATAATATATAACATATACTGTTCTGAGTGGTAGCTTTTAATATGACAAAATAGTTTTCTATTTATTATTACTTGACCTTGAAAATGTGTCAAAATAATTGGTTATAGGTTCTGTTGTGATTTTTCCCAAAGTCCATCAGCTTTTGAATTAAGCCTATTAATAGAGCTGTTCACAGGAGACTTCTAACATAATTACTACACGGAATAAAGTCATCTTCTGAAGATTAAACAAAGAGTTCTAATCCATTACACACTGACCCTCTTGTATTCCCATTGATCTAGCATCTCCCTTGCCTGCAGTGTTTTCTTTAGATGGAGCGGAAAACAGCAAGCTGTTTGCAGTAGATTATAATTTTGCCAGGTAGTGATACTTCTCATGTCTACTCCGATCCTATAAATCAACTACCATGCTTGGTTGTTTCCTATTGCATTGGCTAGCAATAAATGTACCCAGAAATACTACATGTTTTGGCAATTAAAACAAAATGAGCAAAGTCTTTAAATATCCTGAAGATTCTTGTAAAATCAGCATTCATCATTTTTTCTCCAGATTATTTTCTTAAACAATATAAACATTCAAAATTGAAAGCAAAACAGAGACAAGCTAAACTTTCCATGTAGACTGTGGTGGGGCCATTAGCCAGGATGTTTTTTTGCAAGGGAATATAATGGAGATTGTCACATGGAACTAAATTGTGTGAACTGCAATGTTCCAAGTAATTAAAATGGCTGACCTCAGGTATAAATTGGAGTATACAAGGAAAACAGGACAAATCAGGATCACATTTACTCAGCAGTGGTGCAAAGAACAGAGCATCACAGGGACACTCAGCTGGACACCTTGGTCAGAGTTCACCAGCAACCTTTGTGTGTGTGATTCTCAAGTAAATTGCAATTATAATTTAGGGTGACAAGCTCAGGAAAGATCATCTTTACTTTACTTATCTACCCAGGACTTACTTTTCTGTTTTGCATAGATATGAAAAAATATGTTAAATAAGAGCAAAAAAAAATAAAATTTTAAAACTGCCTTGAAGATAACTTGAGAACAAAACAGTTATTCATGCAATTCAGTTTTTATCAACTTTTATTTTATAGGAAGCTCATTCATTTACTGATCATATTTGTGTAAGGTAAAATTTGACAATGTAGGTATGAAGATTATTAGAGTATGCAGTTTAGTGGCATTTGTGAGTGGTTTGTTTAACATTTCTCTAAAAGATAAGTGAATTGCTCTCCCTAGGATATAACCATATGACAATTATGTAATTCTGTCTAAGTTACTGAAGTTGGCTGCTGCTAGATTGCATTTTTTTAATGAGGATTATAATGGCATCTACTTAAAAGGATAGCTTTTTAGAGTTAAGTTGGCGGTTAAGCATGAATTCTTTAGTGCAACATTTAAACACAGAAAGAGATCAACATAAGAAACTACAGCTTTGAATTCCAGCCCAAGACTTTGCCAAAAAATCTTCTGCTTTCCCAGATCCCAGGTAAAACACCACCTACTTTCTGCTAACATTTCTTAAGGTCCAACCACTATTTACGGATGATGTGAAAGTATACAAAACAACCCCAAAGTCTCCTCCAACTAATAAATGACATCAGCAAAGTGGCTGGATACAAAATTAACTCAAAGCTGTCAGTAGCCTTCCTTTATACAAATGATAAACAGGCTGAGAAACAATTTCTGGAAACAACATCCTTCACAGTAGCCAGAAATTATATAAAATATTCGTCATCATGAAGATGTAAATCAAAATGACCCTGAGATTCTATCTTAAACAATCATAATGGCTAAGATCAAAATCTCAAGTACAGCAAATGTTGGAAAGCATGTGGAGAAAGAGGAACACTCTTCCATTACTAGGGGGATTACAAACTTATACAACTACTTTGGAAATCAATCGTGATTTCTCATAAAATTAGCAATATTTCTACTAGAAAACTCAGCTATATACAACTCCTGGGCAGATACCCAAAAGATGTTCCACCATACTACAAAGACACTTAATCAACTATGTTTGTAGCAGCTTTATTTGTAATACCATGAAACTGGAAGCAACGCAGATGTCCCTCAACCGAAGAATGGATACAGAAAATATGGTCCCTTTACACAATGGAATACTAATCAGTTATTACAAACAAGGGCATCATGAATATTCCAGGCAAATGGATAGGGCTAGAAAATATTATCCTGAGTGAGGTAGCCCAGACCCAAGAGGAAAAGCATGCTATGTACTCACTGCTAAGTAAAAATTAGCCATAAAGTTCAGGATATCCAAGATATACCCCATACACCTAAAGAAATTAAACAAGTAAGAAGGCCCGAGTGAGGATGCTTAAATCTCATTTAGAAAAGGGAATAAAATAGTCATAGGATGCAGAGGAAGGGAGGTAACACAGTGTGAGTGGGATGGGAGAGGGGAATATGGGGTGGTCAGAATCAGGGTGATAGAGTAGACAGGGCGCCAGATTTCCAGGAAAATAAATGGAAACCTGTAGCTGCTGGGGGCAGGAGGAGAGAATCTCTAGGAAGCTCCAGAGACCTATGATGGGAAAGCTCCTAGGGGTCAGTTCAGATGATGATACCTAAGATGCATAGAGTGGGTATATGGAAACTGAAGAGGCTACCACCTATAGCCAGGCAGGACACCTGGTAGAAGGACAAAGACACCAACAGACACATAACTTCTTCCACCCAAAATTTGTCCTGCCTAAAAGAAATACTAAGACTAAGATGGGGCAGAGCCTGAAGGAATGAACAACCAATAACTGGCCCAACACAATACCCATCCCTTGGGCAGGCACCAATCCCTGGCACTATTAATGATATTCTGTTATGCTTACAGACAAGAGCTTGGTATAACTGTCCTAGGAGAGGTTCTACCTAGCAGCTGACTGAAATAGATGAAGATGTCCACAGCCAAATATTGGGAAGAGTTACGGGAGTCTTATAGAAGAGTTGGGTAAAGGGTTTAAGGCTCAAAGAATTAGGAACACTATAGAAGACCAACAGAATCAACTAACCTGAACATCTGGGAGATATTAGAGACTGAGCTACCACCTAGAGAGTATACACAGGCTGGATCGAGGCCTTTGGAACATACATAGCAGACATGCAGCTTAGTCTCTGTGTGAGTCCCCCATCAACTGGAGAGGGAGCTGTCCCTAAAGCTGTTGCCTAACTGTGGAATCTATTACCAAACAAGGGTGCCTTCTCTGGCCTCAGTGGGAAAGAATGTGCCTAACCCTGCACAGACTTGATGTAGTAGGGTGGGAGATACCATAGGTCCCTACCCTCTCAGAGGAGAAGTGGAGGGAATGGGAGACACTGTGAGTGGGATGCTTATAGGGAGCAGCATTTGAGATATAAATGAATTAAACTAATTGATTAAAAAATGTCTGACCAACATCTGCCAACAGGACTCATTCTCCTGGTCTACATATTTTAGCCCACAAATTTAGCATCAGACTTTTGCTTTATTGCAAGCCACACTGTACTAGGAATCCCTGAGACCAAGCAAGTATCCAGAATACCAAAGGACACAAAGGTATTCAGAATCTCAAAGGCAAGATTGGCACCTAAAACCCGTGATGTTACCCATAGCACAAAAACCCAAGTGAATACACCTTGATGGACATGGAGTCTTGAGGAACAACCCAGGACACATAGTCAAGAAGACCAGAGAGGAAACAAACCAAGAGGAAAAACAGACAAAAACTACCCATGTATCAAAGATAAATGCAGAAATCAACACCTAAACCTGTAATAACCACAAACCCAAAAGAGTAAGGCCAGCATAAAAACACAATCAACAACAGCCAGGGCAATATGGCACCACCGGAGCACAGCCACCCTATGACAGTCAGCCCTACTTATTTCAGCACAACTGAAGTAAGGGAAAAATCATCCTAAATCCAAACTTACGAAAATAATGGAGGCTTTTAGAGTGTATGTTGATACATATTTGAAGAAATCCAGAAAATACAATTAAGCACATAAAGGTAACAAACAAAACTGCTCAAGATATGAAAATTGAAATAGAAGCAATGAAGAAAATAATAACTGAGGAAGGAGTAGAGATGGAAATCTAGGTAAGAGAGTAGGAAATACAGACATGCATCATGAGCAGAATACAAGAGATAGAAGAAAGAACCTCAGGCATAAATGGTACAATAAAAAATAATATATTGTTCAAAGTATATGTTAAGTCTATAAAGATTCTGGAACAAGACATCCAGGAAATCTGGGACCCTGATGAAAAGCTAATAATTAAGAATAATAGAAGTAGAAGAAAGAGAATATTCCCAGTTCAAAGACAGAAAACATTTTCAACAAAATATTAGAATAAAACATTTCTAATCTAAAGAAAAACATGCCTATAAACATAAAAGAAGCTTACAGAACAACAAATAGATTAACCAGGAAAAAAGGCCCCTTTGCCACATACAGTTAGAACAAAGAAAAATTAAAGGTTGGAAGGGAAAATGCCAAGCAATATATGAATACAGATGATTAGAATTCACCTCAGTTCTCAACAATGACGCTAAAAGCCAGAAGAACCTGAAAAGACATTCGTATATGCTAATAAACAACAGAGTTCAGCTCAGACTATAACCTCCAAAACATCAGTCACAATATATGGAGAAAATAAAGTGTTCCGTGTCAATACTAAATTTAAGTTTATCTATCCCCAAATGTGACTGAAAAGTTCTGAGATTTACAGTGAAACTGGCCATCTAGAACAGATAGGCCCAGACTGAGGTGGTGTTCTCTGTCTCTGCCTGATCATGAAAGCCCCCAAGATATGAAAAGAAGGAAAAGAGCATTAAACACAGTAGAAATATCACTTTTGATGTGATTGTCAACAATGCTGGACAAATGAGACACCAGATTTTAGCCCAAGAACTTTCTGGAACTATTAAGTAGATCATGGGTATTGTAATCTATGGTATGCAATAAGGAAGGCTGCCATCTTCAGATCATCATAGATGGCATCAACAGTGATGTAGGGTAATGCCCAGCTAGTTAAGAAGCAACAAGAGAAAATATATCAATCAAAGACTCTATGATAGAAACAAACCCAAAAATGTTGGTAATAACAATATATATTTCATCATAATAAGGAAAATATTAATAACTATTTGTTAATCTTAAAAGCATATGAATGTTAAGCATCATGCATGGTGTGAGCTTCCCCATAATTGTGATTAAGTCTTACTACAGACTACAGTACTGGCTTATGCCCTGTATATCCCAAATCAAACTACTTATTTATGGAATCAATCTGTACCTCTTAACATTTTCCTCTGACTCATTCTCTCTATCAATCATATCCCAATGCTAACATCTTTTTCTAGAGTTCTCTTGCTTTTGATCTTGATTTTAGATTTTAGGAAGACTTTAACTGTCTCCTGTTTCCTACGTAACGACTCTGAGTTTATTCCCTAGATTTTTATACATGGTTATAGATTTGTAATATCTAGTCAGTATCACACTGGTATTTTTCAAAACAAAACTATATATAAATGACCAATATTCAATGAAAGATATTCAAAATCTTTAGTCATCATAGAAATTCAAATCAAAACTACACTGAGATTTTATTTGCTCCAATCAAAATGTCTATCATAAAGAAAATAAATAATAATTGCTAACAAGGGTGTGGAGAGAAAGAGAGATTTTTATCCTATTAGTAGAAATGAAAATTACTGTATCCACTATGTATTTAATTATGAGTGTTCATTGAAAACCTAGAAATTGAAATATATGATCCATCTCTTTCATATGGGGATAGTTATCTCAGGAAAATAAAGACAACATATAATTAGAAAACTACATAATGACATTTATCACAACACTGTTCACAAGGGTCATGCTATGCTTTTGGCCTGTGATCTCATAAATACATAAAAATATGACATCTATAAGTGGGTGTATATTTATGAGTTGGATATTGCTCAGCCATTTACAAGAATAAAAAGCATGTGATTTGTCGCAATAATGAGTGGAAGTGGATATCACCTTAAACAAATCAATCCAGACTCAGAAAAGTATGTATTGATTGCATTTTGTCTCTTATGATTGGAGTCTGGATTTTAAAAATAAGTGGAGATACAAGGGAAGACTATTCTTCTTTTAGTGTTCCTTAATTATCTGCAGCACTGTGTGGAAGATTGAGTCTTTTTCCCATCCAAATTAGCATATCTATTCTTATTGCCCTTGTTCAGCCCATATTCCTGTTGGTGTCATGTTGATGAGACTTTATGGATGTCACTTCTGAAACCACACATAAATTAAACAGACTGAGAGGTCATAGTTAGAAATACATGTGTATAAACATATATGGATGCAATAATAATTAGTGAAAATAGAGGTCGTAAATTTGAAAGAAAGCTAAGGTGTATGAGAAATTTGAAATCAGATTAATATAATTATATTATAATCTCAAAAGTATAAAAGTAAGAAGTAAGAGAACAAATAATGTGGAGATAAAGGTAAAGCCTTATTGTCTTGCTGCCAGTAGTGCCATGCTTTTTAATAATAGTGCCCATATCAATGGCAGGAGAGGCCCTTGATCTTGCGAAGATTCTATGCCCTAGTATAAGGGAATGCCAGGGCCAGGAAGTGGAAGTGGGTGGGTTGGGGAGCAGGGGGAAAGGGGAGGGTATACGGGGTTTTCGGAGAGGAAACTAGGAAAGGGGATAGCATTTTAGTAAATGAAGAAAATATCTAATAAAAAATTCATAAAAGTTCATAAACAATAATAGTGCCTACAAATAATTGCTCTCTTTGTACTATAAAAATCTTTCTACTCACCTGCTGCTGATAGTTACAGTGACAAAGTTTGGAGCTAAGATGAAAGGATGGACTATCCATAGACTACCCGACATGGGGGTCCATCCCATAATTAGCCACCAAACACAGACACTATTGCCTATGCCAGCAAGATTTTGTTGAAAGGACTCTGATATAGCTGTATCTTGTGAGGCTATGCCAGTGCTTGGAAAATACAGAAGTGGATGCTCACAGTCATCTATAGGATGGAACATAGGGCACCCAATGGAGGAGTTAGAGAAAGCAACCAATGAGCTGAAGGGGTCTGCAACCCTATAGGTGGAACAACAATATGAACTAATCAGTACCACCAGAGCTTGTGTCTCTAGCTGCATATGTAGCAGGAGATGGCCTAGTTGGCCATCATTGGAAAGAGAGACCCCCCCGTAGGTCTTGCAAACTTTATATGCCCGAGTACAATGGAATGCCAGGGCCAAGAATTGGGAGTGAATAAGAAGGGGAACAGGGAAGTGGGGTAGGGCATAGGGGACTTTTGGGATAGAATTTGAAATGTGAGTGAAGAAAATATCTAATAAATAAATAAAAATAGAGAGAAATGAGCAGAAGGGATACAATCTGCATCAGGCTTGTCATGTCTAACTTAGTTATGAAAGTGGAAAATCATGATGCCAAGTGAGAATCTCTGGCTAGGACTTTGTGAGGCTTGAAGAGTAAACAGATGTGATCAGTTATCTCACAATCAGAATGGGAGACATGAAAGTAGAGTCATGGAAGGAAAGCCTAAGGGGAGAAGGAGAGTGACTTGAGAGAGGACAATGGCAAGCTGACTTGCCATTGTTGCCACCATTATTTTCCACAACCCTTCCCATAGTGCAAGGCAACAGTCCCCTAATTCAAGATCAATGACTGTACATGACAGATTGCAAGATATCTTAAAGCACCTTTCCAGTCTTGTGACTGTCTGACTGCTTAGATAGCGGAAGTCTGGCATGTAGGAGGTATATTTTCTCTGGTAGGATACTAAGGTAAGAAATTATATCACACTCTTCTACCTGGTCTATAGATGGTACCTACATGACACCTACCTCACCCACATCATTTAAAGAAAATCATTCTTCTGTTGATATTTTCCCTGAAAAATGGCCTACAATCAATACAGAATATATGTCTACTCTGATGTCACACACAAAATGACATATATAAACATCCAAATTAATACTCTGTCTTGCCTTGTCCTCTTACAGAGAAATGCTAAGTTGGGGGTTTTAGAGTTTTTTTGTTTGTTTGTTTGTTTGTTTTAGGGTGAAGTGTTCTTAAAGTTAAAAGGGACACTTTTATTTGGATAATTCTTTTATGTCTCTCTTCATATGTGTGTCTCAAGTGTTTCTATGGACAGTGCATACCTTAATATGGCCAGATAATTTAAAACACACAACTCATTACTAAGCCCTCACGGGCTTTAGGAACATTTTGAAAGAAGAGTATATTTGACTTATTTTGTGTTTGGTTTAGCACAGTTGCAGCTACACTACATTTTAACAGTTGCTAAATTTTAACAGTTGTGAAGACCTCGTCATGCCAACAATCAGTTCTTCCTGCATAATTTCTGCTTTAGTTAGGATTTTATTGTTGTGAAGACACACCATGCCAAAAGCAATTTTTATACAGGCAAACATTTGATTGGGGCTAGTATACAGGTTCAGAGGTTCAGGCTATTATCATTATGGCAGGAATCATGGCAGCATGCATACAGACATGGTCATAAAGGAAATGAGTTCTACTTCTTGATCTGAAGGCATCTCAAATGAAACTGTCTTCTACAGATAGCCAAGAGGAGGGACTCTTCCAAACTGAGTGAAGCTTGAACACTAAAGAGACCACAAAGCCTGCCTACACAATGACACACTTCCTTCAACAGGCCTGCACTTATTTCAACAAGGACATAGCTCCTACTATTATAATATTAGTGCATGCACACACACACACACACACACACACACACACACACACACATCCTAATATTAGCATATTCCAACCATCACAGTTTTCAGTAAAATATAGGTAGGAAAAGGGATGACTTGTCCATAAAACCAGACCATGACAATAGGAATGGCTTAGTGACACCAGCCCAGGATGAACCTTATACCCATTCTGATGCAAATTGTAGGTTTTCCCTTGATTTGATGCCACTCAGAACTAGTTTTCTATCATAAGTATCCAGATAAATTGCAACTTGTGCAATCCTGTTTCTTCTTCTTCATCTTTCCCCAGTGTCATTTCCCTAGTTCTCATACAATGTCACCAGTTATTACAGAGGTATCCCCTGATATATATGAATAATAAAATCAAACCAGTAAATCAGTATGTATAAGAACTGTGATAAAGCCTGATAGTTTTTATAAAGAAGCAAGTCTTTATAGAGGTGCTAGTAGTAGACTTTAATTTAAAGATACATAGAAGAAAATTTCAGATAAGTTTGTGCACATTCAAAGAAAAGGAGTAGACAAAAAGGTAACAGCTAATGAAAGCTTTGTAAACTTTGGTACTGTGTGTTGTGGTATATTTTAAGTTTCTTATATTCCAGGGAATAGTTTTACAATATTCAAATTTAATTCTATTGCTTATCACCATTTACATTATGTAAAAATTGCTGAAGGAAATGGCATAGAGAATTAAGAAAACAGTGGCATTCAAGAAACAAAATAAAACCTGTTATATTGAAACAATGGGATTTGAATAGCCTTTCTGTGACTCTGGACTCTGTGAGGCACAGAGCAACAAAATAATTGCTGAATGTCTCAGTCAGTTTTCTGTTGCTGAGAATATAGTGCTACAAAGAGGGTAAGTTATGAGTCAGAGGTTGATTTTTGGCTCAGGATTCCATTTCAAGGTAGTTCTATCTGAGGATAGCTTTATATGACTAGCATAGTCCAGTTAGAGTATCATGCAGCAAATAACAGGACTCTCTCTCTCTCTCTCTCTCTCTCTCTCTCTGTCTCTCTCTTGCTCTCGCTCTGTGTGTGTGTGTCTGTGTGTGTGTGTGTGTGTGTGTGTGTGTGTATGTGTACCCAATGCTCCCTTCATTCCATAACAGCACTAGAATTCAATCATAGGGCTTCAACACATAACCTTATCTTGCAATTAACTCTCATAGACCCTAGTTTCAAACATTCAAGTTGAATTAAATTTCATTATTCTCCATACCTCACAATGGATATTAAATTTCAACATGTGGTACTGGGAGACTGGACTCATACCATTATCCAATCAAAATCCCAATTAGAGAACCTGTATATAGGAACAGAACACAATAGACACTGAGTGGAGAGCTGTATCCATGAGCAGTTCCAATTGTTCCTTTTTAATGACTCTATTTCTAGTAGTTTAGACTGCAAGTAAAGAACAGCTGTCCATCATCTAACCTTATAAGATACAATTTGCAAAACACATGAAACTCAAGAAGAACGAAGACCAAAGTGTGGACACTTTGCCCCTTCTTAGAATTGGGGGAAAAAACATGGAAGGAGTTACAGAGACAAAGTTTGGAGCTGAGACAAAAGGATGGACCATCTAGAGACTGCCATACCTGGGGATGCATCCCATAATCAGCCTCCAAACGCTGACACCATTGCATACACTGGCAAGATTTTGCTGAAAGGACCTTGTTATATCTGTCTCTTTTAAGGCTATGCGGGTGCCTAGCAAACACAGAAGTGGATGCTTACAGTCAGCTATTGGATGGATCACAGGGCCCCCAATGGAAGAGCTAGAGAAAGTACCCAAGGAGCTAAAGGGATCTGCAATCCTATAGGTGGAAAAACAATATGAACTAAACAGTACCCCCTGGAGCTCGTGTCTCTAGCTGCATATGTATCAGATGATGGCCTAGTCAGCCATCAGTGGAAAGAGAGGCCTCTTGGTCTTGCAAACTTTATATGCCTCAGTACAGGGGAACGCCAGGGCCAAGAAGTGGGAGTGAGTGGGTAGGGGAGTGGCAGAGGGAGGGTATAGTGGACTTTGGGGATAGCATTGGAAATGTAAATGAAGAAAATACCTAATTTAAAAAAAAAAACTCCTTTAAGTTTGAACAACTTCAGTTCTTTCAAAGGATAAAAATACTGAGGGAATGGCCAATCAATAACCAGCCCAACTTGACACCCATCCTATGGACAAACACCAATCCCTGACATTATTAATGATATTCTGTTACTCTTACAGACAGGAAGGAGTCTAGCAAGGTTTACTCAGAGGCTCCACCCAGCATCTGACTCAGACAGATCCAGACAACCATGTCCAAACAGTGGCTGAAGCTTGAGGGCTCCTATGGAAGAATAGGGCGAAGGAGTGCAAGTCAATGGGATAGGAACTCCACAAGAAGACCACCAGAGTCAACTAATCTGGATCCTTGGGGGCCTTCAGAGACCAAACTACCATCTAAAGAACATATATGGCTACAAAGGCTCTCAGAGACTGAACCATCAATTGAAGAATGTACACAGGCTGGAACTAGGCCTTTCCACACATATGTAGCAGATGTAAAGTTTGGTCTTTAGGTGGGTCATGAACAACTAGAGCGGGTGCTATCTCAAATGCTGTTGCCTTTCTGTGGGATATGATATTCTACGTGGGCTGCCTGGTCTGACCTCAGTGGGAGAGGATATGCCTAGCCCATCAGGGACTTGATACTCCAAGGTAGGGAGATATCCTGGGGACCCAAATCTGCTCAGAGAAGAAAAGGGAGGAAGGAGGGGAAGAGGAAGTATTGTGGGGGGAGTGACTGTAATGTAAGTATATATATATATATATATATATATATATATATATATATATATTTCAAAAAGTGAGGGGGAAAAAGAATAAATATACAATCACTACCAAGTCCTCCTTTTTATTTAACATTTTCTTGAGAAAAATTTCAAAATTTGGGGTCAGGAATGTCCAATAATTTCTATCATATTCTCATCACTCATTCAATATTGTGCTATCTAGATGTTATTCAATATTAGAAACACGAATGCATACTTCAACAAAGTGGGAAATACGTCCACAGGGCTGAATATAAAACTAATAGGCTTTAACTTATTAAAAAGAGAAGAGTAGAGGGGCTCATGTCTAGGTGGCAGTGGATATGCCCCAACTCAACTGAGTGGGCTATCACTATTGCTGACTTTCTGCAATCCATCATTGACTGTGTCAAACAGATCTGTGGTGGTCATGATGGAGACCCCCAACCCCGAAAGAATGTGAACATTCAGTACTGGCCAAAGCCCTCTAGTTCTCCAGTAATCTTTGCAGGTGGTCAGGACAGGTTCACAGAACAAGCAGTGATAGTGAGAGCTTTCCCAACACCACCTCTAGAGGTGGTCCCTTCAGGTCAGGGACCTTGAATCCAGCTCTCCAGAGTTGAAAGGCTATTAGGCAGATTTGGATGCATTTGCTCAAACTACTTCTCATAAACTCGTCATTCCAAATGATTTGATTGGCTGCATAATCAGGCTTTAGGGAGCCAAAATCAATGAGATCTGTCAAATTTCTAGGGCACAGATCAAAATCGCAAACTCAAAGGAAGGATCTACTGATCATCAGGTTACCATCACTAGATCTGCTGCTAGTATTAGCCTGGCTCAGTATGTAATCAATGTCAGGCTTTCCTCAGACACAGGTGGCATGAGGAGCAGCTAGAACAGTCCGGATTTATCCACAGTTCCTTTCTGATGCTCACCACCACCCCATGACCCATCTGTGTAGTTTCTGAAGAGTCAGCAAGTCCCAGTTTTAAATAGTTTGTAAATTTTCACTTTCTACACACTATATCATCCAATCATGATTTTTTTAATTTAAGTGTTTTAATTCCTTTCTATGTTCAGCAGTTATGCTGATATATTCATATTTAGTTCCATAAGCTTCTCCCCCCATTTTTTGGCTCATAAATTTTGTTTGTCATAGAAATGTAGGAATGGATTATTAATACATTTTAGTCTAGATCTGTGATGTCAGATATTTTTCAAAACAAAATTAAAAGATGGACTGGAAAAAAGAGAAAATACTAAAATATTTTAATATTGATTATAAAGTATGTTTTATTCTATACTATTTCTCACTGCAATGACAAAATACTTAAGTCAGAGTTACATTTTAACTGAAAAAAAAACAGAAATTATAGTTTTCAAAGTTGATAAGAAAGAGGACTCCCCTGTGAAAGACGACCTAACAGTGAAATGAGAATGTCTTTAAAAGCATTTGATCCTTCTTTTCCTTTTTATGCCCCTATTCACATCTCAAGATCCACACTAAGTTGATAACACATTACAGGATGACCTTCACAAATCTATAATAGTGGCTGTCTAGAACAGATCAAAGTGTTACAGACTGCCCAATTAATAATGATCGGTTTTAATGAAAAGGGATGGGGAAGCTGAATTGACCCTGCCATGTCCTGTGTCCTCAGAGTCACAGTGGCATCTCAGCACATTCATTTGCCACAAATTGACGACTTCTGACATTGGTGTCTTTATATGTGTGGGAGACCTCTGGGAAATTTTACTGTAGTTAATACAGTTAAGATAAATGGCAAGGCAAAGCAGGAAAAAGTCACCAAGAATATTTGAATTAGAATGAATTTACCTGTAATACCACCCACGGAAGAAATTCAGAGCATACTAATGTGCTATTCTAACATGCACATTAAAGTGAAGTACTTCTCCATAATAAAAGTAAAATTATGCTATTTCTGTAGAGAGAATTTTAAGTTATAATTTTACAAGATAAATGCTGAAATATTCTGACAAAATGAATTATGTTTGAGAGAAAAATATTCATAAGATTAAATAATCAAATATTGATTAAATTTATTAAATCATCTATGTCATCTATTATGTATTATGAGATCATAAGGCAAAAAAAGGTTAAGTCTTACCTAGGATATTGACAAACATTACATTTGTAGCAATTTATAATTATACAGTCAAAATAAATATGTCAAGATCTACTTTTTTTGTATTGACCAATTAGAAAACTGTATGCCTTTTTATATACATAATTTAAAATATTAGTGTATGGTCTAGAAGCCAGCATGAAGACTTGAGTTCAAACCTCCAATCACAATTTTCAAAGCTTAGCATTGCCATGTATAATCTAGTCCAGTGGAGAGCAGAGACAGGAGACTTGCTATGGTTTGTTGACTCTGTGTTTAGCAAGGGCCCCTGATTCGGAGGAATAGGATTTAGAATGATATACAGCGAAGCTGGCCATGTCCTCATCTGTTCTTTGTGCATGCACAGTGAAATAGGTACCTGCACATATGTGTAAATATACCACACATACACATATCACAAATATGTCCCCCCAAAAATACACCACAACTTTTTTAAGTACTAACATAAACCTGGGCTAAATTTTCTTGCAGAAAGTACTTATATTTTTATGTTGTTACAAAATAGACAGATTCATAGTTTGGCTCCAATGTCATATTGCCAATACCCAATTTTTATCATCTCCCCTATCATGAAGCTTGTCTTCTACTTGTTAAGCTCCAAAGGGCTGCATAATGACCCGTGCCTTTCACCAAAGCTCATGACCACTTCCCTAACTTCTCTGCCACATCTATCACAGATCTCAAAAGGAATATTAGACCCATGAGCCGCTATATAACCAGTACTCATATGCCTTAAGAGCGCTTTCTAGAAATTTATTTACTCGGGCAATATTCAACACATAGACTTGATTATTCTGTTTAATGATGTGCAACTATATATGTGTACATTGCATATATGTACTAAAATATTTATAAAATAAATCTTATAATTAACATCAAATTTACTGAACTTTTGAAATGTATCAGTAAATACGGAGGAGGTAATAAACGTAAATCAAACTCAAGGCTGGATTTTACAACTAATTTTTGCTTTTTAAAACCAATGAGTTTTTTTCATATTATCTTACAGAGTTGAGTTTTTTTGTTTTTGTTTTTGTTTTTTAATTGACAAAAAAAAAAAAAAAGTCAGGCAGGACAAGAACTATAAACAACCTGGATGAGCACACTCTGTCTGGTAGTAATATGAAAACATTTCACTCTAGGGAAACTGAAGGACCAGTCAATGAAACATAGTCAGCTTGCCAAGTGAATATTCAGAGACAGATGGCAAACGAGCATCATTTTCTCTCTATCTTACATGTCTTAGGTGACCTGCAGTGCTCAGTCTTGAAATTAGTCTGACTCAAGTTCAGCTCCATGATCTGTCCCTTCATGCTAGCAGTGTGGCTGTGCCAATAATTTATATGACTCATCTTTAGCATCATCACTCTTGATGGGATGAGTAGAATTATTTTCACAAGTATAAATCACCATGCATGATAATGTGTAGTTGCATTGAGGTACTTATAATAGACATAAAGATTACTTAAACATTAGCATTGAGGATAGATTAGGAATGGTGGTCCCATGAAAGTTAACCTTTATCTTTAAAATATGTAAAAACAACCAGTTTGTGGAAAGATTTTAAGAGCTACATGAGTCAAGGACACCACAAGAAAACCCACAGGATAAACAAACCTGGACTCATAGAGGCTCGTTGAGACTGAAGGGGCCACCACAGCGCCTGTACGGGTTTAACCTAGGCCCTCAGCATACATATATTATGGTTGTGGGGCATGGTGTTTTGTGGAAATTTTAACAGAGGAAGAAGAACTGTTTCTGACCCTTTTGCCTGATTTTGAGAGTCTCATTTTCCTACTGGATTCCCTAGTCTACCCTTAGTATGAGGAGAGATGCCTAGTCTTATTACAAATTAATATACTATGGATGGTTGATATCCCTGGGAGACCTGCCCTTTTCTGAAGAGAAACAGAAGAGGAGTAGATGGAGAAGAAAGAAAGGCAGAGAGACTAAGGAGAAACTGCATTAGGATGCAAAGTCTGAAAGAATAAATTTAAAAAAGAAAACAAAATGATCCTCTTAGATGTTATCCTTGATAGTGTCTTATTTATTTGTGTGTATGTGCATGTGTGTGTGTGTGTGCATGTGCATGTGTGTGTGTGGGTCTGTGTGTGTGTGTGTGTGTGTACATGCACTCACATGACGAAGAGACAAAAGAATGGACCATCTAGAGACTGCCATATCCGGGGATCCAACACATAATCAGCTTCCAAACGCTGACACCATTGCATACACTAGCAAGATTTTGCTGAAAGGACCCAGATATAGCTGTCTCTTTTGAGACTATGCCAGGGCCTAACAAACACACAAGTGGATGCTCCCAGTCAGCTATTGGATGGATCATAGGGCCCACAATGAAGGAGCTAGAGAAAGTAACCAAGGAGCTAAAGGGATCTGCAACCCTATAGGTGGAACAACAATATGAACTAACCAGTACCCCCTGGAGCTCGTGTCTCTAGCTGCATATGTATCAGAAGATGGCCTAGTTGGCCGTCATGGAAAGAGAGGCCCATTGGTCGTGCAAACATTATATGCCTCAGTACAGGGGAATGTCAGGGCCAAGTGGGAATGGGTGGGTGGGGGAGCGTGCGGGGGGCTTTTGGGATAGCATTGGAAATGTAAATGAAATAAATACCTAATAAAAAAATTGAAAAAATAAGAGAAAGAAAAAGACAGAAACAAAGACAAAGACAAAAAGAGAACCTTGGGTGTCATCCTCAGAAGCTCCCCCCAGTGGTCTAGAACTCACCAATTATGACAGTCACCTACTGGCGTTTGGACCTCCCCCACACCGATGGTCACTTGATCTTTGACAAGGGAGCTAAAACCATCCAGTGGAAAAAAGACAGCATTTTCAACAAATGGTGCTGGCACAACTGGCTGTTATCATGTAGAAGATTGTGAATCAATCCATTCCTATCTCCTTGTACTAAGGGGAAATCTAAGTGGATCAAGGAACTTCACATAAAACCAGAGACTCTGAAACTTATAGAGGAGAAAGTGGGGAAAAGCCTTGAAGATATGGGAACAGGGGGAAAATTCCTGAATAGAGCAGCAATGGCTTGTGCTGTAAGATCGAGAATCGATAAATGGGACCTCATGAAATTGCAAAGCTTCTGCAAGGCAAAAGACACCGTCAATAAGACAAAATAAGACCACCAACAGATTGGGAAAGGGTCTTTCCTTATCCCAAATCAGATAGGGGACTAATATCCAGCATATATAAAGAATTCAAGAAGGTTGACTTCAGAAAATCAAATAACCCCATTAAAAATGGGGCTCAGAACTGAACAAAGAATTCTCACTTGAGGAATACCGAATGGCAGAGAAGCACCTGAAAAAATGTTCAACATCCTTAATCATCAGGGAAATCCAAATCAAAACAACCCTGAGATTCCACCTCACACCAGTCAGAATGGCTAAGGTCAAAAATTCAGTTGACATCAGATGCTGGCGAGGATGTGGAGAAAGAGGAACACTCCTCCATTGTTGGTGGGATTGCAAACTTGTACAACCACTCTGGAAATCAGTCTGGAGGTTACTCAGAAAATTGGACATAGTACTACTGGAGGATCCAGCAACACCTCTCCTGGGCATATATCCAGAAGATGTCCCAACCGGTAAGAAGGACACATGCTCCACTATGTTCATAGCAGCCTTATTTATAATAGCCAGAAGCTGGAAAGAACCCAGATGCCCCTCAACAGAGGAATGGACACAGAAAATGTGGTACATTGACACAATGGAGTACTACTCAGCTACTAAAAAGAATGAATTTATGAAATTCTCAGGCAAATGGATGGACCTGGAGGGCATCATCCTGAGTAAGGTAACCCAATCACAAAGGAACTCAGACAGTATATACTCACTGATAAGTGGATATTAGCCCAGAAACTTAGGATACCCAAGATATAAGATACAATTTGCTAAACACATGAAACTCAAGAAGAACCAAGACCAAAGTGTGGACACTTTGCCCCTTCTTAGAATTGGGAACAAAACACCCATGGAAAGAGTTACAGAGACAAAATTTGGAGCTGTGATGAAAGGATGGACCATCTAGTGATTGCCATATCCAGGGAGCCACCCCATAATCAGCTTCCAAACGCTGACACCATTGCATACACTAGCAAGATTTTGCTGAAAGGACCCAGATATAGCTGTCTATTGTGAGACTATACCGGGGCCTAGAAAACATAGAAGTGGATGCTCACAGTCAGCTATTGGTTGGATCACAGGGCCCCCAATGGAGGAGCTAGAGAATGCACCCAAGGAACTAAAGGGAACTGCAACCCTATAGGTGGAACAACAATATGAACTAACCAGTACCCCGGAGCTCTTGTCTCTAGGTGCATATGTATCAAAAGATGGCCTAGTCAGCCATCACTGGAAAGAGAGGCCCATTGGACTTGCAAACTTTATATGCCCCAGTACAGGGAAATGCCAGGGCCAAAAAGGGGGAGTGGATGGGTAGGGGAGTGGGGGGTTTGGGTATGGGGGACTTTTGGGATAGCATTGGAAATGTAAATGAGGAAAATATCTAATAAAAAATAAAATAATAAAATAAAATAAAATAAAATAAAATAAAAATGATAGTCACCTAATGCTAACTACCCAGGGCTAGAATTACAAGCAAATTTC
Organism: Mus musculus; assembly: GCF_000001635.26. NCBI lineage: Eukaryota > Metazoa > Chordata > Mammalia > Rodentia > Muridae > Mus > Mus musculus. Next base: position 61,270,310 of record NC_000078.6, read on the forward strand.
GCATGCCCAGTCTTTGTCTGTACCTATATAGAGCTTGTTATATGGATAATTTAAAACCATACTTTAAACAGTAAACACAAATCTCTACCATCTGCATGTAGATGAAAAATTTTTTTCATGTTTATGTAGAGGATGTCTTTCCATTTAATTTCAGAACAATTACCACCACAATGATAGCACAATTTTTAAAATGTGACCAAAGAGCCAAAAGAGAAGCAATTCTAACTAAAGGAAGAAGAGTAAATTGTTCTTATTCTTGTTTTATTTAGTCAATGATTTATTTTATTCTTTTGATTGGCATGTAATGTGTGTCTGTAACTTTGAAGACTCACATAATGATTGTATAGATCTGTGTACACCTAAATAATGATCAATTTCTGGGTAATTAATACATCTACTACCTCAAACTAATATGTATTGTCATTTAGGGAGAACTCTTAAATTCTTCTATTTTAATAACATGGACACACACACACACACACACACACACACTCCTCATTCTGATATAATAAAGCTTGTTCTTCATCTCAAACAGCACTGAACTACTCATAGACTACCCTCTTGCTTTATGCTTTCTTTGTTTCTATAGTCACATGTGTAATATACTAACAGTTGGGTTAGAGCTAGAAACTGTGGATTAGAGAGACCTTGTACCTAAAAATTCCATGATTTATTTTTCTTTTCTTGAAGTATTCAGTAAGTTATATGAGATATTCAATACTTTATAATAAATAAGCTTTGTATTAGATTACTTATAATAACACAAATTATTATAAATAATTTGTATTAAATAATACAAATATTTATTGTCTTATAAATACAATACAAGTGTATTGTATTTATAAGACAGTAAATTTCTCAACTGTAGGCTAACATAAATTTCCTGAGAATATTTATAAGACAGACTATGAAAAGTTGGAATGTTTGATAGGTTGAATGTACTAAATACATTTCAACTTACAATATTTTTAATTTATGATTTATTTTGCAATTTCAACCTTATTATAAACTGAGGAACATCTATGAAAGGACAACTGTACAACAATCAGCTTTATTGTTCTTTCAGAAAAATCAGTGTTAATTTTGGAACCACTTTTGATTTTGCTAGTATTAACTTATTCTTTGTGAACTTCATCATGTAACCATTTAAATTAGTGTATTTTTCATCTAAATGCTTTGCTTAATTTGTTGGCAGAATACTTTGTCATATTTAGTTAAAATTGCCTATACATTTTTAAAACTATAAATAGAATTCTATATTAGTAAATTCAGGTGAAAATAAATTCTATCTCATATTGGTTAAATTCCATGTTGGGTGTAATTTCAGTTTTCCTGTATTTGTGGAGATTAGCTTTGTATCATAATATGTGATCAATACAGAAGAAAATTTTGTGGATTACTCAGAAGAGCAGATACTCTTTATTGTTTGATTAGAATAGTTTGTAGGTATGCTAGGGTATATTAGATTTATGATGTCATTTTACTCCAAATTTTCTCTGTATAAGTTTTTTCTAGGTGACCTGCCTATTGTTATTAGTGAGTATCTTAGTTACGGTGCTATTGCTGTGAAGAGCATGACCAAGGCAACAGTTATAAAAGATACCTTTTGATAGGTGCTTGCTTACAATTTCTGAGCTTTACTCTATGATCATAATAATAAGAAACACGGTAGCAAGGAGGCAGGAATGGGGCTAAGAGTTTACAACCTGATCCCCAGCCAGCCAGCCAGAGAAGGCAATACTGGCACCAACATGGTCTTTTAATGTGAGGAGTGGGTGTGGCAGCAGTCCCAAGAAGGCACCAGGGACTGCAGCTAAGTCTTATGACTTGCACCTGACTTCCTCATACACCTGAAAATAAGCCACAAACTTCGTGAGAGCTGCACAAGTGCACCAGGATACTGCCGAATCCATTTTGGTGGAGACATGCCCCTGCTGCCCTGATTAGCTGAAGCTGTGTGCCTGGTGAGGTGACGTGGCCTGCCCTGAGTGGATGAGGGCTGAGAGTATATAAGAGTGAGAGGCCCGGGTTAGAAAGAGAGAGAAAAAGTTGAAGCGAGAGAGTTGAAGACGGAAGTTTGCTGAATAAACTGCTGTTAGAAAGACTGGTGGTCGTGTCGTTCTTGCTGGTCAAGAGCGGACGCGGCATTTTAAAACCTCAAAGTCAATATCCAGGGATAGAGATACTCTATAAATCCACATATATTCCAACAAGTCCACATCTTCTACATATTCGAAATTTTTACAAACAGTTCTGCTAACTGGGAACCAAACATACAGATATGCAAGCCTAGGAAGACCATTCTTATTCAAACCAATGCAGTGGGTTAGTGAAATGATTCTCACTGTGCTGTGGTTAAATTGAGTGGCCATTCATTTATGAAACTAAGTATTCTTATGTTGGGTGTAATGTGGTCATTTGAGTAGGTTGGTGCCCATAGGTTCATGTGTTTGAATGCTTGGTGACAGGGAGTAGAACTATTAGAAGGTCTGGTTTTATTGGAGGAGGTATGGCCTTGTTGGAGGAAGTATGTCACTGTGTAAGTGGGCTTTGAGGCCTACTGTGCTCAGCCTCTGCCCAGTACAGAAGAAAGTCATTTTTGGCTGCCTTTGGATCAAAATATGGAACTCTTGACTCCTCCAGTACTATGACTGCACCACTTGCTAAGTTTCCTACCTTGATGATAATGGCTAAACCTCTGAAACTGTAAGCCAACTCCTCTTAAATATTTGCTTTATAAGAGTTGAGTTGGTCATGGTCTCTTCACAGCAAGAAAACCCTAAGTAAGAGAGTGTGTACACATGTTGGTTAATTTTTTTTCCCTTTAACAAGTTTAAAGTGTCCCTTAACACCTTTTCTGACTTGTTTTAATTTGAAGTTTGTTTTGTGAGCCAGTAGAGTATCTATGCTTGCATGTTTATTAGCTCCATTTACTTGAAATAGCGTCTGTTTCATCGATTTATTCAAGTTGTTACCTATTGTTAAGCATGAGATGAGATGGTTAGAGGTAGCAAAAGAGTGGATTCTTTTTTTAATACAATCTTTTAGTCTGTGTCTCTTTGTTAGAAAGTTTTGGGGAATTACTAATTCCTATCAGTTTATTTACTATTGTCTTAATAGATCTCTTTCATTCAATGCTACAGAACCATCAGAACCATCATGTCTGCATTGTGTGATTTCTAGGGCCTGTTTATTCTTCTTTGAAGGTTAAGTATTCTATTTAGTATCATCTGTAGTGCTGGAATAGTGGTTATTAATTCCTTAAATCATGATAGATCTCCCTTTGTATGAGAACAATTATGATATAATCTTTTTAATGTTTTATGTAACTTTGGGGCTGAGAAGATAAAGACAGGTAGATCTACAAACCAGAGTAGAGAAAGGCCTTTTGTTAAGGCCCCAGGAAGCAGGATAGGAATACTGAGCTGAAAAGCAACTTTGATCTTACCTACTGATCAAACAGGCCTTTAAGGTGAGGTGATTGAAGTAGAAATGCATGTGAGTATAAGAGCATGTCCTTCATAGTAGTGGAGAGAGAGTGTTGCTGAGCAGAGCTGAGTATGAAGGGGGTAGTTTGTCCTAATGGAGCTCACAGGTAGGAGCTTTGTAAATCCTTGTCAGAATGGAAAGGTCAAATCAGGATTCTGACTTAGAACCAGAATTCTAAAACTGAAAGCACACACACACACACACACACACACACACACACACACACACACAAATATTGTGATATCCTGAAATTAAGCACCTTCACCCAGGACTGTGGCAGGAAACAAGATGAGTTATAGGTAATAAACTTATTTATGCAAGCTGTCAAAATAAACAAAATGATTACCTGGAGCTAGTGATGATCCTAGCATCTGTGAGACCATGACTCTTGAGAAGTGAACAGGGGAAAAACTTTTAGCATAGCAAATTATTGTAGGAAGTCTTTGAAGAAGAAGAAGAAGAAGAAAAAAAAAAAGGAAGCCATGGAGCAAACATATTTTGCACTCATGTGAGATCTGGAAACCCTCTAAAACAGCTTACTGAAAATAGTGTAAATGGTGATGGTGATCTCAGACAGGGAGGGAGGACTAGGTAACAGTCTAGAAAAGCATCTCAATGTAGAACTGAAACAGCTTTTTCCAACAATAGTAAATTATCCAGGGGTTGTTAGAAGCAGGCAATAGGTAGAGGAGAACACTCCTCACTTAATGGAACCATTGTGGACGAGGCCAATTACCTAACACATTGCAACTAGTAGGTATGTAGCAAATGACTTCCTTTCACATCTTTGGGTTAAAACTTTGAAATTCAGAGCTATAGAGCATCAGTCTTTTAAACAGTAATCAGTCTTAGTTTCTTTAATCCATCTTGCACTTTTCCTGTTTTTTGTTTGTTTGTTTGTTTTTGAAGTGACATCTGGTCAAAATCAGTGTCTGATATCAGAGGTATTAGGCAAACTCAGACAAACACAGGAGATGAAAAAAATGAGAAACTCCTTAAAATATAATAGAAAGGTCAAGTTGGAGTTTCTGTCCTCAAAGATACTAGTCTCACTAGATTTGTTTAAAAAATACATTAAATGCTTGGAAAGAATTATAAGGATATAGATATGCTTCAAAGACAATGTTTGGAATGCTTGTATGTGATATAAGACTTCTAACATTTATTTGGTGTAGAAAATGATAGCTTTGTTGAGAGAGTGAGCAGTCTCCAAAGCTACAGGATTTAATAATAAAGAATGTTTATTTTTCATTTATCGAAAATCAGTTTAGGTGCTAAGCAGTTCTCCAAAGAGACTATTCTCTTTGCAGTTACTTAGTAATGCAGTATAAGGAATTTACTATCACACATTAGATGCTCTACCTGGTTTTGTAAGCTCTACAGTTAGGATAGAGGAGACATTGCCAAGTGGTCAATTGCCTCCTTTCAGAAAGTTTCTTCTATATGCAATGAGAAATCATGGATAAGCTGTGAATTTACATGCTGCTTATTATCATTCAGCTATTACTACAAGCATTATCTTGGTAAAACTTGAAACCACTAATATAAAATATTTTCTCTAGGCTTCGTAGATTACAGGACTGGAGAATTGGCTTGAGGTTTAACAAAACATGTTTCTTTTGTAGTGGGTCAGTGTTCAGTTCCCAGCATCAAACACTGGTAGTACTCTGTCCTTTCTAACTCTAGCTGATCAGGGTCTTAGACCCTATTCTAGTGTCTCTTACCATGAATACATACCTAACATACAGAAAATAAATCTTAATAAAAAAGATTAGTACAAAGTCTCTCTTGCCTTTAGCTTTTTGCTACACAAACTAGTTTGTTTCTTCTGTTCACCTAAATTAGTATTTATTGCAGTGTAAAACTCAGAAAGTAATAATTTCAATTTGATGTGTTCTCATTATCATGAGAGAAGCCAAGATAAAATATACATATATCTGAAGTTTATTTACCTGCAGTGCACTCAGAGAAAAGTCAGAATTATTTCCTGCATGTTGATTCATCTTCCTAACAATATAAACATCAGCTCCTCCACCTGTATATATGGCAGATCTGCATTCCTGTTCCACAACCGCACAGTCCTGTCTGTCTCCCAAGAGACCCTGCTCTACCCAGGACACACAGCCACACCTATCACTGGAGAGGCCTGCTTACATCAGGGATGCCAAGGCAAGTTAACACCAGAGACAACCAGATGGCAAAAGGTATGTGCAAGAACAGAATCAACAGAAGTTAATACAATTTGACAACATCAGAAGAAAGTTCTACTACAGCAAACTCTGAATACTGTAACTCACCTGAAGAGCAGTATTCTGATCTTAAATCCCATCTCCTGAAGTCAAAAGAGGCCTTTAAAGAGGATATAAACACACAGTCAAACAGGTATAAGGCCGTAAGAAGAAACAAAGAAATACAGGAGAATACATTCAAATAGGTGAAGGGAATGAACAAACTAGTTCAAGACCTAAAAATGGAAGCAGAAACAATAAATAAGTCACAAATGAAGGCAAACATGGAGATGGAAAACCTAAGAAAGAGATCAGAAACTATATATCCAAGCATAAACAAACAGAATATAAGAGAAGGGAGAGAGACTCTGAGGCATAAAAGATGTCATAGAAGAAATTGATACATTAGTCAAAGAAAATGCCAAGTGTAAAAAGTTTCTAACTCAAAACATTAAGGAAATTTAGAACACATTGAAAGAGTAAAAGGAATAGAAGAGGATGAAGATTCCCAGTTCAAATTGCCAGAAAACATCTTATACAAAATATAGAAGAAAACTTCCCTAACCTAAAAAAATAGATGGCCATAAATGTACCAGAAGCAAAGAGAACACCAAGTAGATTGGAACAGAAGAGAAAACCAACCATATAATAGTCAAAACATTGAATATATTTTTTAAAAAAGAAAGAATATTAAAAGCTGTAAGGGAAAAAGGTAAATTAACATATAAAAGTAAACTTATTAGAATTAAACAAGACCTTGCAATAGAGACTCTACCAGCCAGAATATCTTGGACAGATGTCATACAGATCCTAAGAGACTAGAGGTGCCAAACCAGGCTACTATATCTAGCAAAACTCTTAATTACCATGGATGGAGAAACCAAGATATTCCAGGACAAAACAAAACTCAAACAATATCCTTCTACTAATCCAACTAGATTAATAAACTAGAAGGAAAACTCTAGCACAAGGAGGGAAACTACAACCAAGAAAACATAAGAAAATAATTTCCTCACAACACAATGACAAGAACAACAACAACAAAAGAGAGAATCACACATACCTAGTATCAGCCCCAAATACAAAATAGCAGGATATAACAATCATTGGTCATTAATATCAACATCAATGGACTCAATTCCCCAATCAAAAGACATAAGCTAACAGACTGGATATGCAAACAGGATGCAGCATTTTGCTGCATACAAAAAACACACATCAATAACAAATACAGACACTACCTCAGAGTAAAAAGCTGGGGAAAAATTTTTCCAAGCAAAAGGCTCCAAGCAACAAGCTAGAGTCACAGCTCTAATATCCAATAAAATAGACTTTCACCAAAGCAATCAAAAGAGATGGGGAAGGACACTTCGTACTCATAAAAGGAAAACTCCACTAAGATGAATGCTCAGTTCTTATCATATCTGCCCAAAATGCAATCAAACCTACATTCATAAAAGAAACTTTACTTTTAAAATGTCAAAATATACACTGACCAACAAACAATAGTGGTGGGAGACTGCAACACTACCCTCTCACCAGTGAGGTCACTGAAACAGAAACTAGAGACACAATGAAACTAAAAGAAGTTATGAACCAAATGGATTTAATAGATATCTATGCATTTCTCCCTAAAACAAAAGGATATACCTTCTCAGAACCTCACAGAACTGGCTCTAAAACTGACCATGTAATATGATACAAAACCAGCTTTAATGGATAGAAGAAGACTAAAATAACCATGTGCATTCTATCAGATCAAGATGGGCAGAGATTGGACTTCAACAACAACAGAAATAACAAAAATCCTACATACTCGTGGGCACTGAAAAACTCTATTCAATGATAACTTGGTCAGGAAAAATATAAGAAACAAATTAGAGACTTTCTAAAATTCAATGAAAATGAAGCCACAGCATACCCAAAATTATGGTACAATATAAAAGTAGTGCTAACAGGGAAATTCACAGCACTAAGTACCTTCATAAATAAGTTAGAGAGATCCTATAAGATCAACTTAAAAGCACATCAGGAAGCTCCAGAACTAAAAGAGACAAACACACCCAAGAGAAGTATAAAGTTTGAAATAGTCAAATGTAGGGCTGAAATCAATTAAGTACAAAAAAAGAGAATAATACAAAGAAAGAACAAAACCAAGAGCTTTTTATTTGAGAGAATCAGTAAGATAGGTAAACCCTTAGCCAAAATAACTGAAGGGCACAGAGTCAGTATCCAAATTAACAAAATCAGAAATGAAAAATGAAAAGGGAGACATAACAAGAGAAATTGAGGAAATTAAAAACAAAAAAGTTATCATATCTTACTACAAAAATCTATACTGGACAAAACTGGAAAATTTAATGAAATGGATAATTTTCTAGACAGATATCATGTACCACAGTTATGTCAAGATCAGGTAAACTGCATAAACCGTCCCAGAAATCCAAACAGAATAGAAATAGTCAAAGAAAAAAAAAAAAAAGCCCAACTAGAAACAAAGCCCTTCAAAGGTCTGGTACCAATTCTCCTCTGTATATTCTACAAAATAGAACCAGAAGCAGAAGGAATACTATCTAAATTGTTCTATAAGGCCACAAATGAAGAAAAAATATTTAAAAAACAAAAGACAAAATGGCAACCAACATATTGGGAAAAGATATAAATACGATAGGGGCCTAATATCCAATATATGAATATATGTAAAGAACTCAAAAGTTGAACTTGAGAAAACCAAATAACCCTATTAAAAATGGGGTACAGAGCTAAACAATGAATTCTCAACTGGGGAATACCAAATTGCTGAAAAGCACCTGAAAGATGTTCAACATCCTTAATCATCAGAGAAATGCAAATCAAAACAACCCTGAGATTTCACCTCACACCAGTCAGAATGGCTAAGATCAAAAACTCAGGTGACAGCAGATCCTGGCAAGGATGTGGAGAAAGAGGAACATTCCTCCATTGCTGGTGGAAATGAAAGCTGATACAATCACTCTAGAAATCATTTTGGTAGTTCCTCAGAAAATTGGACATAGTTCTACTGGAAGATCCAGCAATACCACTCCTGGGAATATACACAGAAGATGCTCCAACTTGTAATAAGGAAACATGCTCAACTATGTTCATAGCAGCCTTATTTATAATAGCAAGAAGCTGGAAAGAACCCAGATGTCCCTCAACAGAGGAATGGATACAGAAAATGTGGTACATTTACACAATGGAGTACTACTCAGCTATTAAAAACAATGGATTCATGAAATTCTTAGGCAAATGGATGGATCTGAAAATTATCATCCTAAGTAAGTTAATCCAATCACAAAGGAACACACATGATATGCATTCACTGATAAGTAGATAATAGCACAGAAGCTCAGAATACCCAAGATATAGTTTGTAAAACACATGGAACTCAAGAAGAAGACCGAAGTGTGGACACTTCGATTCTTCTTAGAATGGGGAACAAAATACCCAAGGAAGGAGTTACAAAATTTGTAGTAGAGACTGAAGGAATGACTATCCAGAAATTGTCCCACCTGGGGATCCATCCCATAAACAGTCATCAAACCCAGACACTATGGCAGATGCCAAGAAGAGCTTGCTGACAGGAGCCTGATATAGTTGTGTCCCAAGAGGCTCTGCCAGTGCCTGACTAATATAGAAATGGATGCTCACATTCATTCTTTAGAAAGAGCACAGGGTCCCCAATGAAGGAGCTAGAGAAATTATCCAAGGAGCTGAAGGGGTCTGCAGACCTATAGGAGAAGGAACAATATGAACTAACCAGTACCCCCAGAGCTTCCTGGGACTAAACCACCAATCAAAGAAAACACATGGTGGGACTTGTGGCTCTAGCTGCATATGTAACAGAGGATGGCCTAGTCTTTCATCAATGGGAGGAGCAGCTCTTGGCCCTGTGAAGGTTCTATGCCCCAATATAGGGCAATGCCTGGGCCAGGAAGCGAGAGTGGGTGTGTTTTGGAGCAGGGTAAGGGGAGTGGTTAGGGGATATTAGGAGGGGAAACTAGGAAAGGGGATAACAGTTGAAATGTAAATAAAGAAAGTATCTAATAAAAAAGAATATAAATGCAAAAATATTCAATAAAATTCTCTCAAACCAAATCTGGAAACACATCAAAAACATCATTCACCACAATCAAGTAGGCTTCATCCCAGAGATGCAGAGTTGATTCAATATATGAAAATACATCATTTTAATGCACTGTGTAACTCAAAAAAATATCACACAATTCTCTTATTAGAAGCTAAAAATGCCTTCAACAAAATCCAACACCTCTTCATGTTAAAAGTCTTGAACAGATCGTGAATTCAAGGTACATTTGTAAACATAATTTAAGCAAAGTACAGCAAACCAACTGCCAACATGAAATTAAATGGAGAGAAAATGGAAGCAATTCAACTATAATTAGACACATCACAAGACAGCTCACTATCTTCTCTATATTCCATAGAGTATTTGAAGTTCTATATAGAAAAGTATGACAATGAAAAGAAATGAAGGGGATATAAATTGGAAAAGAACAATTCAAAGTATCACTGTTTGAAAATGATATGATAGCACACATAAGTGACTCACAAAATGTTATTAGAGAACTTCTACAGCTGAAGAACAACTGTAGGGAAGTGGCTGGATATATAATTAATTCACAGATATCAGTAATCCTCTTTTATATAAAAGATAAATGGGCTGAGAAAGAAAGTAGGAAAACAACACCCCTCACAATAGTCACAATAATATAAAATGTCTTGGTGTAACTCTGAACAAGCAAGTGAAAGATCTGCATGACAAGAACTTCAAGTCTTTGAAGAAAGAAATCTAAGAAGACCTCAGACAATGGACAGCTCATTGATTGTTAAGGTTACCATATTGAAAATGGCCATCTTTCAAAAGTCAATGTATGACTGAATGCAATTCCCATTTAAAAAAAAATACAAACACAATTTCTACAGACATTGAAAGAACAAGTATCAACTTCATATGGAAAAACAAAACACACAAGATAGACCAAAAATTTTTGAGCAATTAAAGAACTTCTGTAGAAAGCACCATCCCTGACTTGAAGATGTACTACAGATCAATAGTGATAAAAACTACATGGTTCTGGAACAGGGACACAAAGGTACATCAATGGACTAGAACTGAATATCCAAAAAATAACCCCACACATGTTTGATCACTTGATTTTTTTTACTAAGAAATCAAAATCCTATAGTGGAAAAAAATTTTAAACAAATGGTGCTGGTCTATGTGGAAACATGTATGTAGAAGAATGCATATTGATCCATATTTATCACCCCTCACAAAGCTTAAGTCCAAGTGGATCAAGGACATCAACATAAAAACAGATACACTGAATCTAAAAGAATAGATAATGGGAAATAGCCTTGAACATATTGTAACAGAAAAAAAATCCTATACAGGACACCAACTGCTCAGCCTCTAAGGTCAACAATTGATAAATGGCACCTCTTGAAACAGAAAAGCTTTGAAAGGCAAAGCACATTGTCAATATGATAAAACAGTAGCCTACAGATTGGGAAAAGATCTTCACTAACCATATATCTGATAAAGGGCTAATATCTAAAATATGCAAAGAACTCAAGAAGATAGACCCCAGAGTGCCAAATAATACAATTTTTAAAAAGTTATATAGACCTAAACAGGGAATTCTCACCACAGGAATACTGAATGGCTAAGAAGCATTTAAAAAAATAGTCAACATCCTTGATCATCAGAGAAATTCAAATCAAAAGACCTTGAGATTCCAACTTATACCAATAAGAATGGCTATGATCAAAAACTCAAATGTCAGCACATGCTGAGGATGTGAAGAAAGAGGAACACTTCTTCATTTTTGGTGGGATTTCAAATTTATAAACCACTCTGAAAATCAATTTTGGTGGTTTCTCAGAAAATTAGAAATTGTTTTACCTCAAGACTCAGCTATAATGCTTCTTTTTACCCAAAAGATACTTTACCATATCATGAGGTCACATGCTCTACTATGCTCATAGCAACTTATTCTCAATATCCAGAAATTGGAACCATAGAGATCTCCCTCAACTGCTGAATGGATACAGAAAATGTGATTCATTTACACAATGAATACTATTCAGTTATTAAAAACAAGGAGCACCTGAATTTTTCTGGCTAATGGATGGAAGTAGAAAATGTTATCCTGGGTGAAGTAATCAAGACCCAAAGCACATGTGTATATACTCATTGATATTTGAATACTAGCCAAAAAGTACAGAATACCCATGATACACCCACAGACCCTAAGCAGTTAAACAAGAAGGAAGGCCTAAGTGAGCACACTTCAGAGTCACTTAGGAAGGGGAAAATAATCATGGGAGGCAGATGAAGGGTACTAGGTAGAAGAAGGGATGGGGAGGAGAAACTGGGGCAGATTAGATGAAAGATAGGAGAGAGACCCCTGGGAGTTCTCATAAACTAAGCCATGAAAGAAGAGAGCACTCATAGCCTGACCAAGTCTCCAGGTATTCATGTAGCAGAGGGCTTTCCTATCTGGCCTCAGTAGAAAAGGATGTGCCTAATCCTATACATAATTGATGCCCAGGGTTGGGGGAATATTAGATTCTGCACACTTCTTTCAAAGGAGACCAATGGGACGGGGGAAGAACTTGGTGGTGGAGGAGCTGAAGTAATACATAAAAACATAAACATCTCTGTGCCTCTCTCTCTCTCTCTCTCTCTCTCTCTCTCTCTCTCTCTCTCTCTCTCTCTCTCTTTCTGTATGTGTATTTGTGTATGTGTGTGCGCGCATGCAATGTTGAGAATGACAGTCTAATAACTTTCAGTATAGCATATAAGGATTTAATGATTAATTCACACAAAAAGATTGAACTGTAACCTAGTTTAATTTTTTATCTTTTAATTTATAAGTGGAAATTAATGGGACCTGGAAAAGCTTCAAAAAAAAAAAAGAATAGTAGGTTTAAAATAACTGTGGCATGGAGTTTTACAGATGATATTGTAAGTAATACAAATTGTTTTGGATATATTCATTTCTTTTCATTTTTGAGGGCAAACTCCGAGGGAATATGGTACTGTACAGCTGTTATTTCTCATCAGTAATAATTATCTCTTTGTAAAATTCAATCTGTTGTTACTGTAAGCCGAATTATTTCTCTGAGCCAGCTACCAAAATCACTGTGTAATACTTACATGTTTATTTTTTAACTGGTGTGCAATATATTCTTTCTGATGTCGCATAATTTATTTATATCTATTGTTATTGTTTTTACTTACTTTTATGTTGTATCTCTCTCTCCATATATATAGATAATAAATTTATAGATGTAGAAGTAGATGTAGATGTAGATATAGATATAGATATATTTATTCACATTTATTTAATAGTTGGGGCATTTATTGACTGTACATTTATAAATAGCAAATCATTTCCATAGCTTTCTTCACCAGTCTCGTATTTTTACAATGTTGAATGTGGACAAAAGTGTCTATAAGTAAGAGAAGGCTGGCCCCAATAAAGTAGGACAAATACTTCACTCAGGAAGAATTAAAACAAGGTTAGTGGAGGACGAGAACTGAGGATAGACAAGGCACCATTCATCTGAGAATGAAAGAGGGGAGAGGGGCAATCTTGTGGAAACCAGCCTGCAGGTCAGTCAGAAGTCTAAAAAGTACCATATAAGCCAGATATGCAATTCGGGATATATACCCAAAGGACTCATATTTCACTATAGCAATATGTGTTCATCTGTGTTCTTGGCTTCACTAGTCACAGAGGCAGAAAATGGAAACAGCACAGATGTCCATCAGCTGATGAAAGTTGAATTAAAATATGTCATATTTAAACAATATAATTTTGTTCAGTAATAAAGAGAAACAAAAATGGGGGGTTCAGATAATTGTAGGGAAATGGCAAATGAACAAACAAACTAATTAACCAACTAAAACAACAATGCTGAATCGAGGAATACAGTCTCTGGAAGACAATCACTTATTCTCTTCTATAAGTGGAGTTTAGATATAGATTATTACTTTTGGTTTTTATCTTGAAGATATATGACACAAAATAAGGGGATTGGATTATTGGCAATACTATGGAAATCAGTATGTGGAAAATTTTAAGTGCCTATTCAGTTGGGTAATGGACGATAACGATGAAGGGAAAATGGTTTAAAATGAAAGGTTATTAAAAACCTATGTGGAAAATTACATTTTTAAGCTAATTAAAATATATAGGTTAGAAAATGAGCGTTCGCAGGAGGTTGCCCTGTGTGGGCAAACAATGCTCCTTGCATAAGTTATAAATCATTAAATAAAAATCCCAATGTCAGATATAGAATGTTTCCTTATAATTTGTTGATCAGGAAGGCCTCAGAAGTCACCAAAATGATATCGGATACCACGTTGCTCATAGATTTTATCTTAGTGTATTGCTATAATAAAACACTATGACCAAGGCAACCTATAAAGAAAAATGTATTTAATTTGACTTATGATTTCAAAGGGCTAGAGTCTATGATTTGTGATTGATAGAACTACTTAGAGCTCACATTTTGATCTTCAAGTAGGATAGAGAGACAGAGAGACAGAAAGACACAGAGAGACAGACAAAGGCAGATTCAGAGACAGAGACAGAGACAGAGACACAGGTACTATGGTGCCAGTATGTACCCAATGCAAAGTCTATACCCAGTAGTTCCTTTCCTCTATCATGGCCACACATAATCCCTCCCAAACAATTCTACCAAACTGGAATTATATATTCAAATATAGGAGCCTGCAAAACCATTCTCATTCAAGCCACCACATTAATGTCCACAAGAACTAAACGATAAAACACTTCTCCTGAAAAGAGCATTAACATTAGTTGTAACACAGTAAAAAAATCAAGTGGTAGTTGAGATGGACAAGTCTTTAAAGACACAAAGTAGACTACTGTGAGGGGGAAAAATGCCTTCAATACTCTTTTGTGTAGCAGTTTTATCTGAAGCAATTCATCTTGGAGGAAATCTTCCTGATACTCAGGAAGTTAAAAAGAATCTAAAGCAGTAGGGTAATCTATACTGGGGTAAAGAATTCCATACTTTAGGGAAGTTTCTTAAATTCAAAATGTAAACAACTCAATAGCTTCAAAAAAATACCTGAAACTAACCATATTCCTTCTTCCCCAAGTATAAAAGCAGTAAGGACTACCAAGAGCCTCTTTCAGACAAGCTGAGCTCATACAAACTGGGCTCCTTGGGAAGGGCACTCTCTAGTCTCCTAAACTGACTGCTGGTTGTGAAGAGTATTCCATGTTTCCAATTTTTGATAGCTGTTACCTATGATATGCTTGACTATTAGTGATACAGCTCTTTTTTTTCAGTTATTTCTGCTTCTATAAGTAACACCTCACAGATATTCATGAAAGCAACACCAAGAAACCCATTCACTCAACAACTGGACTTCAGGGCTTTCTTTACGTTGGACTGTTGTCAGTTCATTTTCATAGTGAGTACACCTTTACTTTTATCTCACCAGGAATAGTGTCAAAGGACATAGTCCTACCCTGATGTGAATCAAATAAACTACAATATTATCCCATCAGGAAAATTATGTCCAATAGTTTAATGAAGGACATAAAAGATTCCTGATTAGGCTCAATTCACAGGAAAGAATTCATACTTGGCACTGTGAATCTGAACAAAATCTTAACGCATGTGGTAGGGATTATAGTCCAAAGAGAGAATCTTCCTTCTGTTGCTGTGGAAAAAAAAAAAGGACATTTTAAAACTGCCTTCTAAATATTTATGTTTCTAGCCACATCTGCGTGTTCCTTTTAGCTTTAATCAGAGTTCCTGAAATAGGTGACAGTTTATGCAGATTCATAACTAGTCAATGTGTTGACAGCTTACCTATATAGGGCATGCATATCACCCTTTGTCCAATTCTCAATAAAACAATAAAGGTGAGGCTTGCAACAAATGTAGAAGTAGAGGTTGGGAAGATAGCACATCTTGTAGATATGCTATGGGAGCTGAACTTATGAACTCATAGCAGTAGTGTTTACCTACTTGGACAAGACCATAATGTTGGCCCTAGCAAGAAGGTTCATAATGTCTCACTCTTCCTGAGAGAATCTAAGTGGTTAATGGTTCCTAGGATGGGACTCAATTGAGGGTCATGTTTCTTACCAGTACAACTGTACTTTGCTCTTTCTCGATTAACAATATCCTCAAGTCATGCTTATGCAGGTGGTCCTAATTAAATGCAGTGCACCACAAATGAAAGTCTTGAAAGCCAAAGGAACTATTCACATGTGTGGACAAGTAATGTGTGTATTCACTAATTTATCATGCCAAAAACTCACAATAAGCAAGTGTGTGTGTGTGTGTGTGTGTGTGTGTATGTGTGTGTGTGTGTGTGTGTGTGTGTGTATGTGTGTGTGTACTGAAAACAACTTAAAACTAATGAAAAAAATCTGTTTTTTTTCTGTTTATATCTAAATACATTTGGTACTTGAGATATTCCAAAGTGTGTGTGTCTGTGTGTGTCTGTGTGACTCTAACAGAATGACACCCTTATATATATTAATAAACCCAGGGTCCATGCCTATCAAATTTTATGTAACACAATATATTTATGAATCATTGGGTGGTGTTTTTTTCTTTCTTTTGTTTTTTAATTTGTTTGGATGTTTTTCATTTGTTTTTGTTTTTGTTTTGTTTTGTTTTGTCTTGTCTTGTCTTGTTTAATAGGTCTTTGGGCTATCTAGTCTCTGGCTCGTGATTTCCCAAGTAGTATTGGGCACCAGTTCCTTCTCATGGAGTAGGTCTTAACTCAAATAAGACATTGGTTGGCTATTCCCACAAGTTCTGTGCCACTACTGCCCTAGCATATTTTGCTTTTCTTTTTACTTAATTTTATTTCTTTTACTTATTCACTTTACATCCCACTCACTGGTCTCCCTACCCTATCCAACAATCCTTCGCCAATCCCTCATCTGCTTTTCCTCTGAGCAGGTGAGTTCCTCCTGGGTACTCCCCCAGACCCTGGCTCTTCAAGTCTTTGTGAGGCTCTGTGCTTCCTCTCCCACTAAGGCCAAACAAGACAGCCCAGCTAGTAGAATATATGCCACATTTAGGCAACAGGTTTTGGGATAGAGTCCATCCCAGTTTATCAGGTGATACATCTACACCATGTAATAGTATTCAACTATTAAATACTAAGATATCATGAATTTCACAGGCAAATAGATGGAACTTAAAAATACCATCCTGAGTGAGGTAATCAAGTACCAAAAGGACATGCATGCTATATACTCATAAGTGGATATTTGTCTTAAAATACAGTTACCATGCTACACTCCACAGACCCCCAAGAAACTAAACAAGAAGAAAGGCCCAAGAAAAGAAGCTTGAATCTCACTTAGAAACAGAAACACAATAGTTGTAAGAGGCATATGGAGGGGGTAACTGAGAGGGAGGAGTATGGGGACAGTAATGGGGAATTCAGAATCTCATGTGGGGAAGGACAGGAGAGATGGCTAGATGGCCAGGGAAATGAGTGGAAATCAGCAATTGATGGGGTGAGGAGGTGGTTTACATTTCCAGGAGAAGGGAGGCACTCAAGAATCAACAGGAGTGATCTTTGTAGTGAGTTGTTACATTGGAGATGTGGAACCTGAAGAGGCCACTTCCTATAACCAGACAGGGAACCACAGTGGAACTATAGATACACCAATACAAACCAAAAAAAAAATGTTTAACCCCAAATTTATACTATCTACAAGTAATACAGGCACAGGGGAGGGGGCAGAGACTGAGGGAATGGACAACCAATAACTGGCCTAACTTGAGACTCATCCCATGGGGAAATACCAATCCCTAACACCATTAATAATACTTTGTTATGCTTTCAGACAGGAGCATATTGCCATCTGGGAGGCTCCACCCAGCAGCTGACTCAGACAGATGCAAACACCCACAGCGAAAGAGCAGATGTAGCTTGAGGACTGTATGGAAGAATGGAAGGAATGATTACAAGCCCTGAAGGAGGTAGGAACTCTGCAGGAAGACCAACAGAGTCCCATAGGATATTTTCAATCATGAAAGAATGTAGAACAGAGCTTTTGTGACTATGGTGGTGTCCAGATTTTTCTTCACATAGCTGGCAGTGTACTTCTCTGCACAAAAGAGACTGGAGGGCTGGAAGAACCTCCATGTAGGCACCAATTTGACTGCTCTACGTTCAATGGGTATTGTGGATGTTGTTGCCAGCAATGCCCCCTCTCACACTACCAGTCTGCAGACAAAAATCCGTTGTCTTAGCATCAGCCTGAGTTGCTTGGTGATTTCTATGAGGTATCCTGGACCAACAATTCAGGTGATTTGCAACTCATCCATTCCAGTAGAAACTTCAACCAGCTAGAAGAGACAGTTGAAACTCTATATCCCCCATTTCTAAAAGTCCTTATTAAAATTATCTTCATAGATTCCAGAAAATTTTTACTGTACTTTGGTTTCCATATATCTTTCCAAATGCCCCTCAATTTGAGCCACCTATCCCATATGCTCTGCTGCCATCTCATCCCCCACCACCTGAGCATATCTGCTCCAGTCCTCATCCCTAATTCAAGCTATAAAACCTGTTTTATTTCCCCTTCCCAAGAAGATCAAGGTGTGGCTCTGATTTAGATACCTACTCTTTGGTTCTGTGGATTTCAGGATAGAGCATTTTTTTTGCATATGTATACCCAAATGTGGTATAGGTTGGTTTTTAGAAAATTCACAATGTTCTGGGGAATTACCATATTGATTTCTACAGTGGTTGTACAATATGCACATCCTCAGCTTTATGAGCTGTCAACTTTTCTATTAATTTTAACAATTCTGACAGGTATAAAATAGAATTACAAGGTAGATTTGATCTGTATTTTCCAGATGGTTAAGGTTGATAAATAGTCCTTTAAATCATTCTCAGCCACTTGAGATACATCTGTTGAGAAAACTGTTTAGATATTTACCAGATATTTTAATTAAATTATTCGATATTTTGATATATAATTTCTTGAGTTCTTTATATATTTGATTTTTAGCCCTCATATTGTCCCTTCTGTTATTAGACGCGTTCTCACGACCGGCCAGGAAAGACGCAACAGACCAGAATCTTCTGCGGCAAAGCTTTATTGCTTACATCTTCAGGAGCCAGAGTGCAAGAAGCAAGAGAGAGAGAAAACGAAACCCCGTCCCTATTAAGGAGAATTCTCCTTCGCCTAGGACGTGTCACTCCCTGATTGGCTGCAGCCCATCGGCCGAGTTGACGTCACGGGGAAGGCAGAGCACATGGAGTAGAGAACCACCCTCGGCATATGCGCAGATTATTTGTTTACCACTTAGAACACAGCTGTCAGCGCCATCTTGTAACGGCGAATGTGGGCGCGGCTCCCAACATCTCCCCCTTTCCTTTTAATAAGAGCAAATAGGCCACCCATATTAATGAGAGTGGAGATAGAGGTCAAATCCCCAGTGTGTAGGTAAAGGAGCCATGTACAGGATTAGCTCTTAGGCTCACAGGCTTTTACCCAGAGCAACCCTGACCTGCTCCCGTGTCGTTTTGCCTGGGGGAAGGGAACTAGGACACTGAACCTTCATGAAAGATGACATGTCTCCCTAGAATAGGCTCATATATGCCGCAGAGCCTTTCCATTGCAGTGCTTAGCCGTGCAACTCTCTCGGGCTGCTGAAGCACACTCACTCTATCCCGTGCAATGAGTCTAGCCTCGTGAGATGTAAGAGCTGAGTGGCCAGCGACCTATTGCCTAAGCATAGATAACCATATATCAGGGGGAGCTCCATGTTCTAGTCCTGCAAGCGCCTGGGCAATAACCACCTTGTCTCTCCTAGTTTGGGCCTTAAGCTTACAGACCAATCAAAGAAGCAACACTAATCCACAGCAAAGTGTATCTCCAAATAATATTAATCCCACCCATTTTTTAAAGAAAGAAAATGCTGAGGAGATCCAATTGGGTAATCCTTTGGTCAGCGACAGGTCCAAGCGCGTGGAGTTGACCTGAAGTCTCAATTCCCGAAGGATCTGTTCAAATTCAGCCATCCAATTCTGTAACATATACTGAAAAAGACTTTTTGACAAATTAGCTGCCCTAGTAAATTTAACATACTGAATGGAAGTAACACACAATCCCGGAAACTTTTGTTCACATCCCTGCTGAGTTATTTGTCATAATACATCTAGTTGTATCTGGACAAGATCTATGAGTTGATTAACCAGCATGAGACCTCTCTGTACTGGGCCAAATAAGTTCATTTGCTCATTAATGGCTCTGAGGTCATGGAGCAGTCTCCACTTTCCTGACTTTTTCTTAATTACAAAAATTGGAGTATTCCAAGGTGAGGTAGAGGGTTCAATATGGCCTAGTTTTAATTGTTCCTCTACCAGTTGAATCACAGCTTCTAGTTTTTCAGAGGATAGGTGCCATTGAGGAACCCACACTGGGTCCCCTGTTTTCCATGGTATGGGTCGTGCTGCCCCAATGGCCGCTAAGGAAAAACCCAGACCCTGTCTGTCTTGGTTTCCATTAGGTGAGATGGGCTCTATCCTTCCCTGTTCTTGATGTCCTAACCCTTTTCCTTCTTTATAACCCATCTTTGCCATGATATTTTTTGCTTTAGCTGAATACCCTCCCGATGGGGCGTTTTCATTGGACAAAATAAGGCCCAAATGCTGCATAATATCCCTTCCCCAGAGGTTAACCGGGAGTGGGAGCACATAAGGTATGAATTTCCCTTGCTGTCCTTCAGAGGATTCCCACGTCAAGGCAATGGAGCTTATAGTGGGACATGATTGATAACCTAGGCCCTGTAATGAATGAGATGACTCTGTGGTGGGCCATGCTTTGGGCCACCAATGTGTAGAAATTATACTTTTATCTGCTCCGGTATCAAGGATGCCTTCAAACTCTTTTCCATTAATCTTAAGGCGGAGCTTAGGTCTATCATTTAAAGATACAACCAAATAGGCAGAATCATTTCCTGAGGAGCCCATTTTCTTTATCTCAGGTCCTGCAAATTTCTCCCTGGTATTATCAGGGAGGAGCAGCAGCTGAGCTATCCTATCTCCTTTACTAATAGAAAAAACGCCCTTAGGGCTTGAGCACAGGACCTGTATTTCAGGGGAATGTTGACAATCCATAACTCCAGGGTGGACTACTAAGCCCTGCAAGGTGAGTGAACCCCGGCCGAGAATAAGGCCCATGGTTCCCGGGGGCAAGGATGGTATAGGCTCCACTGGCACCGGCTGAATACTCATTTGAGGCATTAATAGGAAGTCGGAGGCGGCACGCAGGTCCACCCTTGTGGGTCTTCCTGGGTCGCCTCTCTGACTGCTTCCTGGGTCCTGACAAACCGGTTCCCATATCTTTGAGGGCCCTGGGACCGAGGGCCCGATGACCCGTTTTTTTGGCACATAAGCTGATTGACTATCAGGTGGGGGAAGAATTCTGCCCTTTATATCCCTCACAGAGCGACACTGGTCAGCTCTATGATAACCCTTGCCACACTTAGAGCAAAGAGTGAGAGTCCCTCCCTGTTTATCTGGAGCTCTGCAATCTTTCTTAAAATGCCCAGGCTTTCCGCAATTAAAACATGTCCTCTGATCATTTCTGCTCATGGAGCGGTTCTGAGATTGGAGGATGGCGGCCGCTAAGCCTGCATTGGTGAGAGGTCCCCCAAGCTCTCGACAGACCCTGAGCCAGTCTTGTAAGCCTTTGTTCTTTCTTGGGGCTATGGCCGCTCGGCACTCCTTTGTGGCTTGCTCATAGATTAGCTGTTCTATCAGAGGCGCAGCTTGCTCTGACTCTCCAAAAATACGCTCTGCTGCCTCTGTCATTCTGGCCACAAAATCTGAGAAGGATTCCTGAGGTCCCTGGATTATCTTTGTTAACTGCCCAGTGGTTTCACCTGCTCGAGAGAGCGCCTTCCAGGCCCTAATAGCCGTGGAAGAAATCTGGGCATAAGCTCCCCAATGGTAGTTTGTCTGATCAGCAGAATAAGCTCCCTGACCCGTTAACAAGTCAAAAGTCCAATCTCTCTGCTCTGGAGTCAAAGCAGCTGCGTTTGCTCGGGCCTGCGCTTGTGCAGTTTCATGCCAAAGAGCTCTCCATTCCATATATTTGCCCATACTAGGGAGAGCGGCTTTTACAACCGTTTGCCAGTCAGCAGGAGTTAGTGCCATGCCGGCGAGCCTGTCTAACTGCACCAAGGTAAAATTAGCATTGGTTCCGTATTTACGGACCGACTCGGCAAGCTCTTTAATTTGTAAGTATTCTACCTGAGCGTGGACACGCCCCCCCTCGGCTCCTTCAAAGACTGGAAATGCCTGTTGTATTTTCCTTTGTTCCTCTCTGGGAATGAATGAGTCTGCGCACTGCCTCTCTGCGCACTGCCTCTCTGCGCATCTCTCTGCGCATTGCCTCTCTGCGCATCTCTCTGCGCAGGGCTGACGCACTACGCAGGGCGGGGACTCCGCATAGGGCGGACCTTGAAGCCGACTGCCCTGAGGCCAATCAGCAAACTGGCCTTCGCCAGCCGCTTTTGGCTTCCTTAACTGATTAGCTAGCACTTTACCTGGCTGGTACCCTTTTTTCTCATAATGAGCTGCTTCTTCCTCCCAGTCTGTTTCTTCAGAGGAGAATTCTTCATCTGCTTCAGAGCTACTAAGAGCTGGCTCCCCGAGCCCATCCAGCGATGAGCACAGGCTCCTTTTCCTAGAGACCTCCGCTAATTGATCTTTCTTCTTTTCCCTTTTTCCTCTTTTTCTTCTAATCTCTCTCCAGGTATTCCTACCTAACCTTAACTTTTCCTCGGGTTCAAGACCCTTGGAAAGGCCTGTATACTTATTTTGTGTACCATATTTTCTCTTTGCTCCTACTCTCTCTCCCCGCTTTACTTCTGATAGATTGCCCTGAATTTCATCCAGAATCCACCCTGCCTTAACCACTTGATAACATGTGAAAAGGAACAAAAGGGCTTCTAACACTAGAAAAAATTCAAGGCCAAACATAACTTGTAAAGCCATTTTCCACTTTACTTCTGATAGACTGTCTTGAATTTCCTTAGAAAGTTCAAGGCCAGGCTTACCTCGTAAAGCTGTACTCACTGGTACTCTCGTTCCCCAGCTGAAAAGTTCTGAATTCATACAGTTGAATCCTTCTTAACAGTCTGCTTTACGGGAACCTTTATTACCGCGACCCGCAGTTCTGGTTCTGGAATGAGGGATCTTCCTTGCGCCAGTCCCGAGTTTTTTCTCGTCCCGGAATTCGGCACCAATTGTTATTAGACGCGTTCTCACGACCGGCCAGGAAAGACGCAACAGACCAGAATCTTCTGCGGCAAAGCTTTATTGCTTACATCTTCAGGAGCCAGAGTGCAAGAAGCAAGAGAGAGAGAAAACGAAACCCCGTCCCTATTAAGGAGAATTCTCCTTCGCCTAGGACGTGTCACTCCCTGATTGGCTGCAGCCCATCGGCCGAGTTGACGTCACGGGGAAGGCAGAGCACATGGAGTAGAGAACCACCCTCGGCATATGCGCAGATTATTTGTTTACCACTTAGAACACAGCTGTCAGCGCCATCTTGTAACGGCGAATGTGGGCGCGGCTCCCAACACCCTTCTTATTCCTCCTCCCTATCTCCTATGAGAGAGTGAGTAACACCTGGGTGTCCCACTACTCTGGCACATCAAGTCTCTATAGGGTTAAGCAAATCCTCTCCCTCAAAGGCCAGGCAAGACAGCCCAGTTAGGAGGATTGAATCTACAGACAATCAACAGCTTTAGGAACAGTCATTGTTCCAGTTGTTGGGGGACTCACATAAATATTGAGCTGCACATCAACTACATATGTGCTGGAGGCCTAGGTTCAGCCATTGTAGGCTCTATGGTTGGTGATTCGGTTTTTTGGGAGTATCCAACTGTTCAGATGATTTGATTTTCTTTTTCTTCCTGTGAAGTTCCTAGCCCATCAGAAGCCCTCAATCCTTCCCCCAGCACTTTTACTTCTCCCTTTCCAATTTGTATCTACTTGATCTTCATAGTTGTCTTGTTACTCTAGATAAAACTTCAAGTAATATATTGAGTAGATATTGAAAGAGTGGACAACCTTTTCTTAGTCCTAATTTTAGAACTGCTTTGAGTTCCTTTTCATTTATTTTGATGTTGGCTATAGGCTTGCTGTAAGTTGTGATTATTCTATTTAGGTCTGTCCCTTGTTTTCTTGATTCCTGCAAGAAACATTGCTTATCTAATCTTGATTTACCTTTGGTAAGTTGTTGTACCTATCAAGAAAATTATTCATTCCCTTTGTATTTTTCAATTTAGTGGAGGACATGTTTTTAAAGTATGCCCTTTTGATTCTCTGGCTTTCCTTGGTGTATGTCATTATGGCCATCATTTTAATTTGTTTTTATATTCTTCTCCATCTTATAGTTAGTTGGGTAAGGTTTTGTCTGTCTTGGTGATTTTCAAGAACTAATTCTTTGCTTAATTGATTCTTTGCATTTAGCTCTTTATTTGTATTTTACTGATTTCAGCACTCAGATTGCTTATTTTTTTCTTTGTTTCTGCATTTGTTTGTTTGTTTGTTTGTTTGTTATTTTGCTTTCTTTGTTTAGCCATGGTATCTCACTGAACCCACAGCTCATTTTCAAGTGTTTTTCTCATTATTTCTTAGATTATTCATAACTATAATGTAGGTACTTTTTAAATCTACACTGGGAAAAACACTTTTCATTCTGTATCTGTATCCCCAATATGTCCTTTTCTACATGGAGTACAAAAATCACATTTTTATAGTCTTAAAGGAATATTCTTTTCTGTGACCCTAGCAAAAGTGTCTCTGAAACCATACAATTAACACTGGTAGCTAACAAAGGAAAATAAGGTATCTATAATATTTCATTACCAAGAACATCCAATTCAAATTACTCTGTATTAGATCATTTAGAGAAAAGATGTCAAAGTATGTTGAACATTTCTTTAGGTGTTTCTCAGTCATTCGAGATTCCTCAGTTGAGAATTCTTTACTTAGCTCTATTCCTCACTTTTAATAGGGTTATTTGGTTTTCTAGAGTCTGACTTTTTGAGTTCTTTGTATATTTGGGTATTAGCCCCCTATCAGATGATGAATAGTTGGTGAAGATCTTTTCCCAATCTGTAGGTTGCCATTTTGTCCTATTGACAATGTTCTTTGCCATACAGAAGCTTTTGAATTTTATGAGGTCCCATTTGTCAATGGTTAATCTTAGAACTTGAGCCATTGGTGTTCTGTTCAGGAAAATTTCCCCTGTGACAATGTGTTTGAGGTTCTTTCCCACTTTTTCTCCTATTAGATTAAATGTATCTGGTTATGCAGAGGCCCTTGATCCACTTGGACGTAAGCTTTGTACAAGGATCTAAGAATGGATCAATTTTCCTTCTTCTTGTTGATGCCAAGAAGTGCTTGCTAAAGGAGCCTGGTATAGATGTCTCCTGAGAGCCTCTGCCATTACCTGACTAATACAGATGCAGCTACACTCAGCCAACCAGTAGACTGAGCCCCGGGACTGCAATGGGAACATTAGGAGACGGACTGAAGGAGCTGAAGGGGATTGTAACCCAATAGGAAGGACAACAGTATTACTAACCAGACTTCTCATAGTTCCCAGATTTCTCATAGTTCCCAGGGACTAAACCACCAAACAAAGAATACATGGAGGGACCTATGGGGTCAGAGGACCAAGGGCCTCCCTTCCCATTGATGCCAGATAAGGCAATCTTCTGCTAGATATGTCTGAAGGCTTGATGCCCCAGTGTAGAGGGATATCAGCGTGATGAGGTGGGAATGTATGGGTGGGTGGTGAAGCATCCTTTTAGAGGCAAAAGGGAGGGTGATGGCATAGGGGAGTTGCAGTGGGTAAGAGGGGCAACATTTGAAATGAAAATAAGTAAAGTAACCAATAAGAAAGAAAATGTTATATATTAAGTCATGTGTCTAAGTATGTGATTATAAAATTGATATACCGACTGTCCCATGCTTACTGAATATAACTTAAAAAAAAAGTCCATAACAATTTTGTTAATTCAGATGTGTTGGAATTCCTCCATCAGTCTTCAGTTAATTTTCTGTTGATATGCTATTTGTTTTCCTAAGATGCTAATTTTTTCAGTGGAAGCTGCAGAAATTTGTTCTAAGGAAAGTTTCACTGGCATTGAGCAGTTTTAATTATGACTTCTGTCTAATTTATCCCTTGCAAACAATAAAATCAGAGCTGGAGACAGATTTCTAAGTTCATATGACAAAAGCCATGGAAGACATAGGCATGCCATTTTTGTTTACATGACCTTATAATTTAAATCCCTTTAAAAAGTAAATGCACAAAAGTGAAAGAAAAGTTTGAACACTGAAATGAAACTGCTATATGGGCACACTTCTCAACATCCGACTAGCTTACAGTTACCTGTGTCAGAATGAGAAAAATAGTAGACAAGGCCAGTTACATGGCAAGCACACTTCAATAATTCCAGAAAAAAACTTCAGAAAATCCATTCCTGTGTTCATAAGCAATATACAGAAACATAGGAACTGCAGAAAACACTACTTCTGTGTAAAACCAATCTTATTACAGCATCAATCATTTTGATATCAAGGAGGTTTCTATCTCAATGCTCACCGATCCTAAAAGGACAAGTTGATTGAACTAGAATGATTGCTGTGTTAGAGAAAAGGAATTATTTATTTTTGGGACTAGGATTTCTTGTTTGTGACCTTAGAAATGAGAGTGGTAATAAAGTTCAAATGTAAGAAAATTATTTGGAAAATATTCTTTCATAGGGCCAGAAAGTGAAGGAGGGTACTGATGTAGAGATGATTCAGGAATCTTAAAATTAGTAGTGATAATAACAATCATTAAAATTTCTTTTTTTGTTGTTGCATGTAGTTCCTTTGAAGTCACAGCACCTGGCAACTCATGTTCTATGAAGCATAACATATCATAACAACTAGGAAGAAAGTATATGTTTCTTATTCTCTGAGAGGTAAAAGGAATTAGATAGTACAAGATAATCCATAATTGATAAATAAGAAGGATAGAAAATTTTAAAGCAAGATATGATAAGTGACCAACAAAAAAGAATTTACAAACCAAGAAGTGTGTGTGAGTACCACTAGGAATAATTTAGGTTTTCATGAAGAATCTGTCATGAAGATCCATATTTACTGTCCATGCATACTAAACTGAAGAGCCAATCCCTTACTTGCAAGGAGGTAAGGATCTAGGAAACTCTTTCAAATGAAACATGATTGGTAGTATGGCAAATTAATTTCTAGTTCATTAAAGCAATATGTTTCTGCTTCATGACTTTCTATATCCAGATGTTTTATGAAAATCATTATATTTTCCTGGGAAACAACATGGTAAAATTGAATGAATTATAGTTGATAATCATTATTTTAAGAAGATCCATACATAATCCAGGCATATGACATATAGGCAGCTACTCTCATTTCATAGTTCCAACACATATTTGAGGCCCTGCATATTGATGAATCTCTTTATTTATCTTAAATTAGCAAATAAAATGAGCCTAAAGCTTTCTTAAGGCAGAAGACAAAACATCCACCAACAAGATATTTAATCAATATAGCAAGTTAATTAAACAGATTAATGTAAGACATATGATAAAACTGTAAGACTGAAATTTAGACAAAGATAGAAGTTGGAAATAAGAAGAAATCTTATTGCAGATGGTTTTGGAGGGTTTGTGTAGAAAAGGCATTCTATGTAGTAGGGGAAGGCAAGTGTGAAGGTCAAAAAGAGAAATAAATAAATAATGAGGAGCATTACATTTGAGAAACAGAGAGCTATTAAATAACTCCAGGAATTGAATGTAACAATATCAGGGAGGGATGAGTGGGGGGGTTACTATGAGAGCCAGATAGATATATGAGCATGACTCTTAATCTGGACTTTAATCCTTTAGGTATGAGAGGCAATGCCAAACTAACCACTCTAAAAGCAACATGTTGCATTTTCTTATTGGGAAAGGTTTTTCTGTAACTACGAAGAGAATTAATTGGAGAATACACAAGACTGATAGGACATGCTAATTAGGATGCATTGCCATTAATCCAGATACATAATCATATTAACTGTAATACATAATAAATGTGGCATGATAACTGAGATGGGAATGAAGGTATTTGGATGGGTGAGAAAGTATTCTGTCAACACGGACACCATTGAACTCCAATGTTAGTCATTTAAATTTCATCCTAGATTCTGCTTTATTTATTTAGCATCAAGTCTGTTCTGAGCTTTTCATGAAGCTCACATACACACACACACACAAAAAGGGGGGAGGGAGAGGGAGAATATATTGTATCATTTGGTGGTTCAGCCAGCTTTTACTGGCTTTAAACATTAAGTGAAAATAAATATTTGGGCTTCTTATTATGATGTGTTAGTGACCCAGAGAATGTTAGAGCTTGTATTTAGGAGATGCCATATGTTCCCTTCAAAAGCATAAAAAAAATGAATCAAGTCAAGTTGTGGTGATTGAACAGATAGCTAAAATACAGAATAATAAAAGTAATTAATTCCCCCTTTTAAGACAAAACCACAAGTATTAGGCATAATCCATACATCTATGTTCCGAAGATCTCTAGTCATAATGGATGTATGCTTCTGTTCTTACTTTAGCTGCATAATATTTCTGAATTCAAGTCAACATCTAAGCATGAACCAATTCTAATTTTATAGATTGAGATATCTGACCTATGGTTGCACACAGGATTATTGGAGAGAGGGTTTTTTTAATATATTTTTATTTTTATTTTTAATTATCAGAGTTCTCTATTTTCCTTGTCACTGGACACAAAACCAGCCTTACTGAAAAATCCTCTGCTAGAGGGCATGCTGTATAGGTTCTAACACATCTCAGGGGATTTATTTCTGTCATTCTTTAGACAGGTCATAGGCTGATATGCTTATTTAGAAACGCTTAGTAAGTTCAGTGAGAACAACATCCATGAGAGCCTGTAGAATGGATCCATCCTCTTTGACTGATGTAAGCTTCTGGTGTTGCTGCATTAGTATTGTGACTTCTCCGTGTATTAGTTCTGAACTTCACCATTGGCACACTGTAAAGGGTATATCTTGTTATTATAAAGAACAGTGTCTAGACTATCAAGGAAGGCATGAGTGATACTGAAGCGGGCCAGCATAAGGAATAGATTAGAATTGTGGGACTCTAATCTGCTTGGCACATAGGCTTTCTCTCTTTTAACAATGACATGTGCAATCTAGAACCTTCACCTATATGTACTATTCACCCAGACTTAACAATCCTAGGATAGACTGTATATTGAGTTACATATATACTCCTCTTCTATGAATGGAATACCTTTATCTTCCCCTTGACAAACACCAACATGGTTCTTTTTGTAGACACCCTCTATTCAAATATACTTCAGAACATGTAGATATGGAAAGTAGTGGCCTGCCTAGCATTTGCCAGTCTTGGACACATAAACAATAAAGTAAACTATGTCCCTTAATGAACTTAGAAAGTAAAATAAAGAAGAGAATAGTTATGGGATTGTTTAACTTGTTAGCTAAAAGTCTTGGCAGGTGCCGAATAACAAGTGAATACTTGTATCCATACTACAGTATGTTCTGCAACGTTAGAGCTTTTACACTATTGCTTTCAGATGGATCTCTTGTTTTAAACAGTAATAAAAAGAAAAATCATCATAATTGCATATTTTCACCATAATAATTTAGTTTCTAGAACCTGTACAAAGTTATAGCCATATGAGGTTCCTAAATAAGGAACATGGTGTGTTGACTTGAAATCTGAAGTTGAAAAACCCCTCAACCTCTCCTATCAAATTAAGTCTTAATATACATTCTTTTATACACTGTCCTTGTGTGTGCATAGATTATGAAATCTACACAAAAGATAAATATTTTAACACTATAATTCTATTATTATTCACTAATTTCAGTTCCTAGACTTGAGAGATTTATTTGAATAAAACAACAATTTATTAATTGCTATTGTAAATTCAGTAAATTTTAAATAGTCTCAATTAGTTTTAGTGTTTAGAAATATTATGAAAAGGCATGCAGCCATACTCCCTTATATATCATAATATATTTACTTTATATCTTTTAAACATAGGGTATAACTTTATCAATTTCCTTATCTTATTATAGGGAAATTTTTCTACCACTGTTTTCTAAGTTATTATTTTTATATTTAATAAAAATTTAACATTCAGCTAAAGTAATTAGGGAAGACAATGTAAAGTATGGAATGCAATGTTGTGAATCAAATGGCATCTCTAGCCCCACAAATGGTTGATATGGTTGTAAGATAAGCCATGTTCTAGAGATAACTCAGGGCCAGGACATGTACAGCTCTTACAAAGCACAGGAGCTTGCTTGGTTTCCAGCATCCATTTATCCTCCAGAAATTCTAGCTCTTGGGATCCAACAACCTCTTAGTGCTTTGGTAGGAGACACATGCATGTGTCAAACACACACATACACATAAATAAATGTAAAAATATTTTTAAAAGCTAAATCTGTTCTATACCTAAGATCTGTTTCTTGAGGGGCTAAGACAAAAGAATCAGACTGTGTTCAAGTCAGCATAAGCAAAATAGAGTGATCCTTGCCTTGTCATCGAAGACAAAATAGATAAATCAACACCAGTTTTACAAAATCTTTTTTTTAATTAGGTATTTTCCGCATTTAAATTTCCAATGCTATCCCAAAAGTCCTCCATACCCTCACCCCCACCCCCCTACCCAACAACTCCCACTTTTTGGCCCTGGCATTCCCCTGTACTGGGGCATATCAAGTTTGCAAGTCCAATGGGCCTCTCTTTCCAGTGATGGCCGACTAGGCCATCTTTTGATACATATGCAGCTAGAGTCAAGAGCTGCGGGGTACTGGTTAGTTCATAATGTTGTTCCACCTATAGGGTGCAGATCCCTTTAGCTCCTTGGGTATTTTCTCTAGCTCCTCCATTGGGGGCCCTGTGATCCAACCAATAGCTGACTATTGTGTCCACTTCTGTGTTTGCTAGGCCCCAGCATAGTCTCACTAGAGACAGCTATATCAGGGTCCTATCAGCACAATCTTGCTAGTGTATGCAGTGGTGTCAGTGTTGGGAGGCTGATTATGGGATGGATCCCTGGATATGGCAGTCTCTAGATGGTCCATTCTTTTGTCTCAGCTCCAAACTTTGTCTCTGTAACTCCTTCCATGGGTGTTTTGTTCCCAGATCTAAGAAGGGGCAAAGTGTCCACACTTTGGTCTTCATTCTTCTTGAGTTTCATGTGTTTTGCAAATTGTAACTTATATCTTGGGCATTCTAAGTTTCTGGGCTAATAACCACTTATCAGTGAGTACATATCATTTGAGTTCTTTTGTGATTGGGTTAACTCACTCAGGATAAATGCCCTCCAGGTCCAACCATTTGC
Source organism: Mus musculus (assembly GCF_000001635.26). Classification (NCBI taxonomy): domain Eukaryota; kingdom Metazoa; phylum Chordata; class Mammalia; order Rodentia; family Muridae; genus Mus; species Mus musculus. The sequence continues at coordinate 61,301,564 of NC_000078.6, forward strand.
CTAGGAATTTCATAAATTCATTCTTTTTAATAGCTGAGTAGCACTCCATTGTGTAAATGTACCTCATTTTCTGTATCCATTCCTCTGTTGAGGGGCATCTGGGTTCTTTCCAGCTTCTGGCTATTATAATTAAGGCAAATAAAAATTTTAAAGTACAAGCATGATTCTGAAAATTTTGGCCTACAGAAGTGTCACATTTTTCACACCAAAATTGATTCTGATATCCACACAAAAATTAGTTTCTTAACTCATTTTTCTGATGTCTGTACTTCTATTACTAAATCTAACAATAGAATATAAATAACTAATAGCAGCAGTAAATAACTTTATGTACACAAGCTTTTGTCAAGTAATAAAACACACCTTTGTATCCAAAATTTTCCAAGTTAGTTAGTTAGTTCTCAAAGTTTATACTGGCATTTTGTTTTTGTTTAATCTTTTATTTGATCTTTTTTGTTATGTCTTGTTCACTAGATAGAAACAAGACAATCACAGAAGTAATAACTGTAATGCTCTTCTTGAATGCTAATTGCCAGGCAGCTGTGGCTAATTATGGTCCTCAAGTAATATCAATCTTTGTTCAATAGTATGGAAAAATAATGAAGGATATTTGAGAAGTGAAATATACCTCACTTCATTCATATTACCTGTATCTAAAAGAAGCTGAAATATGCTAAAATGTTTTCAATGTACTCTGAATAACAAAATGAAATATTTCTTTGATTTGTATAATTTCATTATATGAGTGTCCAGGCTTCACTATCTTGGAAATCTGAAGGGAAAGCAGATTTATTTTTTATTGGACATTATACATATTTACATTTCAAATGTTATCCCTTTCCCAGTTTGCCCTCTGGAAATCCCCTATACCATCCTCCCTTCCCCTGCTTCTATGAGGGTGCTCCAAGGTCTCTCAGTCTCTGCATAATGTCTACTTTAGGAGAAAATTTCTCTGATTAGGGCTTAGGAAGTAACTGATCTCTGATTATAGCAAAATGTCATTTTATTGCTTTGTTTTTGTTGTTAATAACATAGTATGTGGCTTTATCCTAACTCTCTGATCTATCTTCTTGTTCTTGGTCACCTGAGCAGTGTTAGATGTGTTTCTATCTCATGGAGTGGATCTTAAGTCAATTCATGTATTTCCTCTTTACTCCCTCAAACATTGGGCTACCATTGTCCTAGCATATCTTGCAAGTAGCACAGCTCTGTTAGTCAATGGATTTGTGGCAAGGTTGGTCCTTTTGTCTCTCTTTTGGTAATCTGCAGAGTAATTCCATACCACAGTCAGTAGAACATAGGAATGAAAGTTCTGCCAATGTAGATCAAAAGGTTTGCTCTGAAAAAAGAAAAAGAAAAAAAAATCACACCCAAAAGGAATTGAGGAAAGGGGCTGGAGAGATGGCTCAGTGGTTAAGAGCATTGACTGCTCTTCCAAAGGTCCTGAGTTCAATTCCCAGCCACCACATGGTGGCTTACAACCATCTGTAATTGGATCTGATCCCCTCTTCTGGTATGTCTGAAGAGAGCAATGGTGTACTCATATACATAAAATAAATAAATCAATCTTTTAAAAAATGAATAGAGGAAAAGAAATAATAAACATGAGTTAATGAAATTAACAAAATGCAAACATTTAAAAAATGACACCAAGAATTAATGAAACAAAGAGTCAATTCTTTGAGGAAATCAATATAATTGATGAATCTTTATCCAAATTAAATAAAAGGTGGAGAGAAAATATCCAAATTAGCAAAATTAGAAATAAAAAGGGGGACAGAACAATAGATATAGAGGAAATTCAGAAAATCACTGTTCACTTAAAAGACTATTATCTCAGATATAAATTGAGCCCAACTATTACTATTTTGTAATTTATAAAGTACAAGATAGAACTAACACCTACTCCATCATTTTTATCAATAAAATAGAACACTGTCATCTCTCCTAACTTAAAATACTTATAATTCTACACCTGACTTATGACCTTGCTTTAGATTGTATGCATCTGAAAACCATCCTCTCAAATCTGTTCTCCCAATGTAAATAGCCTGTGTTGGCTATGAGACTTTACATAGTCTTTCAAGCCCGTCATAAATCTGAGAATGACCAAAATTATCTGAATATACAGGAAGCCTAACATGGCTTCCAGACTGAGACAAAATGTAGAGACAGCTGCTACTCATACAGCCCTACTATGTCAGGAAGTTGGAGCATCAGTCTTCAGCCGTCTGGCTCTGGATCATCAGACGTTTGAAAGACAGGAATTATTAAGGACTAGCCTATTCTCTCTCAGCTGAACTAAGCTGTCCTAACCTGTAAATTGTGTCCTTTCAAGAACAATACAGGTCTGCAGGAGAGATAAGCAATGTCTACCCAGTGGCCATCTGGCCAGAATGTACAACCTCACCTGGAGGTAAGATAATCAGTTGCTTGTTTGAATCCACAAATGCGAAGCTGTTAGGAGCAGATTTATTTCAACAACAAGTAAATAAATAACATTAAATGTCATATTCTGTGGCTCTCTGACATTTTTGAAAACCAACTATCTATGTAAAGCAATCTGGACTGTTCTCTGTTAACCACACCCAGCAATTTCTAATTAAATATCTTGAAAACACCCTAACAATAAACACAGAGCCATGAATTTGTTATCTGACCCTTAACTCACAGGCTTAATCATCTCAGATCAGTTTATAATAGTTATAGAAGGACTGGATCTAAACCCTGTACTTTTAAAGTTTATGTAGCAATAAAAGAAATGTATACCAATGAAAACCTTGATTTTTGTGTCAAAATGATTTCTGTACCAAAATAAGAAATTATGACTTCAACTTAGTAACAATTATAAAAAATTTCTATCAAATGATTTTATGGCTATACAATCAATTCTATCTATTCCCTCCCTGTACAAATTATGACTATTTCTAAATTCCCTAGAAGGGCAATCTTAGAATAATCACTTCCAGCCCCAAAGGTCAGGGAACTGTGACAACTACTTCTCATAACTTCTTCAAGCTGAATATAGGTGTTAAGATATTTTTGAAGGGGGGAGGGTAGAGAAAATGGGGGAGTTGGTTGGCCTTAAGAAGGCCACACCAACAATTGTCTTAGTCTCTGATGTCTGTGTCCTGACTGGATCAGGCTGAAAGTCCAAGACATCAGGAGTGCAAGCATGTCAGTTCAGCATGTCTGACAATGAGACTCACCGAGGATACGTATCCTGTAATATATAAATCTCAAAACAACACTTTAGTATCATCAAGATAACTTTTTTTGTTGTTTGATTCTCTGGAATCTAGTTCTTCAGGGGGTCTCCCTTCATCATATCTAATCTATATTACTCTGGAAGGTGTATAGACACTAATCACTTTTTCTAAAACCACAAAGACAAATTTTCTCCTAAATCAGCATAGCCTTGAGCCAGTAACCAGAAAAACCTTTATATTGACCTCTCTCCCAGAGAAATAATATAACCACGAAACTCAAAATCGTACCCATTTTGAAAATTTAAAAAATCCAAAACAAATGAAGTAAACTAAAATCCTGTATGTGCCTATTCTTAGGTCTTTTCTATTTTGCCATGCCGGATAATAACCCAAAATTCCCATGGAGCCCTCGTTAGACAGAATTTGAGTGTCCTGTAAGGTGTATTAGAGCAATATATCTTTATATCATCTTTAAAACAATTGATTCAAACTTTCACTAATACCTGCCTATAGGAAGCAGGTAGTCTTTACTTCTTAAGCTCTCTGCCTATAGAAGCCATCTTGTTATACCATCTATCTGTTGGGCTCTTTACCTGGAGCCACAGACATTTTTAATTAATACCTGTTCACTGCCTACTCCACTAGAAGTCAGTGACTAATTTTCCCTATCCTAGTTCCAAACAGCCCACTAAATTCCCCACCTGATTTGGACAAGTCTGTATACGCATCTATCCTAAAAGCAAATAATTCCAATTTTATAAATTCACAGTTCAATCAATCTCTGCCCCAAGAAGTAGTCAACTGCCATTCTACAGCTCTCAAACTCAGAGTAGCCTGCACTCCCCACAGCAGGGGATCTCAGAGCCTGAGAGCAGTTTCTTTATTTCAAAGTTCAAGTGCTTGAGTGACTCATCCAGCGCTACCCAGCTACTCAGAAATAAAATTCTAACTCTCAGGCTAATAATATCAGATTTCTAGTGGATATTTGTCCAACCTGTTGGTTCACCACCTATTGCAGGGAAGGAAAAAAAAAAAAGTCCTGTGCTATAAGGGACAAGATACCTGCGGACTGGCCCTGCCATTCACTTGTGTACGATGGCCAAACAGCTATTTGTATTCAGGAGGAATCTGTTTTGGTTTTTTGCTTGTTTGTTTGTTTTTTCATTATAATTAAACAACTTGATGGGCTTCAGCTGGTCACTGTCTTCAAGAATGGCCCTTCTATAGTAATGTTTGACCAACTTTTTAAATAAGATTTTATCTTTAATTGTATGGGTATGACATTTTGACTGCGTGTTCATACGTACTTATAACCTGTGTGTGCTTGGTGCCTGAAAAGTCCAGAAGAGGGCATGGGATTCACTGGAACTGAAGTTAGAGAAGACTCAAAGCTGGTGTATGTGCTGAAAACCAGTCCTAATTGTCTGCAAGTACAGCCAGTGCTCTTAACTGTTCAGCCATCTCCCTAACCCTTACAAACTTTTTGTTTTTAAGTAACTCGGTTGATTTCATTTCAAAACTCTCTAAGAGACCAAATTAGTTAGTATATAAGCAAGTGACATAAACTGGATAATGCCAGCATCTATGTTAAATAATATTTTTCCAAAAGGCTATCTGAGATGTGTTATAACCTTCCCAGGCAGAACTCAATTTTAGATTATTAGTGAGTCTCCAATATTGTATAACTCTACATTTTGCAAGGCAAACATCAGAAGGTCTTACTGACAATATAAAATTTGTTCTATACCTAATTTAACATATCAAGCCAGATTTAACTGAATTAGTCTTGATTTTCTTTTATTTAGTTATGGTTTTATAGAGTGGTAATCACAAGATAAGAATAAATAGGCTATAGATATTTGAAATATGCAAAATATTGTTAGTGGGCATACAAGTGAGCTTACATTTTTATTATTGTGTCCACATTATCATAGTCTTCTAAATAACTACAAATCTTGGAAAACTGATAATCCAATATATTCTTCCATGAATTGTATGCTCTGAAATGCAGTTAACAATTGTCCCATGAGTATCGAATTTAAATCCATTTGCAAAGTCATTTCAGAATTTCCTATTTTTAGCATCTCTCTGTATTTGATAATCTTTGTGATACCTGTACAAGACCATATACAGCTTCATTTAAAAGGAATTAACTAAAATTTGAAGGTATAATAAACACACATATGTATATATATATATATGAGAATAAAAATTATATTTCAAAGGAACAGTTATTCTTTAACATGATTAGTTTCCTTATCTGAAACTAAAAATCAAAGTGATATTTAGAATCTGATTCCATAGTGATTTTTTGTTACTACTGAAATTACACTTTGTTCAATCTCGTGAGAAACAAGTTTTTAAAAATGTATAAACATTTAATCCAATAATCAACAATATTTCAGAAAAGCTATGTTCACAATGAAGCAAAGTTGTAAGTATGTGATGAAGTTGTATGTTGTGTGAAATAACCCTTACTGTAAGACTTCAGTCTTAAACAAACTATAAACAATAAACTATTGTCATTCATGCAGATATAGTGAGAAAAATACAGGAATTTTAAAATATATGTTATACATCCCTTCAGTTTATACAACAAGAAACAGATCATGCCAGAAAGTCTGAAAGGATAATTTGATCATTGCACTCACTACAAAACAGGAGTTTCCCCAGAATTACTGCAAAGATGCTTAGAGGTTTCCAAAGCTAATTAAAAATGCTAAGAAGCAAATTAACACTTTCTCTCTAATAAACTGTAAACAGATAGTTAAATGCCTTTAATAATTCTCCAAAGCCCACCAAACAGCTGGAGCAAGCCCAGGCAGATGGAAGTCAACAAAGCAGTCAATGTGAAATAAAGGCAAAATGCCCAGGGTCTGTGCCTGGCCAAAGAGGCATTGAGAGAAGCTACAGTCCATTCTGAATAAGACTGAAAGAGCTTGATGGGGATAAACAGAAGCCAGTTGATACAGTATACTTTCTGTGCTCTCTAGAAATTGTTCAGCATCTTTGTTTTGTATTGATGTGGTAATTTTTACTCGTAAGGTAAATATTTGTCATTTCCCTCCCCATCTTTTATCTTGTTTTCTGTTAACCTTTTCATATATAGCAAGGTATATCAAAGCAGAGATCCAATAAGTTTTGAAAACTGAATAGATAAAAGAATGAATGAATGAATGATGCCAAATATACTGGGTCAATTTACAAGTATCCAGAAAACGTTTATCCAAATCAAATTCCTTACATTTAATACTTACAGTCTATCTATGAATATACATTTGTATACTTTTTATGTCGTTTAATTTCCACCAAAAAATCCAGAGTTACTTTGTCCACCAAAGAATACCCAGATCACATATGTCTTCCAGCTCAAACTTCCCAGCACTGTCCTACCAACCTTGGGCTGATGTCCATGCTCAGTTTTGCATCATTGATTGCCAACACTTCTCTTGCTTAGTCCTGCTCTGATTTGCTTACCACTCCAGCTTTACAGTGTCTGCCATATGTTTCTGAGTCAGGACACTAGAGACTTGCTTGCCTGGAAATCTTTGATTCTGTGCCATCCTACAGATGGAATTACATTTCTTTCCAAATTCTAAGCAAACACCATCTTCCTAGAAAAAAATATTCCTCAAGTACACTTGTACTAAAAGGTCACTCGCCTTATTAATTACTATCCATTCACCTTGCTTTTAAATGTCTTCATAGCACCAATACATTATTTCAAATCAGTTTCTATTCTTATGTTTGCTTGGGTACTTACTGTCTCATATTGATAAAAGACAAGTATGTCCTTTGTGTGTGAAGGAGAGACGACTGATACAAACACACCCTGCAATTTTAGAGCAGGTATCCCTAATGTAATCAATTGTAATCTTTCTCCTTGTCCAGGAGCTGGAGATGGTCTTGCTTCTGTTTTAGTGGGATATTTGAAGTGTTAGAAGGGAGTTCCGTTCTTGCTCTGGTTTCTCTGTATTTGTTCTCTTCAATGAGCATCCTTCTCTGAATGCTGTGTTTGAGGATGAGACAACAGCCAAGAGATACCTGGACACTTCATGGTTGGACCATCCAGACTGAATAGCTCTATGTATCAGCACCTACATTCATATGAATAAAAGCAGTTCCTGTCTAATGTTATGTTAAACAAACACCCTGTAGGCACATAGCTTGGAACTATATTTTTGGGATGTCTTTCTGCTCTACAGCTTGGGACACACTCTTGAGAATTTTATATTGACTAAGTACAACTGATGAGTCTATTTTTAACCCAAACACTTTTAGCTTTAAAAATGCTACCAAGTCAACTTAAACAAAGCCCATAATTGTTGATATCTGATCAAAACCTAGGCATTTATGTCTAGGAATACTTGCTGTAATTTGGAAGAAAACACACACTTGTGTGTGTGTGTGTGTGTGTGTGTGTGTGTGTGAAAGAAAGAGAGCTACAGATCCTTAAGCATACTGTGTATTCTTCTGCCATAAAAGTACGTCTTCAGTCTTTATCATGTTTTAAAGATTTTGTTTACATTATACATTTTTATAAATATTTGCTATTTTCCAATTCATATGAGCATGCACTAAAAATGAGAGGCTCTAAATCAACCAGTTGATGGACAAATAAAAATTCTAGAGACACAAAAAAAAGAACAAAAAACAAAACAAAAAAAACTTTAGAGACAAATTTATGGACTTGATTCTGAAAAGCCCTTCCTAACGAAGAGTTAGAACACAAATAGCATAATAGAATTCATAGATGAATTCAGCTAAACAAAATGTGAAACCTTTGTAAATAGAAAACATAAAAACAGTTAATAGACAAGCAATAGTCTAGGACTTGCATTGAGATTCAGAAGAGAAAAAAATGTGTTCCAAAAAACCCTTTTAATAAATATGCTAATAGGCAGAATAATAGTTACCAATTATCCTTTGCCTTGCTTCACTGTATATTTTTGAAACAAAGACTACTAGATCCTATACCTACAACTTGCTAAAGGGCTTACTGTAACAGAAGCCCTCCTTGCCTTTCAGCCTATGATTGCCCCATCTTTCCTCTGTGGTCTAAAGCTTAGTCAGCCTTATAGGCTAATTAGTTGACAGCTGAAGTTCAACGTTGTGAGTTAATTACCAAGTAGTAAAAATTACTGCCTTTTACCTCCACTAAAATTATCACAGTTATATGTATTCTATGGTACAAAGCAATGTCATAAGGAAGATTTCAAACAAAGTAAAAAGATACACACCATTCCTTCCCTATTTTTAGATGTGGATTTCTCAGTTTAACATCAATTTGTGGAAAAGTGTTAATCTCTTTCCCTCCAATTGTTCCACTGGGATCCCAGCTGAATATAAAATCAGGAAACATCTTCATCTAATTGAGAAAATAGAAATAGGTAGCCAAAACACATGGTATATATTTTAAAGAGTGATCTTAATAAAGGAAGGAGATTTAATCATACCTTTTAGTCCATCAAAGAACACTTTGTTATGTCTATGTGAACCAAAATGTGACTTGATAGAATGTCATTCATTTTCCCTAATCTGAGAAAACAAGGTGAGTGTAGGACAGTCAGAAGGTATTAGGGTTAGAAGGAATACTTTAGGAAGGGCTTGAAGGTTAACACTACTACAGTTTATGCACCATTCCTAATTCACTTCAGATGATGTTTGAGCAAAGTGGAAAACATTAATACTGATGAGGGAACCACACACTATATAGAGAGAGCAGCTTCCTACCCAGCCTCCAGCTGCCACTTACACTAGTGGTGTACTGGTGGTTTTTGTGTGTCAACTTGACACAAGCTGGAATTATCACAGAGAAAGGAGCCTCCCTTGAGGAAATGCTTCTATGAGATCCAGCTGTAAGGTGTTTTCTCAATTAGTGATCAAGGGTGGGAGAGTGTGGGGAATTGCAGGCTGGTCTCCAGATGAGCTGAGGTCTGAACCCTGATGGTCATAATTCACCTTCATGACACTGTAGGTGTTTCCTTATGCTTCTGGAACTCTGGCCCCTGCCTAAGTTACTGCCTCTCACAGCCCCCACAAGAGAAGCATGGTCAGTCATCTCATAGACAATGGCCCAAGCTTCTGACCTTCAGGCTAAACTCCTCCCCAGTTACCTAGCAACAGTAAAGACCATAAAAAGGGGTGTTCAGCCCCTCCTTGCTCTCTTATGCTCTTATTGCTTACTCTCTTGTCTCCCTCTTACCCCTCACTCTCAACCCCTCTCTCCTCTCTCTTTGTCTCCTCTCCTCTCCTCTCCTCTCCTCTCCTCTCCTCTCCTCTCCTCTCCTCTCCTCTCCTCTCCCTTACTCACTTTCTCTCTCTCTCTCTCTCTCTCTCTCTCTCTCTCTCTCTCTCTCTCTCTCTCTCTCTCTCTCACTCTCCCTTCTCTCTTTCTCCCTACATTTCTATAATAAAGTTCTTAAACCATAGAGTCTCTGCTCCATCAATATCTGTTGCACACTCTGGTCAGTGTTGGGAACCTCTTCCCTTATACCTCTCTCCCATAACCCTGGGGCTACAGGGTGTGGCCCTGGAGCCCCAATGTCAGGGGTTGTCCCTTGTCCACCCCCTGTCTAGTGGGTCAGAGGCTTGGATACCCACCCGGGGATGAGTGGAAAGTGTCAGACAGCTCTCCCACCCATGACTGATCAGAGAATAGGGAACTCTGGTGACATTGGGCCTCTTTTCCCTTCCCCCTCTTCCCCTGTGCTCTCCGTTTTTTAGTTCCAACAGGAGAGCCCATTGTGGATGGTATCATCCCAGGGCTGGTTGTCTGATTTGAATAAGAAAGCAAGTGGAGCAAGCCAGGAAAAGCAGTCCAGTAAGCAGCACTCCTCCATGTCCTCTGTATAAGTTCCTGCTTCCAAGTTCCTCCCCTGTGTGAGTTCCAGTTCTGACTTCCTTTGATGATGAACAGCAATGTAGAAGTTTAAATGGAATAAACCCTTTCCTCCCCTACCTACTTCTTGGTCATGATGTTTTATGCAGGAACACAAACCCTGACTAAGGCAAATGGTGTCAAAGGCAAGTGGGCTGACTCTTTCTGTTCAGTCCACATCCCTTCTCAGCTGGGGCTGTTATTAATGCAGAAGCAGGACATTCACAAAGCAGATAATGCATCCTCTTTTTCTCTGAAGGCTAAAGCAACTTGCCAGCTTGTCCAACTCATATCCCAGTACTGGATCAAACAAGCCTTTCTCTTGTGAAAATGATTAATCGAACACACAAGAGTATAACAGTGATTGATTGCTCCATTTACCCCAGTATGAATTCTGAATTCCAAATCTTAAAAACAAAATATTATGAAGAGGCAAAAAAAAAAAAAAAGAAGCAACATGAAATCACATGGTGTCTATTCTTCTTAACAAGTATAAAGGTCAATAATGAAGAGTATAGTAACAAAAAATGGAACTCAGAAACGCCTCTAAATCCGCCATTTTGCCCATGAATGCCTGGAGCTTAAAGGTGAGAGCTATCACAAAAGTTGTACTTTCTGAGTGTCTGAGTGAACATTATGCAATTTTCCTGGCTGCAAATCCTGCACCAACACTAATTAGAAATGCTGTAGAGATTTTCAAGGAAGAAAAAAACAGCATAGAATAAAAGTTTAATCTTCAGTATATGATTTCTTCCTATGAAGCCCAAAGAAAACTTTGAGATATTCATATCCTCAAAAATAAATACAGATTTCCAGAAGGGAAAAGTTATCTAAGCTTGTTGAAGTTAGTAAAGATTTAGAGAATCAAGATGTAAGAGGACAGATTTTTCCAATGATGGCATTTGAGAAACATAAATGTCAAGGCAGCTTACTAACCTCAATGTTAAAGATAACACCAGCAGTCCAGTCTTTGGCTAGCTATTTGTGCTAGTCAATGTGAACATCTTTGTTTTGGGGCTACCCATGACCCTTCTGACTCATTTTATGCATATTGCCCCATATGACCTCCCGCAAGCTGACCTGTATGGACATTGATGCTTCTATATGTGCCTGATTTCACTTTCCACACAGCATGGGATTGGGACTGACCTTTCTCAAGTTTCCCACAGTAAACGTGATGAAAACTACAGAATGCCCAGTTCAGGGTGTCCAGTCCTTTTCTGATTTTCCTGCTCATGGTGGTTAGAATAGAATGCTCTCATAGACTTTTGTATTTGAAAGCACGGTCATCAGGGAGTGACACTATTAGAAAGTGTGGCCTTGTAGGAGTAGGTGTGGACTTATTCGAGGAAGTATGTCCCACAAAGTGGTCTTTGAGCTTTCAGAACCTCATCCTAGGCCCAGTTGGCTCATTCTTCCTTCCTGCTGCCTGAACATCCAGATGTAGAACTTGTAGGCCCTCTCCAGCACCATGTCTGCCTTCATTCTGCCTGGCATCCTACCATGACAGTAATGGAGTAAATCACTGAACCGTAAACCAGATCCAAAAACTATTTTTCTTTATAAGATTTACTGTGGTAGTCATGGCATCTCTTTAAAGCAAAAGAAACCCTACCTAAGATACTGCTATACCCTTTACAATGTATATTGTTTTATTATCCCATTGAAAGCTGCTAATCTTCCTCTGTCCTTGCAACCTACCTGACAGAAATGAATATATTCTAAAAGGACATTGTGTCTCTCAATCTGGTGTGCAGACTACTGAAGCACTGGACTTCAATGGGAATACCCCCCCCCCCCCCAAGGAATCTTGTATTATGGAAAAGGCAACACCTATAGGTACCACATGTCTCCCAGCAACACATTTACTGAAACTGAAGCACAGTAGTGGTTGAGATTGCATCTTGAGCTGGATGGGATATACGTAAATACTCCTGGCCCTCTAAACTTTAATTTCACCTAAATCCTGAGGATATACTGGAATAGGTCACTGGATCTTCTTGTTCTTCTTCCCAATGTGGCTACATTGATTAAATCTCCTTTATCTTCTTCTTCCTCCTCCTCCTCCTATACTTACTGTTTTCATTTGTATATTTGCCTCTCAAGGAAAAGTAGGTGAAGTTTATTTTTTTTGAAACACAAACTGACCTCCAGTCCACTGACAGCATGGGAAGTGTCCTAACATCAACTGACTCAGGCAAGGACTGTGTCCTTCTAGGAAAAGTAAAGCCATATTCAGTGGTCAGTAACAGAACTTACAGCAGCAGAAATGAGATACACTTCACACCTAGCCTAGACCTGTATAGTTCTGCATATATCTTATTTAAACCTAAGGCTGATCTCAGTTACACTGCATTCCAATGATCCTTTCATCTGTTAACCTTTTCAGTACCAAATACAGAAGCTATAAACTTCAGAACAGTTGTTCTGAAAATGTCCTTGCTTGAGACCAAAAGCTCCAGGAAAATGTTGTGTTTTCTGTTTCCTTTTGGTCTCTAAACAAGTACCTCTGAATAATATCTATGGGTAACTACATGACTTAGACTGAGAGGTGCCACAGCACACCCCATTGGGTGCACTGACTGGTTTGAGCACCTCACCCTCTGCCCATTCTTCATCCAATTTCTGCAATCCATATTTGCAACTCCATGATGCTGTATTTCTTTGGACTCCTCTTGCTGTATAGAAGCTCCTCCTCCTCCTCCTCCTCCTCTCTCTCTCTCTCCCTCTCTCCCTCCCCCCATCCCTCCTTCCCTCCCTCCCTCCCTCCCTCCATCCCTCTCTCTCCTCCCTATGTTCCCACCTATGAATCTATAATGATCTTTCTAAAACATATTCCCTGTACTCTATAATTTCATTCCTTGAATTTTCAAGACAAGAATGGAAATTCACTATATCCAGAGGCATTTGAGGATCAAAAAGTTTCTAGGAACCTAGCCTCCTGAGACTGTCATCCTCAGAGACATCCCAATATCTCACCACTGTGCACATTTGTTAAACTCCTCTGATTTTAACCTTTCTCATACATCATATTTATTGACTGGCAGATCAGGGACTAATATTGCATAGTCTAACTAATCCTTTAGGACATTGGGATCCAGTACTACTTGAATACTCTGTTTACAATCTGTGCCATAGTATGAGGACAGATCAGATTTAAAAAACAAAAAACAAAAAACCACAAATTTTAAAGGCTTAAATCTGTGCTGAAAATAAGAGAAGAAAGTATGTCTTCTCTTTTTAGAGCTTTTAAGTTAGGAATCCAGGGAGAACTTTCTCTTTTCTGAAATGCATATAAATCATTTTCAAAAGAAGATAGGTCTTTTGTCAGCTTTCTGCCCTAAGAATCCTATTTGAAAAGACACAAAAATCATCCCTTTGAAATGTAAAAATCTGGAAGCTAACAACTCTATCCTCAAGTTTGTGTGGGAGGCTGGAAACTTAAGGTCAGTGATGCTTCCAGGGTTTCACAGAGCTTCCTTTTATGAAGATGTAAGTAGTGTGGTGTTTTGTGGGAGGAAATGGGTCCAATTAGCAAAATGTGTGGGCACCAGAATTTCCAGGTAAAATGAGGATAAACTCAGTGGACAAAGGCCCCATTACAGCCTGTCACTGACAGATGCCTTTTGTTCATAACTTTTCTTTTTCTTTTTTAATACTTCTCTCAAATATTACATCCAAACCACAATTTTTCCTATCTCCCCTCTGAGGCAGTCTTTTCCCTGCATCTCCCGTCCCCCCAAATCCACTTACCTTCCATCAGAAATGAATAGGCCTCCCAGGGTCATCAAGCAGGTACATAGGCTCGCATCATGGCTGGACAAGGCAACCCAATAGGATAAGAGTCCTACAAGCAGGCAAAAGACTCAGACACTCCCTACTCTCATTGTTAGGAATCTCACAAGAATACCAAGCTATCTAACCATAACATATATACAGGGGACCTAGGTCAGACCCCTACAAGCCACCCCAAATTCCTGGCCAGCCCCCACTATTCCTGGTCAGTTGATTCTGTGAGTCCTATTCTTGTGGTGTCCCTGACTCTCTGATTGCTCCAATCCTTCCTGCCACTTCTTCTCAGGACTCCCAAGCTCTGCCTAATGTTTGGCTATGGAACTCTGCATTGACTCCCATCAGTTGTTGGATGAATCTAGTTGGTCTCTCTAATGATGGCTATGCTCCAGGCTCCAGACCCAGAACACTCTGTAGTAAGGTCAAACTGTAGGTATCTAAAACCTCTCACTTGAGGCCTTGCCTGTTTATAAAAGATGGCTGGTTCAGGTTGTGTCCCCCATTAATAAGAGTGTTTGCTAGGCTTAATATCCATGGAGAGTCTATGGATTTTCCATTGTACCTCACTACCAAAATATCCCCTCAATACCAGTCTTTTCTCCCAGCATTTTCTCCCTCCCTCCAGTAGCAAGTGATCCCTTCTGTATCACCCACCCTCCCCCAATCCACTATCTTATGATGTAGCAGCTTAAGAAGTGCTTTGACAACATTGTCCTTGCAGCCCTATAACAGAGTGCCTCTACTAATCATTGCATTTTGTTTTCTTTAAAAATTAAGACTTTCTTTACATCTTCATACAGTAGGAAGAAAAACCCAGCAACAATTATGTGCTAGCACTTGGATATAACTTTTTATATTCTTTAAGAAGAGGATTCAGAGGAACAAAATTCTTTTAGTTTCAGATTTATTTTGCCAACAACTACAAACAATAAATCTGGACCTTGAGTTTCAAGATGTTATCCCTGCCCCCCTTTTTTTGTGGAAAATCATAAATACTTCCTGGAATGTTATTTAATTACAGAAAAGGCATTAGGGGTTGTTACAAGCAAAAACATCAAAGGGCTATCAAACTGGCATGTGTTATTAAGATTCTATAAATGGTATCTCAAAAAGACTTTAGAGTGATTGTTTCACAAAAGTCAGCAGGGAAGCTTTAAGTACACAGAGGACCCTCATATACAGACATGACAAAGATGTTAAGCAAGGTTTGCTTGCAGGACAAATGAATAAATAAAAGGATCTGGAAATTCAGAGTTTTATTTCACATTTTCAAAATTTGTAGCACATGCTTCATGGCAACTAAGGGAAACATTGTCTGCATTCCATTCCTAGTGACTTCCCTTATCTCTTGTAACCTGCTTTTCTCCCCAGACAAGGATCGTTTTTTTTTTCCCCCAACAGTAATGTAGAGCCCTTGAATTGTTGATTTAGCTCTGCTTTTCGGTATATTTCCCATTTTAAAATGTGTTTGTTTTCTTTAGACACATACTGGGGCTCATGTTCACACATTTACAATTAAGTCTGGATTTTCATGAACTATCTAAGCAATTGTGGTCATTTCTCTGGAGCCAACTGGAGTTAATGGTGATGAGATGTCAATGGATGGAGAAGACTGGGAAGAAAAAGTAAAGTCTTAGGTCTGAAAAAGAAACTCATTTATCTAGAACATAAATTCCAAAGAAGAATACTCAGAAATGTAACTTGCTGCCTGATAAAGCATTATTGTCATAAGCATAAGAAAAGTGAACTCATATGAATTGTTATTAGAAATAACAGGAGTTAAGGTTATGGTGGAACATGTCTGAGAGCTTGTCAATGATGAAAGGGCATTGTTTGTCACCTTCAACAGCCCAAATTTCCCTTCATCTTTTAAGGACCTCAACTCAGATCAAACTGATGTTTAACATTTTAACAGGAAAGAATTTCAGAATTATTCAGTACAATGAAGAAGAATTAGAAGTTTTATTGCACATGTCTCAATACTATTTAAGCATGAAACTTAGGAGAAGATACTCATCATATAGTAATGTTACTTTGAGGTTTCCTTTTTGGTCATGACAGAAAAATTGGGATCCTGTATTGTGGTTCATGGTCTCCATAAAATAAATTTAAGCAGGGGATCAAACAGAGTCTAGTTACAATTTTGTAAATGTCTAAAAAGATATCTTTATAGCAGGCAAGCTGTAAATCCCTGTAGCTTCCCTGAGTAGAAAAATGGAAAACAAACTAAACATGCTGGTTGAATTAAGCCAGCGCAGAAATAAGTTAGTTACATGGTGGGGATGATCAAAGTTCCAATATAAGCTTGATTAGGACAGACATAGAAAGAAGAAAAGAAAATATTACAAGTTTCTGAGTAATTTAGGAAAGTGGGCAGACTTACAGGACCACATTACTCTGGCCCTGTAAACTATGGTCTGAGGTGAGAAGATTGGGGAGGAAAAGTGTACTAGTTCAGTAAATATTAATTATACTGAAAATATTTTCTGTGTGGCTTAAGGTAAGCCTGCATTCTTGGGTGATTCCTTCATCCCATGGCTAGATGATTGATCTAGCCCAGTAGAATGTTAACTCTCCACCGAGGCTAGAGATTCTGTTCTCTTGACCAGTAGGAGTTTCCATAGTAGTTATTTATTGGCACTCTAATCTTAAGAATTGGGAATGAGGAAGACCAAAGTGTGGATACTTCGTTCCTTCTTACAATAGGGAACAAAATACCCATGGAAGGAGTTACAGAGACAAAGTTTGGAGCTGAGACTGATGGAAGGACCATCCAGAGACTGCCCTACCTGGGGATCCATCCTGTGAGCAACCACCAAACCCAAACACTATTGCATATGCCAACAAGATTTTGCTGACAGGACCCTAATATAGCTGTACCCTGTCAGAATATGCCAGTGTCTGGCAAATACAGAAGTGGATGCTCACAGTCATCTATTGGATGTAACCCAGGGTCCCCAGTGAAGGAGCTAGAGAAAGTACCCAAGGAACTGAAAAGGGTCTACAACCCTATAGGAGGAACAACAATATGAACTTACCAGTACACCCAGAGCTCATGTCTCTAGCTGCATATGTAGCAGAGGATGGCCTAGTAGGCCATCAGTGGGAGGAGAGGCCCTTGGTCTGGTGGAGATTCTATGCCCCAATATAGGGGAATTCCAGGGACAGGAAGCAGGAGTGGGTGGGTAGGGGCGCAGGGAGGGAGGAGGGTATAGAGGATTTTCGGAGAGGAAACTAGGAAAGGGGATAGCATTTGAAATGTAAATGAAGAAAATATCTAATAAAAATATTTTTAATAAGAAAAGAAAAAAGAAAAAAAAGAATTTGGAATGGATTTCCAAGTGACAGGAGGGAAATGTGAGACCTTTCAAGGACAGTTTTTATTAATTTTCTTAATGTTAGTTGCATTTGGTTGCTCCAAAAAAAGAATACTTCTTTTCCTTTTTTCTCTTCTTTTCTTTTCTTTTCTTTTCTTTTCTTTTCTTTTCTTTTCTTTTCTTTTCTTTACTTTTCTTTTCTTCTCTTCTCTTTTCTTTTTCCTTTCCTTTCCTCCTTCCTTCCTTCCTTCCTTCCTTCCTTCCTTCCTTCCTTCCTTTCTTTCTTTCTTTCTTTCTTTTTTCTTCTCTCTTTTGATAAGTGTCTTGGATCTAGAAATGTCTTGGATGGTATTATAATCTGCTAAAGAAATGAAGGAGCTACTGGGCTCTACAGGTGGTCTAGGATATGGTTTTGCACAGTATTTTGTGATTCCGATGAGATCTATAGAAAATTGCAAGTTTATACTTGAAAAAAGAAAAACATTTTAGGTGGTTGTTAATACTTCTGAATCTTGCATTTTTTTTCTGCTGAGAGGACTCAACCAGAGTCCATGATGGGAAATTCATTTCCCTTCTGATTTTTCTAATTTCTTTTCCTTCTGAGCTATGGGGGTTTGCAGCCCTATTTGGGTCCAACACTGTCAACTGGCCAGATATACTGGGAGCTCCCAGGGAACTGGACCACCAACCACAGAGTACAAACAGAAGGACTCATGGCTCAGGCCGCTTATTTGGCAGAGGATGGCCTTGTTGGACATCAAGGGGGAGGAGCAGCTCTTGGGCCTGAAGGTGTTTAATGCCCCAGTGTAGGGACATGCCAGGGCAGGAAGAGAGAAGAAAGTGGGTGTGTGGGGGAGCACCCTCATAGAAGCAGGGAGAGGGAGGATGGAATAGGGGATTTCCAAAGGGGAGACCTAGAAAGGGGAAAACACTTGAATTTTAAATATAGAAAATATCCAATAAAAAAGAAAAAGAAAACAAGATTTTTTTTCCTTTTTATTTATTAAGCCTCAGACTCATTGAGGGTAGGGGGTCTCTATATTCACTTGAATAAAAATATCTCACTATCTAAAGTGATAGATTTGACCTTTTTTTTCCCCAATATTCACCATTATTCTATGTTTCATGGAAGAAAGGTATTGGTCACATCTTTGGCATTGTCATGGACTATGATTTATTTCAGTCAATAGTTGATAGCAATTAAGTAAGGATTTCATATGTACTGTCTAGAGTTCTTTACTCATAAAACCATGCCTTAGTGGTATCTGTTTATTTTAAAAAAATAAGAGACATGATGTTTTAGAAGGTACTTGACTTCCAAATTAAGGTAAATCAAATGTACTGAACAAGAATATAAGTGGCTTACAGACAAGTGCACAGGAAATTAAATATTGCAAATTAAATTTCATTGATTCTGTGACATTTGTTTCATGGCATTGTTGTAATAAGTGATAAATATCACTTCTTCATGGCAGTTGATCACATTCTAAGATCCAAGTATTACATTTGTTTTTAATCTTAGAAAACTCTTGTACATGTAAGCAAAGGATAAATCAAATGTAACTTTTATTGTTGGACTTGCTTTATGAGTGGCTCAACATATTTTTGTCCTTTGTCTTTTTAACTATGTAAATGAGTTAGTCCTAACAGTAAAGGATTTATGATGATCTTGTTATGACAACAAGCTTCTTGGCTTTAAGGCTTATATGGCTAAAAACTCCAGTTTAATCACTGATCATTGTCACATGAATGCATGCTATTTGTATTAGCAGCTTCATAATCTCATATAACTTTTTATATTATTTAGTAATTTCCATAGTATGTTCCCTGTATAGTTTCCCCTTTTTCCCTAGTTAGACCACCTTTGATTCCTTAACATTAAAATCCAAGACAACTTCACTATTTTTCTCTCATATATACATATATACATAGTATACATAGATATATACATTACCTATCTCTATCTCTATCTATCTATCTATCTATCTATCTATCTATCTATCTATCTATCTATCTATCTATCTATATCCATATCCATATCCATATCCATATCCATATCCATATCCATATCCATATCCATATCCATATCCATATCTATCTATCTATCTATCTATCTATATATATATATATATATATATATATGGTTTATTTTCTAGATGGAGCTTTGTCAACCTGAGAGGAAAGAGCAAGTACATATGGCTGTTGGAAAGGATAGAGTGTGACAAGTAGTTGAAATTTATGCCATTAAATATTTACATTGGAAGTTGTTTGTTTCCTAGAAAACAATAGTTTACATTAGTTATACTTTAAACCAATATCATCTACCTATACTGAAGATTCTTGTATGAAAATATTAACAGTACTAAAAATTAGAAACCATCTAAAGTCATACAACTTTTATGTATGTTTATGTATTTTTGTACTATCTATATTTTATATATTTATATTATATATATATATCAATATTTTTGGATGTTATTTTTAATTATCTAGGGGCTGAGAACATGTGTACATGAGTGCAGCTGTTCAAAGAACCCCGAAGGTATGGATCCTCAGAAGCTGTACCTATAGGCAGATGCAAGAAGCCTGAGGGTACTGGAACTTGAACTCAGGTCCTCTGGAAAGGGAGCAAGTACTCTTAACCACTGATACATCTCTGTAGCCTTGATTTATAAGCCATATGTGTCAACTTAAATACATGAATATTCTAACACACACACACACACACACACACACACACACACACAAGCTCTCAAAAATCCAAGATTGATGGTAGCCAAATAACAGTTGCTTATTGCACATAGCCATATAGTCATCCAAGTTCTATCTTTTCTGCAAAAAAAAGCAGTTTTTATATTTAATGGCATTTTGATAATATTAAAAAGTACAGATAATTTGGCTTTGATCTTACTCCTAGGAAATATGGAGGTATTTTATGGTTCCCTAAACCTGAAAAGGCAAATGAAAAAAGAAACCCCATTGATGTTTCTGCTTTAGGAAAGCTTATTCAGAAGGGCAGAGGTACAAAAAAGAACGCACCAATGGAAGATGTGACGAACAATACAACACAGACTACTCTAAACAAGATACCAGTAGAGAAGAGAAACTCAGGGCTAACTTAAGCCATGTGAGTGCTGATTATCAAATATGGGCATGTAATTGTCCAAGCTCTGCCTTTTTGCAGCGATGTTAGTCATAATTCATGCAGAAAAAAGGAGAATTCTATTTCTTCTATTAGACTAAAATATGTGCATCCAGTCCCAGTTGCTTTCACTGTGATTTTAAACCTTTGAATATGCTATCATGGTAACGTGCAAATGTAAGATATTTTAAAAGATTATATTGATTCTTTTTATAACTATCGGGCTCTTGCTCACATGGATTTTGCCAAAAATCTACCTAAATTGAAATAATCTCCATTGGCTGCTACCATGTCTACAAATGTCTTTGTCATGCACTCTCCCTTCACTGATCTGCCTGAAACCCAGCTGGCTTGTGTTCATCTATAATAAAAATCCTAAGTGTGGCTAATTCACTAGAGAACAGAATGTGGAATTTTGGCAAGAAGTATTTTCTCACCCATGGTAGGGGAATGCCAGCACAGATGGTCAAAGCAATACACATTCTTGGGCTGTTCAGATTTATTTACTCTTGATTTCTACACTGAAATTGTTTTAATTAAAAAATTACAGCACATCTTCAATCTCTGGCTTAAAATGTTCAATGTTAACTCCTGTCATTTAGGATTTTAATAGAGTCATTAGCCACGCATATAGTTTTAGATTACCAAGTGTGCTTTCAATTTTAGATCAAGTAGATATTTCTGTGGCAATTATAATTCTTGCAGAGGACAAAAGCATAGAGGTCATAAAGCATGAAGAATTCTTGTACTATACTAGTACTGCTCAAATTTCAAGGTTTTGCATTTAGCCTTGAGATATAAGTCTTAGTAGAATCTAGCAATTTCAGATATCTTATCATGTTCAACACCATAGTACTTAACAACTACTCTCAACAATCTGTAGTATTGATCCTAAAATTGAAATGGGAAACACTATGCAATAGAGTACACATTTAAAAAGGAAAAAAAAATGGAATAGTCAAAATTAATTCAAATATTTAAAAGAAATTGACAAAAATGTAGTGGGTTCATTTTGCACTTGCTACTCAAAATATTCTTTAGACAATGGTTCTATTGAGATTTTCCTTCTTCTACCAAACTATTTCAATAGTTATTTAAGACTTTCCCCTCAATCACTATAATCATTAGCTCAGAAGATCAAAGTTGTAAAACAGAAACCTTGGTATTTCTATTTGACTCTTTTACTCAGTTATGCATGTATCTGAAAGTCATGACACATTCCAAACAGTTGAAGCAGTAAGGATAATTTCCTTTTTATTCTTTTTTAATTTTTTTCAACAAAACAAATCAATGTAAGAAAAAATTTAGTAATTATAGTCAACAATAGAAAACTGCAATATATATATATATATATATTTATCTCAGATACATTGTTGGATTCCATTTTGGCCCTGGTGTGGACCTTGCAGACAATCCTGAGCCTGGCTAGAGTTTTGTGACCTGGCTCGGTCAGTTTGTGTAAGGGTGACTCAGCAAGACTTGTTTGGCCCTGCCTCTGCCCTGCCTTTGCTGAGGTAGAGCTTTGCCATTGGCCCTGTTAGTCATTCCATACCTTCTGTCACATTTTCATAGCTACTATGTCATTTTACCCCACCAAAAAATCCCCCTGAGTGTTCTGAACTTATATAAATGAGAGGAAATGCCATAAGGTTCAGTTCCTGCTATAAGACTCCCCGGGTCGGTGAATTTCTTGTGGGCTGTTGACACTCGACATCCCACTCAGCCCCAGAGAGACCCTGTGAGACCCGGACCTCTCTCCTCTCTCTTGGACCTGCAGACAAGGAACTGGCAGACTGGTGACTAGTGTGAGGACCCCCTCCCTCCTGATGGAAGAACATGGAGGGGCCAATCGGTATGCAGGTTAGTGTACCCCCACAAATTATGGGGCTGTTCTTATAGAGGTCTAATCCCCCTTCTGAACCACTATATCTCTCACTTGATCCCTTTGACAGCATCCCTTGGTCCTCCAGTAGACCCCTGCCCCCAAGACCACTTCCCTTGGACCTCCGGACTGACCCATTCCCTGTTTGCCCCGAGCCTCTGCCTTCTGCCCCACCTACTTACA
This sequence comes from Mus musculus, assembly GCF_000001635.26. Classification (NCBI taxonomy): domain Eukaryota; kingdom Metazoa; phylum Chordata; class Mammalia; order Rodentia; family Muridae; genus Mus; species Mus musculus. The sequence continues at coordinate 61,323,969 of NC_000078.6, forward strand.
ATAGGGAGGGGCTCGGTACCCACTATACCACCAGTCTTTTCCAAGTGAATATCATCCAAGGTGGTAATCGGCTGACAGCTTGGTATACTTGGACACCCAAGAGATTAAAGAACGTAAGAACACAGTGGTTGATGATGGCCCCAATGATCCCTGGAATGAGACTATCCTTGAGGGCTGGGAGACTGAAAGGATTTGGCTAAGGCTGTCCTCTCAGGGCTGACCTACCTTAAATGGAATATCTACTTTCAAGAAGAGTGTCAGGTTCAAGGGGAGCAGAACCAAAGTGCTCAGCCGACATTCCCAATCACTGCTGGCATGCTTGCTGGCATAGCTGATCAGTACTCTACCAGCATCCAACACACAACCATTCCCCCTCCTTATCAAGATCAGGTTCGAGCCTTAAGCTTAGCAGCCTGGAAGAAGCTCAATGAAGGGTCTGGCAAATCCCCAATTTCAGGAATTAATCAGAAAGTCACCTAGGACCTTCCCTCATTTTTTGATAGGGTTCATGAAAGCCTACAGAGAAAATTCCCTGCCAGCGATCTTTGCGATTGCTTTTTCAGATCTCTGGTCTGGGTTAGAATGAACACTGATCATAAATTGGTTGTGCAGGGTTATGCAGCCACCCTATGGAGTGGTGGATAATTGCCACTTGGGATGTAGGCTACTCCTCCTACTCAAGTCTTGGCTGCCACCCTTAAAGAGGCTCATAAAGAAGACATGACCATCCATGTAAATACCCTATAACAGAACTCTGTTGGCCAGGGAAATATTTGTTTTTGGGTGTGGAAAAGAAGGCCACTTTAAGAGAGAGTGCCCCAACCTGTCAAGGGGTTTGCCCAATCTATCTAGTAATACCCCTTGCACCCCTTGCCCCTGATGCAAAAAGGGCTTCCACTGGTCCAGGGACTATAATTCTAAGTTTAACTTAAATTGTCAGTCTTGAAACTCTCCCTTGGGCTGATCCCAGCTCTATTAATTAAGGGGGAGCCTCCAGTTAGTGCTAACTGAACTATGCCTCTTGTCGCTGGGCTCTGCCCTAAGATGACCCTTGCCATAGGCAGAAAAACTTTCCGGTTCCTCATTGACACAGGTGCCAATCTAATGGTGATTAGTAAGGAGGAAGTCCCCTACTCTTGGTAGCTCGTTTCAGGCCCACCCTTACTGGGCACGGGGTGTGGGGATAATCAACCTCATTATGGGAGACTGCCTCCTGGCTCTCCTGGGAGGATCATGATGACTATCATGATGAAATGTGCCTTCCCATGTTTTCTGGACTGATGGCTAACCTTCTGGGCCAAGATGTACTTGGGAAGGCTGAGGCCTTTATAACCACTGATTGTAAAAAGTTTATTATGACCTTATGGATACAAACGAGTATGAACAGTCTTTTGAACAGGGAAAGATAGTTTTTTCAAATGGTAGAGATGATCCCCATTTTGAGAAAATGCAGTAACAATGCCTTTTTTTCTCACTCCCAATTCTAAATGCCCCTTGCATCTAAGATCCACTGGAAACTGGGAGACCCCATAAGGATTGAGCAGTGGCCTACTTCTGTTCCCTAAATTACAATAATTACATCTTTTGGTACAACAGGAATTAAAATTGGGACATTTGACGGCCTCTACCAGCCCTTGGAATTCTTGGAACACCCTCATAGAAACAGGGGGAGGGAGGATGGTTTAGGTGGTTTCTGGGAGTGGGGGAAACTGGGAAAGGGGATAACATTTGAAATTTAAATAAAGAAAATATCCATTAAAAATTAAATAATTACATTTCAAATGCTATCCCAAAAGTCCCCTATACCATCCCCCTACCTTGCTCCACTACCCACTCACTCCCACTTCTTGGCTCCGGCATTCCCCTGTATTGGGCCATATAAACTTTGCTAGACTAAGGAGCCCCTCTTCCCAATGATGTCCGACTAGGCCATCTTTTACTACATATGCTGCCAGAGACACAAGCTCTGGGGGCATTGATTAGTTTATATTGTTGTTCCACCTATAGGGTTGCAGACTCTTTCAGCTCTTGGTTACTTTCTCTAGCTCCTATATTGGGGGCCCTGGGTTCCATCCTATAGATGAGTCTGAGCATCCATTTTTGTATTTTCTAGGCACTGACAAAGCCTTACAGGAGCTTTTTTACATAGCTATCAAGGTCCCTTCAGCAAAATCTTGTTGGCATATGCAATAGTGTCTGCGTTTGGTGGCTGATTAAGAGATGGAACCCTGGGAGGGGCAGTCTCTGGATGGTCCATCCTTTTGTCTTAGCCCCAAACTTTGTCTCTGCAACTCCTTCCATGGATATTTTATTCCTTATTCTAGGGAGGAATGAAATATCCACATGTTGGTCTTCCTTCTTGATTTTCTTGTGTTTTGGAAGTTGTATCTTGGGTATTCTAGGTTTCTGGGCTAATATCTACTAGTCAGTGAGTGTATATCAAGTGACTTCTTTTGTGATTGGGTTACATCACTCAGACAATAAATAAATAAATAAATAAATAAATAAATAAATAAATAAATGAATAGAATTTCAGACCAATTTCCTTCATGAAAATTAATGCAAAAATATTCTATAAAAAACTTGTAAACTAAATCCAAGAACATATCACAAAGATTATTGAGCATTATCAATTAAGCTTCATCCCAGGAATGCTGAGACTGTTCAACATACAAAAATCTGTCAATGCAACCTACCATATAAACAAACTGAAACTAATAACATATAATAATATCATTAGATGGTGAAAATGTCTTTGACAAGGTCCAATATTCCTTCATGAGAAAAATCATGGAGATATCAGTGACATAAGGCACATACCTAAACACAATAAAGATAATATCAGGCAAGTAGATAGCCAACACCAATCAAATGAAGATAAAGCAATTTCACTAAAATCAGGCAAAGACAAGGCTGTCCTCTCTCTCCTTATCCATTAAATATAGCACTTAAAATTCTATCTAGAGCAATAAGATAACTAACAGATCGAGAGGATACAAATGGCAAAGGAAGAAGTCAAACTATTGCTATTTGCTGATGATACTATAGTATACACAAATGACCCTAAAAATTCTTCATTGGGACACCTACAATTGATAAACACTTTCAGTGAAGTAGCTAGATACAAAATTACCTCAAAACAAAACGAACAAACAAACAAACTAATCCAATAGCTCTCCTATATACAAACAATAAATGGGTTGAGAAAGAAATTAGATTAATTTTTAACAGAAACAACTGTCTCTTCCATTCCTTCTTCTTCTTTCTTTCTTTTTGTCTCCCTTATCCTGTTCTTTCTCTCTTTTTATTGTCATCAACAGAAAAAAAGGCTGTCACGATAACATCTACTGGTAGATATCTCAAAAAACAAAAGTGAAAGCAGATTTAGGATTAAAAAAATAAGGACATTAAATAGAAACAAATAATTTCTAAGTGATGACTAGTGAAAGTTCAGGGTCATTAGCCTATGGAAATGTGTCTACTTTTATTGCCTTCCAAAAAACAGGTGCAATTCTAGAAAGTAACTTTTAAGCAGAAGTAAATATTATGGTGAATCATTACCAAGAAAATGTGCTGAAGTAGTGCCTGAAAATATGTACTTTTGAAAAATAAGCAAAAAGGTTCTTTTCTGCCTTTTTCCCAATTTTTATCAGTAAAGCAATCATCTATATGAAGCTATATATGTTTTAATTTGGAAGTTAGTGGACAAGAGTTACTTTCAACAAATAACAACATGAGGGTTTCTTCAACTTGACAAAAGGTAACTACCATTTGCATTACACCAGATATTCTTTTGTCCTGCATAATACAGCAATAAAAATACAGAATAAATATGCATTTTGGAACAGTGTGGTTAAAGTTAATTTTGTCCTCAAACTACATGATCCTGTATAAAAAAATTCTAAGGAATATGTAGCACACATAAAAATCCCCCCAAACACATAAAAAACAAACACACATGAATGTACATGAAATGATAAACTAAGAATAGTAATAGAATGAAAAACCAATATATGAAAAAATAGAAATTGTATACAATTTTCTGAAAAAAATTTCATAGAAAGAAAAGGATATAAAGAAATTTTATTTATGGTCAATCAATTCTTTTTTATAAATTTCTAAATTTGTTACAAAAAAGGGACTATTTTCAGCAATCCATTTCTCCACTACATTTCTGTTTTATTGATAGTCCTGGGTATTTTATTATTATCTTCTAGAAACTAAGGCAACAGAAAGTTCAGTTCAATCTTTTACTCTTTGTTTTTAAAATATTTTAATTTTATTAAGAGATGAGTGAAGCCGGGCGTAGTGGCACACACCTTTAGTCCCAGCAACCGGGAAGCAGAGGCAGGCAGATTTCTGAGTTCGAGGCCAGCCTGGTCTACAAAGTGAGTTCCAGGACAGTCGGGGCTATACAGAAAAACACTGTCTCAAAAAATAAAATTAAAAAAAATTGAGAGAGAGAGAGAGATGAGTGAAAATTACAGTCTCTAATTTTTCATGGAATTTTAGCCTATGTGTCTCAAGATGTAGCCAGTATAAGTGGATATACTGGACAAGGGTTTTTAACGAAAGGTTTCTTTTCAAACATGGACTGCATTAATATGGTAGCCATTTGCTTTTGATATGCCTTGCTTATGTTGTTTACTTGGTGTCTGATAACTAACACGAGAGATATATAGTCCTTGAGTTCCATCCAGATACAAAAGATAACAGCAGAATTTCTGATAAACCAATAACTATCTGTGCGCACCATCTTAACAGTAGACATTTAGCCTTACCTCATGTCATAGGACAGGAAATAAGTCCTTAGTTTACTCAATGTGGTTTATTCAGATATCTGTTATGGAAAGGTGAACATACTTCTTAATGGAATTAAATTAATTTTATTACCAATTAGTATCTCATACTCTGGACCAAGCAGTAACTTATAATTTGTAAGTCTAGTTGTCATTAAGTTTCTTCATTATTTCTGTAGGTTATAGGTATGTTTTCAGTTTAAATAATTTTGTTCTTTTGATCATTTACACATATATTGGTGTTTTATCATTCTTTCATAATTTAGAATTTATGCACTTATATTTATCACTTTCTTTCTGTGTCCTGTGTTCAACATTACTAGTTTTTCGCTTTTGTTTTTCCAAATTATTTGAGACTCTTAAAATCTGACATTCATGTTTTTTTTATTTGAAATTGTTGAATTTGAATAACCTTTCAAATTTGGAAAATTCTTACTATTGGTCACAATCCCTAATTCCTGCACAAGTTGGTAAATTCAGTTATCCAGATCCACTAACTTTCCTACCATATTTACAACCCCTTAACACACACCCATCAACATGAAAGATGAGTACAACCTTCATAGAATTCCCAGTGCAGTGTAATAGGACCTAAGGAAAACATCATCCCTGCAATTGTTGAGGATGACTAAATGATCCAGAAATGCCTGCAGGGACTATATAGAATTCTTACACACAAGAAAGCTAAGTGAACTTTCTTAGACAAATTGAATGTTTAGGAAAACAATTGGACACATATTCTGTCCCAAGAGGTATAGAAGAAACATTTGCCAGAAAGAACAGCACCTCAGTGAAGGACAGAATTATACCTAAGGATTTATAGAGCCAAGTGGGAAAAAGTATGTACGAGGAATGCTGAAGTCCTGTAGCTTCTGCTGAGCCTAAGGCAAACAGGAAAAATGGCACATGATTTCTCTTTTCTGGTTACTATTTGGTTTAAAATGCCCTTCTTTTTGTCATTATACTCTTAGAGATGAAAATATCTGAAAAAATACATTATTTAATGAAAATAATAATAATAATAATAATAATAATAATAATAATAATAATAAGTGGATTCTTACAGAAATTTCTAATTCTAAGAAAACATTTTAACTCCCAACTCTGTGCATTTGTGTTAGAATACACATGTGTATTTGTAATATGTGAGTGTCCTGGTAAATGTGTGTGTGTGTGTGTGTGTGTGTACTTGTATTGTGCATGTGTGTGATATATGAGATTAAGATTAAATGTGTGTGTGTGTTTTGGTATGTACATGTGTGGTATATGAATGTGTACATAGTTATGTGTATGTTTTACGCGTGTTTGTATTGTATGTGTGTAGTACATTAATATGTGAGTGCAGATGTCTGCATACATTCAAGCACATACCAAGCAAGATAGCAGATATTTCATGGTGTCAGCCTAAATGTTTTGTTTTATTGTTGTTGGTGGTGAGTTTTTTTTGTTTGTTTTTGCATTTTGTTTTGTTTTGTTTTGTTTTTTGATACAGGGTTTCTCTGTGTAGCCCTGGCTGTCCTGGAACTCACTCTGTAGACCAGGCTGGCCTTGAACTCAGAAATCTGCCTGACTCTGCCTTCCAAGTGCTAGGATTAAAGGCATGTGCCACCATGCCTGGCTGTTTTTGCTTATTTATTAAAGACACAGTCTCATTATGTGATGCTGGGTATGCTGGAGCTATGTTTATAGAGCAGGCTAGCCTCAAATTCAGACATTCATCTGTCTCTACCTCTACAGTGCTAGAATTAAAGACATGCACCTCCTTGTCTTACAACCTATGGTGTTAGTGTACATACCATTGCCTCACAAGTCCTCGAGGGTCTACTTATAGGGCATCCTCACTTAAAATAAGGCATATGAATGAAAATGTATTTTTTATGATTATTTTCTATCTTATTAAGTGACTAGTTATGGTTGGGTAGCATCCTTTACAACTACATCTTACACCTTGTTTTATAGCACCATCTTCTCATATGTCAGACAGTTCTGAATGCTAATTATTTTAGGAGCACACAACATTAGTATTAGTAATAGCTTATTTAATATATTATTTTAGCTTATAAAATGAATCCTGGTATTAAAATCACTTGTTAGTTTACCTGTGTTATACTTGCTATAATAAATTATATTTTGAACAAGTCACAGATTTTCAAACATAATCCTATAAATAAAGTGAACATTTTTTTTTATTGTTAACACTAGGGCACAATGAAAGCTATTAGAATTTTGGCTACTTTCTATTTGCTGCAATGTATATGTTGGCCCAAATTTAGGGAGAAATTGCACCTAGTAATCATAATTGATACTAAGGCTATGTTTGAAAGAAAAATAATAACATATATGAATAGGAGTTTGTTTGCAAGAACAATACAATTCTGAGACCCAGCAGTTGAACAGCAAGGAGTAACTTCAAAAGTAGAATGTATAAATATAAAAGACATCTGAGGCACAGTAGGAATAAAAGAAATTGTTAGCAAAGTGCTTTCCCATGTCAATGAAGCCTTCCACTCAAAGTAGATTTGGAGATGACCTTATCTGTGTTGGGGAAATTAAGGAAATAGGTGTCCATTTATAAGTAGGACAATGTGGCACTGAGTTGAGCAGCTTCAGCCCAAGGGAAGCAGCCTCAGAGTCTGCCTTAAGTGTTCTCTTGCTGGGAAGCAGCCAAGCAAGAATGAACTGGATTCAGAATACAGTAGTCAGCTGGCTGGCTAATGTTCTGATCAAAATACAAAGTGTGTGATGCCATTTCTAGGCAATCGTAAATGTAATGGTTTTCCAAGTTGCAGCTCTGGAGCAGCACCAGCAGACTTAACTTGGTGCATGATGAATGACAATTCTTTTAAATAAGAAATCTAAAATGTTATTTTCGGTAACAAGAAAGAGAAAGTACTAGATAAGTAACATCATTGAACTTGTTTTCACAAATTTTTTTGCCATCTCGATATATACCTCTTTTACACTGGCAAAAATATCTTGTCAGAACCTATGTCCATGTACTATATATAAGCCTCATCATTATAATTTTGTGTTTTGTAAAACTTCTTTCCTAGATTCTAATTCACAGTCTTATTCCATGCTACTAGGAAAACCCCCACCACCCCTCTAAAATATACCCTTCTGTTGGAACAAAAGGACTCCTCTCATTCTATCCAATGTCTTTTTTTTTATGTTTCCCATCAATTGTTATCATCTAAGCACCAAATTCTCCCCCTATATTAAAGTCACCTATTGCCTGTCTGGTGGCACAGTTGAAAATATAGGATGCCTGACAGCCCTGGCTTCTTGGCACCAGATTAGACAGCTCCACTTATATTTTCAGAGACACATTATAAAACCACATAGGACAGCGGCAAGCACACCCCTCAATCCTGTAGAAAATACCTGTAACTATTCCTCCTGGCTAAAATGTCTTCACATTATATGTATCCCCAAGATCTCGAATGACCAACTGAGACAAGAGTTAGCTTCCCTGGGAGGAAAGGGTAAGGTTCCACGGTAAATCAAATATTAGTCATGTAGCCCAGGAATAAGAAAGGGAAGTGGTCTGATCAACAGCCTATGAAACAAGTAAGATATGTGAGAGGAATAGTGGGGGGAGTGGCTGTAATTCATGACAACTCCACTGTGTGGGAAAACAATTCAGAATTGATTGCCTTGAGTCAATGGACCATACAGTGTATGCACCCTTTGCTGTCATGACGTGATAAGTTCAAAGAATGACCAAGCTTGATATGCATTTCCAGAGAATTTTTTGTTTTCACCATATGGTCCATGAAAAGGGACTAAATTTGATAGTATAGTATTGTGGTAGGCTTTTCTTGGGAAAATTCTTCTCACTAGAAAGTTTTCCCCATTTTTGCTTAATAATTCGACTCCTGTCTGTGTTTCTTATTCTCCTTCATTGTATTAGATTCTAGCTCTGGAAAGAGACTGGTTGAACTTTAAAAAACATATCACTACTATATATTCTGAATAGTAAACATATTTATGGTTAATAGTCCAGCCAATCAGGAGAGTAGAATTCATTTTATAAGGTGATCATAGTAAGGAAAAGGAAAAGAAACTAGATGTGAACATCTTATACCGTGGTTGCTGAAAAACAGCAAACACAGTCCAGTATCCTGTTTACTGTTGAGAAAGGCAAGTGTCATGAATCAAGTGTGTGAAGCTACAAGTTGCTAAATATGAGTCTTTAAAGGATTAATAGTGTCATATTGTACCTACTTGTGTTTCAGCTGGCTCAGAATCTCTCTGTTCTTTAGAAGGTTTTTGGTGTTAATTTCTAACAGGTTTGAACTTGCAGACTGGCAGCATAAAGTCTCTTCAGGTCTTGGAATTGTGATTTAGAGACAAATGTCTCTCTGAATTGTCATTTCTCATTTTATCTTTATTTTCTTCCACTGGAAAGACATTTTTTCTTAAATACTGAGGATGGAAAATAAAGAAGTTTTGGATTACAAGCCATAGATGGAAATTTCTTTTCATTTGGCGGGCTTTCTGCTTTGGGCCCTTTGTCCCATGCTGATGTCTCTTGGACTCACAGGTTCCTCTTCCTTAGCGTTTCTTCTCTGGCTTTGACAAGTTGCTTCCTTTCTACAACTGTATTTCCAGCTCACACAAGGTAGGAATCCTGTACCTTTGCAAGTTCTCCTAGAGTTTTTCTCTTGTTTTCATCTCTGCTCTTTTAAATCTAAATCTGCTGTCAGAGGCTTCCCAGGAATTTCCCCTAGGTGCAAGCTCTCTATCCTTGTTTTGATTATGGAATTCAGGAATGAAAAATTTCAAGTCTCAAAATAGACTTTCTATATTGAAACTCTGAAGGTGGACACAGGTATTTGGATGATACACATGCTGCTAAATTATAAACACATTTCTCTAAGAAGTCCCAATGTCTCAATATTAATATAAATCTGAAAAAAGGTTACATGTGTGGGAAGTAAAGTATCATGACAGAGCTGATGCAAATGTCAATGAAAGCTTATTCTGAAACAACAGAGTATAAGTTTTGTGTAACTTAATTACATACACTAACTTAAGTTCATTTTATCCTTATCTGAATAGTAACAGTACATATTTCAGAGTTAGGATATTTTAAGTTAAAAAAAATTATCTAAAATTAGTCTCAAGATACAAATACTTTTAAAATAATCTACAACAAATTATGCTTAAAATGTAAAACCAACAGTATAGTTTTACAATTTTACATGCAAATTCAAATGTCTCCAATATTGTATATAAATGGTCATTAAATAAAAATAAGCACGATAATCCATAACAACTTGATTAATTCCTATCTCATTACAACATATATTGAGTATCAAGGTAAATCTAGTAATAAGTATGTGACTAGAGACAGTCTCACAGTTAGGATTTGATCAACATTCTTCCATTTCCACTCATGTCATAATAACTGAAATTAGAAATTAACCACATCAGTGAAAACCTTTACAAATTATGTGTGATCTCAAATGACTAGAATGTGAAATTTGATGTGAATACAAATAAAAAAAATTATTTAGATAAAACAGTGGTAATGCTCTTCTGTATGTCAATCAAAAGATGACAGCTAGAAAATCTATGTTCTCTCTTCTTAGTCCCTTTTTTGGCTGAAATTTTTGTCTTGAACAATATATAAATGATAAATAAAGTGAGAAATATACAATGTCTTTAATCAAATAAAATTAATATAAAATCAGTTATTTAAACAAGTTTTCTTATAATTGAATATTCAGGTAATTTTGAAAGAATACAGTCAGCCTTCTTTTTAATGTGCAATTACTAATATTTCAATAAATATTTTTACTTTATAATGGTCTCTTTAATAACATTTAAATTATCTGTTGTGCCATCTGCATTGAATCTTACAATAAACAACAAATTTTATTTCTATCTCAGATCTTTTATAGTAATCATATTTATTTTCTATTATGGTCCTAAATCTTTATGTTATACAGGGTTTTTTTTTAATCATTTAAAATTTAATACAATCAAACATGAGCAAAACATATATAGCTGCATACATTTCTTTAATATAGTTGAATTTTATATTTGATATAATACAAATAGTTATGCAGTAGCAGTTTACATTGTCACCAATACAAAAAGGAATATAACAAGAAAAAAATAGCATGAGTACAACTGTCTTAGATTCTTCTATTATGTGTTTTTAATCATTCAGTTTCATACTGCATAGACATTAAGACATTGATTGATGACATAGTAAAGTAAAAAGTATAACACCAACCTGTAATAGAAATCTATGACTGGTCAAAGTATCAAATATAAGTGGCTGTGAGGTTCCAGAAGCAAGTTGATAAGTCTACAGTTCAAACTCCTGCTCTCAGAAAGGCTCAGCAAAATTGGTAGAAGTGGTAGAAAGATTGTAAGAACTAAAGGACCAGGATTTCAGTTGCAAGATAGTGGCTTTTATATATCACAGAGAAGTCGCACCCATGCAATCTGAACAATATGGTTGCATAAACATGGTCTGTAAACTGACAATGTTAGCTGTTACACAAAAAAAATAAGAAAAAGAAATTTCAAAAGATTTCATCTGTGGTTGAAAAGCCACAGCAAGGAATGGCTGCTGAAAAGGGGAGCATGTGCTTTTTCTGGGACAAGTTCCCTGATAGGTTGCTTAATCCCAAGTGGACAGCCTGAAACACATAGATGTATGAGTAATGCTAAACAGACATGTAGGTATGTGTGTGGGGGTATGTGATATGTGTTTGTGAGGGAGGTGCTGGCCATACTTAAAGAAGTCATAAATTGGAAAATGGAGAGTACTCAGGAGGAGTTGAAAAGGAAATAGAGATGAGTGGAAATTAAGTAAATACAGTACTATATACGAAACTCTCAAAACAATAGCAATTAAAAAATATCCAAGACCACAGAGCAATAAAGGTTAGGAAAACACCAGAAATAAACAAGAATAACTAGTAAGGACAAAGCAAGAGCAGGGACTGGATCCTCTTCAACCTTTCAGGACCCCATTGTACAGTTGGAGATTTTAAAAATAGATCTCGGAGAAGTCCTCATAAATACTTAATATAATAAAAAACATTAAACTTATCATATAAATCTTCATGCTAGAAGGTGCATGGGATTATTAATTATCATGTCCAGGATGCATATTGCTTGAAGGTTTGTATATTAGACCATCTTGGAACCTCTTATATATCTAAATAAGAAAACAACATTCACAATTCACACACTGTTTTAAAAAAAAGCAAAAAGAGTTTTCTCCACAGTGTCTGGAGCCTGACACAAGAGACTTCTATGCAATAACCTGTTATTGTGTGTATGGGATGGTAAAACAATGTTCTGACTGTAGAATTTATATTATCTTCTCACTGGGGAGCCATCAGCCTCACAGATTAAATAAAAATAAATAAGAGTAAGAATTCATTCCTTTGGTTTGCCAACGGAAAATAAATTAAAATATGCCTCCTTTTTAACTATGTTCAATTGTCCTTGTCCACAGGGACAATCCTTTGGAAACTACAAAGCAATGTATTTAGTTATTGATGAAAGAATAATAATTTAGTAATTTCTCCTAGAAAATAAAAGGCGTAAAGCTGTGCCTCTATAAAACCATTTCCCTGTCCATGTAGTTTTCAGATTTAAGACTCTGCAACATTTGGGAAACATTATCTCAACACTCCAGTGACATAGTGTTTTAAATTCCTCCTTTAGAAGGAAATACCTTGGAGCACACACACACGAACAGGCTTTTGTGACCTCTGAGAAGTCAGCAGGAGAATTGAAGCTATGATTTTGATAACCAGGCAATCTTTACAGAAGACCACAGTTTTGCCAAATAGAAAATTCCAATACATTTAGCAGAAGATTGGAAAAAGTTTGTGCCTTCAGAACAAAAACAATGTTTCACAATTAAAAGTTTAAAAATTGATAATTTTGATTTATGTTATGATGTTATGAACTTCTCTGAATTATTATTACTATCAAGGTTGTCCTTTTTTAATATTATTATTGTCACTGTCATCACATGTTTAAAAATAAACATCTACACAGTTGTGTGATGCTTTACCCAAAAGGAGTTCTGGTGTTACACTAATCTGTTTTTATTACTGTGATAATTCCATGACCTAAAGCACCTTGGGGGGTAGGGAATGGATCTTCTACTTCCATGTCATGGATACTAAGTGTATGCCAGCAACTCAAGCAGAGAGCATGGATGAATGCTGCTTCTTGAATTGTTCTCTTGAGAAGGCTGAACTGCCTTTATTATAACTTCCTTTGTCTCCTGAGACCACCTGCTCAGGAGTGATACCTCCCAGAGTAGACTGGACACTCTCACACCAAAATTTAATTAATAAAATATACCTGCCAGGCAGTAGAGGTGCACGCCTTTAATCCCAGCACTTGGGAGGAAAAAGTTAAAGTAAGGGCTCTAATTGGCAAAGAATGGGATCCTACAACATGGGACGGGGATGTGTGGGAAGACCATGTTGAAGCTGAGAATTTTGAATCTTCAGATTCTCAAGGGTTTGCCCCACCTGAGGAAGTAGTACCCTCAGCCCCACCTCTTGAAATAATGCCTTTCCCACATGAGGAATCTTTTAAAATTCTGGAATTGGCTTGTTGATCCACCAGCACTTTCAACTATTGAAACCTCTCCAGATTCTCTCCCTCCTGGGAGCTCAGAGAATTTTGAAGACCCATGGTTGAAACTATATTCCGAACTTAAAGAAGCTAATGCCCTTGATTTTCTTAATGAATTAGGTGATTCAGTGCACAAAGCTTTCTACAAGATGGGGAAAAAATCGAAAAATGATTTTACTGGCTGGCTGCTCTTAGTATCTGTGGAAAAAATGATGAATGAAAGGAAGGAGTTGTGTGATAAAATCGAAAGGCTCCAGACACAAGTAAACGATCTAAAAGTTGCTAAGTGTGTCCTTGAGGAGAATCTTCTCTCTTGTAGCAATAGAGCTCAAGTTGCAGAAAATCACTAGAAAGAGAGGCCCATTGGACTTGCAAACTTTATATGCCCCAGTACAGGGGAACACCAGGGCCAAAAAGGGGGAGTGGGTGGGCAGGGGAGTGGGGGTGGGTGGATATGGGGGACTTTTGGTATAGCATTGGAAATGTAAATGAGCTAAATACCTAATAAAAAATGGAAAAAAAAAGAGAGAACTCAGATAGCAGATAATGCAATAATGAATGTGGTCAAAATAAAACTCTAGGTCAGACATATATTCTACATATTCATGATTATCATACAAACCACCTCTAAGCTGTTTGAAAATTATACAGTTACAGCAAAAGTGAATAATTACAAGAATTGGGAATTTTGCTAAACACACTATAGAAAAACATTGCTATAAGGAGGACTTGGTATTCCATATCTTTGTAGATAGTAGATGCAAAAGAATCTGAGGAGAATTGCAAAGCTTGATACTTTAAAGGTAAATTATTAATGTCACAGGCAAAGCAAACATGTATCAAGGTTTTGAGATGAAAAATGAGGTCTTTAGACAAAGAGAAAGTCAGTATGGCAAAATAGTGTTGAATAAATTTGAGATAGTAAAGGTCATTGCCTTCTCAATATTAACAGATTTTGATTCAAGTTTGTGTCTCATGCAAGGGAAAATAATATCATTGCTCAAAGAGTTGTGTGTCATCATGCATGCTCACTTGATGCTTGTTCATCATTTGTATTTAACCTGCCATTTGTGTTTTAGCTATTAAAAAGAGGTAAGGGCCAGGGAGGTAGTTTACTAGATAAAGATGCATTCATCAAAGCTTGGTTACCAAAGTTCAATCTCTGGGATTCCCATGGCTGAAGGGTGAAGACAACTCCTGCAACTGAACTCTGTCACCCATTTGTCTGCCATGGTACATATACACACATATACATACATACGTCTAAATAAGTAAACAAAATAAATGAGTGAAGACAATTTTAAAAAGAAGTAAGGACAAATACTCCTCAATTAAGATTCATATCTGTATTTTTTCTCTTTATTTTTTCCTCTGTTTTATAGTCAAGCATGCTAATTTGTTATTTCATGACTCCTCTTTACTATTAAAATGTATATTAGGGTCACTGAGTGTACCTCTACAATTGTTTCTTTTGTATGTTTCTGGTTTGTTACATGAATGCTGTTTTAATAGTTCAATCTTTTCCTCTGGATGTCAGTTCAAAGCACTGCTTAGCAATACTATATCTCTCTCATCAGAGTTTCCCTCTACTTTTGTTCTGTTTTGTTATTCTGCTAGAATTTTGCCCTTAGAAAATAAGATAAAATTATTTTATAGCTCCAGATAATCTGCTATTTACATTCTACTTCTGATACTCATTTTCAAGCAAAATATACTTCTGCTCTAACTTAGAGTTTACTATGTATGAAATCTTAGTTACCCCAAAGGAATCGGGTGTTAGCCTGTCTGTAGTCATTTGCTGCCAAATAACTCAATGGAATTGGTATCATAAGTTTTATGAGCCTCTGAAGATGTCCTGTTAAGTTTGATATACACACAGAAAGAAAACGTAATTTTCTATATAAATCGATATCATATATCCTCCTGGCTTCTTTTGTACTTTTGAGCAGAGCCACTAACTTACTATTGACAGTTGATGTTAGAAATTCAACAACTGCTGTTACTGCCTCTCTTTAAATATGTCTGTGGTATTATAAGACACCTTCTGTTTTACTCTTTATACACTAAGAATCTCTTCACACCCATTGCCTGAATTCAGAGGTGTGGGATTTTCTTTATTTCATCTCATCTGTGTAAACGTTTTTTGTACTGTGATGGTTAACATTACAGCTAGACAGATATCTGATAGATAGATAGATAGATAGATAGATAGATAGATAGATAGATAGATAGAGATATGTATGTTTGTATATTCATACATATATCTTAACCATAGAAATGTATAGATTATCTTTACCATATATAAACATGTAAGATACATATATTTTAAACATGCATATACATGTGATACACAGACACACACACACACACACACACACACATATATATATATACCAGGAATGCCCATAACTGCCTACTACTTCCCTCTTTTTTACAGATGTTGAAGACTATTCTTAAAATGAACCAATTTTGTAAAACTGGCAGTTATAGCAAGATAAGAGGTCATAAAACTATCTGATATTTCTGCTTTTGAAACCAAACTTGCTTAATCTGCTCAAAAAACAAACAAACAAAACAATTGCAAGAACAAAAAATGTATCCCTGTGGTTTTTACCTTTATAAGATCTGAGCTGGTATGGCTAGCTGAGCAACCTTGGTATACTTTTGGGTGTAATCCTTTTCTCTGTTGGACACTAATACCTGAATAAAAAACTCTTCTTATTAAAATTTATTTATGGTGATGGCAGAATATTTGAGCAACCACAGACCCACAACAACCAGTTCAAAATGCTCTGGATAAAATTTTTAGAAAATACTTTGCACTCTATAGTATCACTACAGTTCAGAATTGTTTACTTTAATTCTTTTTATTGTTTCTAATATGGATACTATGTTAAAATTATAATGTTCTTGGAAAAGTCTTAATTCTCTGACATTTTGCTGCTCATTTGAAAAAATGTTTCCTATATTTGTATTTTCTCATGGACTTATATTCTGACACATACTTAACTGTGGTTGATAGGACTTTTTGAATGATTATAATTATGCAGTACTTTTTATGTTCTTTGAGCCTGGGATTAATTATGATACCATGATAAGAACATAACCACCTGGGATGGTGGCCAAAGGTGGATGAGCATTCAGTGTTTTCTCTACCTTTGGTATATAGGCATACTCTATTATCTGTTAAGCAATGTACTTTTTAATGACTTCTGCTATTTTAAGTATTTACTTCCTTTACAAAGTGCAATTTTATTTTGTAAGACATTTTAATGATATAGAATCATCTATACCATGTACATAAATTTCTGTGTTGAACAAATAACCCTTGCTTATGTTCCTGTTCTTTTCTTCTAGGTGTCTTGATGACTACACATATATGGCTTGATAATTAATTGTCTTTGGACATATGTTCACTGAGAGTGAGCTATATGTTCATGAAATGCACAGTTTTCAGACCTGCAAAAACGTACCCATCTATGTAACTGACTCCATTCAAGCTAGACCACATTTTTATGACCATTTCTTAGTAATGTCATTCCTAATCTCAGTTAAAGGGCCACTCTATTTTACTTTTACAACTATGAAAAAAATTGCAGTTGTTTTGAAATGTTATCTTTTGATAAGTGTAGCTTTATTCCAGGTGTGTTCTCCATCATTATTGCATTTATCAGTAGCTTTGTTATTCTTGTAGAGTTGTATTCTGATATATTAATATATTAAAATGCTCAATTTTATCAAGTAAGTTTTAGATTAATATGTGGAAATATCTATTTTATTCACAATAAATAATACTGATCTGAATACCTGTATAGACAGTTGTGCTTCTTCTGTGATAATGAGTATTAAGGTTCAATGGCTAGAGTATTGTGTAGGAGTTTTTAATATGAAAACATATTTGCTTAACTTCAATATTTGTTAACCTCAACAGACGTAACAAAAATTCCACTAGTTTTACAATTTCTCCAGAGAACATTTGTTAATTAATGAACATAAAACACTTATTTTTCTTATAGTAAAAATGCCTGGCATTAATCTGTCTTAATCCTGTGATTCTTTCAGCATTTTGTCAAGGTCAGATGGAGACTTGCCAAGTTTTCACATAAGTTTATCAATACTACTTTGTCTTCACCCTAATGGATATGTATTAATGATTTAATGAATTATCGTTGTGAAGAGCTATTTCATATTATTATTAAACTTTCTAACCTTTAAATCCTTTCCACTCCACCATGTTAACACTCACTAATTGGTTAGGAAATAGAAGTTAATTTTTACTTTTAATTTTAATTCCGTCTTTCATTCTGTTGAGAATAAGACTTCTTTAGACGTTCCTTTGTCATGTCCCTGAGCCTTTGGGAATTGGATGGTATTTAGATGTTCCATTTATGACTAAACATTCTACACACACTTGTTCTCCTGACTCTGGTCATGAATTTCTGTGTTAATCATCATTCATGCATAATGAAATGTCTCTATTGAGATCTGAGAGTTCTACTAAACAATAGATACACAGAAATCAGTTTAGGAGCAGTTTCATACTAAGGTCATTGAGAAAATTGTTATTTGCAGGATGCTCCCAGGGTTTATAATTTCTCAACTGTAAGTTCTTACACTAACTGGCATGTGAGTCTTCCTATGGAGTATGATTTAAATCCAATCTGAAAACATCAGTTCCCCCTATCACATTCACTCACTATTGCAGCCATGTACAGGACTTGTACAAATTACATCCAAAATTATACCAGTTCAGTTTTTATTTTTCTGAAATAAATTGATTGTAGATATATTCTGATGTATTCACTTTAAATACTTGTTTCATTCATCCATTTTGTTCAAGATAAACCATGTACACTGCTATTTTCATATAGTATTTTGTCCCTTTCTGTATCTCTTTTGTTTGCATTGTATGGGTTTTATCTGTTACAAATAGCATTGCTGCAAGCATCTTGTAAATATATCCTAGCACATAAATGTATGTTTATTAAGCCTAGACTTTATGTTGTAAGGTGTCTGAGTCAATACAACCAAGAATATTGTTTAGAATCATTACCTAAAGCCACAATTATTTAAAAACAAAGCAAAATGAAAAAAAAAAAACCTATATACTACTATAGAACCCATTCTTTCTACTTATCATTAATTTTATTTTCTGTGTCAAGATTTCATGTTCAGTGTTTCAGTTTATTTTCCATCAAATTGAACAAAAAAAAATTTATTTTTTATTTTGATAACTGTAATATCTGGAGACCTACTGAGTATGTTTCTGTTATAGTATTCTTTTTATGCTACTTTCTATCCTTTTAATGTTTCTTATCTTTAATTGTAATATTGAATACATGTACTCATTACCTTTCATATACATATATACAAAATATATACTCAGATACATTAACAAATATATTTTGTGACTAGGATAGAATTATTGAGTCCAAAGACAATCTTTAAGCTCATTTGATACATTAAAAACAAAAAGAAACTTGGAGTAGACGAACTCCAATGTTTTATGCTATTTAAATTATTGATGTGTGCTACACCCTCTGGCTTTCTTGAATATAGCTTATCGTTTTCCTCTTTATTAGCCTTGTATACTTAATTACTAAGAGTATGACTAGGCCTTATCTCTGGTCAAAAAAAATTGTGGACTTCTGTTCACATAAAGTTATCAAAGCTGCAGTCTGAGCACAGGACTCCAAATTAACACAAATCATAAATCCCTTCCAATGCCTTGTTTATTGTTCTAGAAATCCATTTTCTTCTCAATCCTGGTCAAATAATGCTCTGTGTTTTATTAGTTGCCTTATACTTTTTATCAAAGTTTTCTTTTCTTTTACCATTTAACATTTTCTTTAAAATACTGATTTCCTCACTAATACTAAGGGAATTTCTGATTAACTTGGTGGGAAATTTATATATCTGTTAATGTTAAAATGGATGGCAGGAAATTTATCTACTTTTTCAAGGTTTGTTGTCACTATTGTCAAGAATCAAGAGGAAGAAATGTGTGCTGAATACAACTGTAGACATTTTGAATAGTCAATTTAAACAATTTAATAGTTAATATAGACTTCACATCAATTTTCCTTTATATACAATTTGTAAAGGACTCTTATTCTGTTGGCATTATTAATGAGCTAATTAAAGGTGTTTTGAAACAAAAACGGGCTTTCTTCAATGTAATGAAGATCGGTAATATGTTGACAATGAATATTTAGAATGAATTAAAAAGTACCAATAAAAAGCATGCTGCTTTAGACGGTATATTTCAGATTTCAGACAGCGGCAGGCGAGCTGCTCCCCTTCATCCTTTAGCGCTTTCCACACCAAATTTCTTTTAAGACTTGCACTCAACAGGGACGACTAGCTCACATCACTGTAAAGGAGACTAGGTATGGATGCTATGTAAAGATAGGTATTTCTAAAAGCCGTAAGCCTTAACTGTTCTTCTGAAGTCAGACTCAACTCTCCTCAAAGCATTATTCTCTACTAAGATTCGTACATCACCTCTTGCTCTCCTGACATAAAGAGAATATATAAGCTTCTACATTTTGAAGAATGTTTATCTGTGTAATTATTTTCTGTTATCTTTATATAAATATTTTGAATAGATACTCCCATATTACTATGGCTATTAATTTATTGTATAGATTCAGGTGTAATGTGCTTGGAGAGTAGAAAGTCATCTTTCCTCTATAAGAACAATGCTCTTAACAATTAAGGAACAACTTAATATTACCATTAAATAATTATTTTTATATTTTTGTAACTTTTACATAAAATATGAGGATTCTAATCATCAAATCTATAGAAATTGTAGTTTTTATGTATAAATAATAGTAAAGATTCTCAATGACTGACTAAATATAACATTTAACTATGTGGGAACTGTCCACATACAAGAAGGAAAAGAGAAAATATTCAGAAAGTGATTAAGATGAGTTAATGATTTATTCAAAATTCAAGGTTTTTACTGAGAAAAATAGGCAATTTAATCCCTTTCTTATATCTGTTTTGATTTTATTAAAGATATCAGGTCAGAAAGTTCAACAAATTTGAAATTATTGTCAAAGGCTTTATTAAATCTGACAGTAGCTGACTTGATCATTTTTGAAGGCATAACCATTCTTGATATTCTGCTAACAATACTTTGTACCCATAAAAGTTTAGAGTTATGTATATCCTGCTCATTTAAAGTTTATTTACATCCAATTTAACCTAATGACCAATCTTTGTTCTAAGCACTGAAGATACAGCTAAGAGCAAGGAAAATACCACTGTTGCTATCATGAGGAAGGGCTCAAAATAGACTAAGTAAGTGTACCACATATATGAAGAAAAACCTTATTAATTAACCAGACCTCCTGAGATCCCAGAGACTAAACTACTAACCAAGGGGTGCACATGGAGGGACCCATGGCTCCATCTACATATGTAGCAAAGGATGGCCGTGTTGGACATCAATGAAAGAAGAGGCCCTTGGCTCTGTGAAGGTTCAATGCCCCATTGTAGGGGAATTCTAGGGCGGGGAGGCAGAAGTAGGTGGGTGGGTTGGGGAACACCCTCACAGAAGCAAGTTGTGGAGGATGGGATAGGGGGAATCCGTGAGGTGGGGGACAAACAGGAAAAGGGTATAACATTTAAAATATAAATAAAGGAAATATCTAATTAAAGAAAAAAAAAAAGAAATGTCCCACCAATAAAATTTCTGAAGAAGAGAAAAGGCCAGAAGGAAGTGACATAGGATGTAGGAATGTTGTTCTAAATAAGAACCCAATACTAAGAATGCAACACTTACAATGAGTTTCTCAGGAATACATGGGCAACAGATTCCAGAAAGTGTTAAGATTCTAGTAGGTGGCACATATAGGATGAATGAAAAGAATGATAAAATAAGATGAAATTAGGAAAATACAACTGTATATGCCATTATTATTGGTTTAGATTTCATTCTAATTGGAGTAAGAAGCAACTGGTAGATGTAAAGAAAGTGTAATGTTATGATCAAATTGCTCATTTTTTACAATATATATCTGAATATTCTATAAAAAATATCCTTCTGTAGTACTTAGACTATAGAAAAGAATGGAGGATGTTGAAGTTACCTAAATAATCTTTACCAATAGAAAATATCACTACTAATATACATGTGTAATTTATTATATTTTAATATCAAGTATATTTAGCTATTGTATTAATAGGCTATAGTTTCTTCAGCACACCTCTAGTACTTCTAAATATTATTTTTAACAGTAAATATATCTTACATCTTTTAGTTATTAGTTCAAGCATTAAAATATGTAATAGCTATGTTATATATTATATACTCTTAATATATATATATGTGTGTGTGCATTAGAGAATTAGTTATTATCTTTTGTACTTTATAGATCAGCAACTAAAAGCACAATGTTTTTAAATATGATGATTATAGATACTTTCTTCTGTAAAAATGTACATTCACATAATGATTAGATGATGGTGCATGAAATGCCTTAAGCATGAGTGTCCCACTAACCAATAAGTTTGGCCATGATATTTTCTTCTCTTAAGTGTGTCTGACCACCAATTAAAACAGTTAATAAATATGACATAAGGAACATAACTACTAATACCTACCTTCAAAATTGTCTGATATAAAATCCTATAATTTAAACAACATGCCACAATTCAAAGGACATTAACCCAAGTATAGAATCAGTTGATTATCCTACAAGTCATATATGTACCTACATATGATGTATTTCAATAGAGTGTACGAAATTAATTTTATAAATAATGAGTTTTAATTCTGGAAACAACACAAAAGTTTTCTTCCATTATACAAAGCAATATTAGTCCAAAAACCTCATATTTTAGTAGCTATACAGTATAAAATGACTCTAAGAGACATGAAATAAGGTAATATTACACTTTCCAATATGAGTGACTATAAAACTGGAAATATGAGTATTAAAGAACAGGTTTATTATAGAATATGTGTAGAGGCCATGTGTTAGCATCACCTACAATGTAATACATAACATGTTTATAAGTCCCTAATGAACATTTATTATAAAGTTGCCTTGAGAGGTAAATCAACCGATGAGGAAGAGGCTCTGTTCAAACATATTAGAATTAGGTTTTCTTTTCTTTTTTTTATAAGAGTAATCTACTAAGAATTATTTTTTATAATTTGCAAATGGATAATATGACATATATATTTATGCCTGATAATCTCCTGCCCAAGACATTTAAAAAAAAAAAAAAACAAACACACTTGCTCTCAGACAGAGAAAGATTCAATTCAATACACATGACTGAGGAAACTTCTTTCATTAAAGTATGAAAATTGGAAGTGCATGAATCAGAGTTATTGGGTTTTGTGAACCAAAGGAGCAAGTTTGATGTTTCCATAATATTTCAAATATTTGAACTCAAAGTAAAAAAACAGATACCCCTACTCATTTGCTTAGCATTATATGAAAAAAATTTTTTTTCAATTCATTATGCCACCCATCAAAGATTATGGGTAAAGGAATGTTAAAAGAATGGTAACAAATTTTTAAAAGGAAAATAACAAATGTATTGTTATTAACAAATAATACTAAAACATTTGGGGTGTGTAATGAACATTTTAATACATTTTAATAAAAGTATATAAATAAGATGTTTTTTCGAACTTGCTTTTTGGGCTCACAAAGCCCAATAATTGAGTCATGTACTTCCAACTGGTTGGTTGATATTGTTGTTGTACCTATGGGGTTGCAAAGCCCCTTCAAGTCCTTCAGTCCTTTCTCTAACTCCTCCACTGGGGTCCCCGTGCTCACTCCAGTGGTTGGCTATGAGCATTTGCCTTTGTATTTGTCAGGCACTGGTAAAGCCTCTCAGGAGACAGCTATTTCTAGCTCTGATCAGCAAGCACATCTTGGCATCTGCAATTGTGTCTGCATTTAGTGTCTGTATAAGGGATGGATTGCCAGGTGGGGAAGTCTCTGGATGGCCTTTCCTTCAGTCTCTGCTCCACACTTTATCTCAGTATTTCCTTTAGACAGGATGAAACAATCACTTTTCATTAATATCTCTTAACATTAATGGGCTCAATTTTCCAATAAAAAGATATAGACTAACAGACTGGATATGTAAACAGGACCCAGCATTTTGCTACATACAGAAAATACACCTCCATGATAAAGACAGACACTACTTTAGGGTAAAGAGGTGGAAAAAAGTTTCCAAGCAAAGGTCCCAATAAACAAGCTGGAGTATTCATTCTAATAGGTTTACTATTGAAAATTGAAAATTGACTTTCAACCAAAAGTTATCAAAAAACATAAAGAAAGGCACTTCTTACACATCAAAGAAAACAATCTACAAAGATGAACTCTCAATTCTGAAAGTCTATGCTCCAAATGCAAGAGAATCCACATTCATAGAAGAAACTTTATGAGCATAGTTGAACATGTATCCTTGTTATATGTTAGAGCATCTTTTGAGTATATGCCTATGAGTGGTATAGCTGGGTCCTCAGGAAGTATTATGTTCAAATTTTAGACGAACTGCTAGACTGATTTCCAGAATAGTTGTAATATATTGCAATCCCACCAACAATGGAGAAGTGTACCTCTTTCTCCATATCTGCTCCAGAATTTGCTATCACCAGAGTTTTGATTTTATCTATTCTGACTGGTGTGAGGTGGAATCTCAGGGTTGTTTCGATTTGCATTTTCCTGATGACTAAGAATGTTAAATATTTCTTTAGGTGCTTCTCTACCATTGGGTATTCCTCAGTTGGGAATTATTTGTTTAGCTCTCTACCCCATTTTTAATAGGATTATTTGATTCTCTGGATTCTAACTTATGTTCTTTGTGTATATTGATATTAGCACTGTATTGAATGTAGGATTGGTTAGAACTTTTCCCTATCCCCAAATTTACAGTCAGAATCTGTAATGAACCCAGATGTCCTTCAACAGAGGAATGGATATAGAAAATGTGATACATTTACACAATGGAGTACAACTCAGCTATCAAAAAACTATGAATTTATGAAATTCTTAGACAAATGGATAGAACTAGAAAATATAACCCTGGGTGATGTAACCCAGTTTAAAAAAAAAAAAAAAGAAGAACATAGATGGTATCTATTCATTGATAACTGGATATTAGCCTAATAGCTCAGAACACCCAAAATACACTTTTCATACCACATGAAGCTCAAGAAGAAGAGAGACCAAAGTGTGGATGCCTCAGTCCTTCTCAGAAGCAGGAGCAAAATACTCATGGGAGGAAATATGGAGACAAAGTGTGGAGCAGAGACTTAAAGGAAGACCATCCAGAGACTGTCCCACCTGGGGATCCCTCCCTTGTATAGACACCAAACCCAGACACTATTGAGGATGCCAGGAAGTGTTTGCTGACAATAGCCTGATATAGCTGTCTTCTGAGAAGCTCTGCCAGAGCCTGACAAATACAGAGGTGGGTACTCACAGCCAACCATTAGACTGAGCATGAGGTTCCCAATGGAGGATTTAGAGAAAAGTCTAATGGACCTGAAGGAATTTGCAAAAAAATATCAATCAGCCAGACATGCCCCCTCTATCAAGCTCCCTGGAACTAAACCACCAACCAAAGAGCATACATGTAGGGTCCCATGGCTCCAGCTACATATGTATCAGAGGATGGCCTTGTTAGTCATCAATAGGAGGAGTGGTCCTTGGTCCTGGGAAGGCTCCATGCCTCAGTGTAGGTTAATGCCAGGATGGTGAGGAGACAGTTGGTTGGATGGCTGGTCGATCACCCTCATTGACGCATGCGGAGGCAGGATGGGATAGGGAGTTTTCAGAGGGGAAACTGGGGAAGGTGATACCATTTGAAATGTAAATAAAATATATAAAAAAAGAAACTTTACTAAAACTTATAGCTCACTTTGCACCTCACAAAATAATAGTTTGAGACTTTACACCCCACTCTCATCAAAGGAGATCATGAAAACAGAAACTAAACAGGTACAGTAAAAATAACAAGGTTTGAACCAAACAATATGAACTAACCAGTACCCCGGAGCTCATGTCTCTAGCTGCATATTTATCAGAAGATGGCCTAGTCGGATATCATTGGGAAGAGAAGCCCCTTGGTCTTGCAAACTTTATATGCCTCAGTACTGGGGAATGCCAGGGCCAAGATGTGGGAGTGGGTGGGGGAGGGAGGGTATGGGGAAATTTTGGATAGCATTGGAAATGTAAATGAAGAAAATACCGAATAAATTTAAAATAAAAACAGATATCTATAGAATATTTCATCCTAAAACAAAATACTATACCTTCTTCTCAGCACCTCATGGTACCTTTTACAAAATTGACCACAAAATAAGTCACAAACCAGGCCTCAACAGAGACAAGAAGATTGAAATTATCCCATACATCCTGTTAGATCACCATGGACTAAAGCTGAGCTTCAATAACAATGAAAACAACAGAAAGCTCACGTATGCATGAAAGGTGAACAACTCTCTACTCAGTGTTAACTTGGTCAAGGAAGAAATAAAGAAAAAATTAAAAACTGTTTAAAACTTAACAAAAATGGAGGCACAACATATCCAAATGTATGGGACACAATGAAAGCAGTCTTAAGAGGAAAACTCATAGCTCTGAGTACCTCAAAAAGAAACTGAAGAGAGCACACACTAACAGCTTGACAGCAAACTGAAAGTTCTTGGACATAAAGAAGCTAATACACCCAGGAGGAGTACATGGCAAGAAATAGTCAAATACAGGGCTAATATTAACTAAGTCGAAACAGAAGAACTATACAAAGAATCAACAATACCAGGAGCTGGTTCTTTGAGAAAATAAAAAAGATAGATAAACCCTTAGCCAGATTAACTTGAAGGCAGAGAGACAGTAACCAAATTGTCAAAATCAGAAATGAAAAAGGAGACATAATAACAGAAACCAAGGAAATTTAAAAAAAAAAAAAAAACCTCAGCAGATCCTATTACAAATGCCTATACTCAACAAATGGACAATTTTGTAGAAAGATACCAAGTACCAAAGTTAAATCAGGATCAGATAAATCATGTAAACAGTCACATAACTGCTAAAATGCAGTCATTAAAAGTTTCCCAACCTTTCATGTGTATTTTGTTCCCTATTCTAAAGAGGAACAAAGTATCCACCTACTGGTCACCCTCTTCTTAAATTTCTTGTGTTTTGCAAATTGTATCTTGGGTGTTCTATGTTTCTGGGCTAATATCCACTTATCAGTGAGTGCATATCTAATGACTTCTTTTGTGATTGGGTTACCTCACTAAGGATGATATTTTCTAGTTCCATCCATTTGTCCAAGAATTTCATAAATCCATTGTTTTTAATAGCTGAGTAGTACTCCATTGTGTAAATGTACCACATTTTCTGTATCCATTCTTCTGTTGAGGGACATCTGGGTTCTTTCTAGCTTCTGGCTATTATAAATAAGGCTGCTATGAACATAGTGGAGCATGTGTTCTTATTACAAGCTGGAACTTCTTCTGGGTATATGCCTAGGAGAGGTAATGCTGGGAAGGAGTTACAGAGACAAAGTTTGGAGCTAAGAAGAAAGGATGGACTATCCAGAGACTACCCCACCCAGGGATTCATCCCATAATCAGCCACCCAACACAGACACTATTGCATATTCCAGAAAGATTTTGCTGAAGGGACCCTGTTAGAGCTGTCTCATATGAGGATATGCCAGTGCCTGGCAAATATAGAAGTGGGTGCTCACAGTCATCTATATGATGCAACACAGGACCCCCAATGGAGAAGCTAGAGAAAGCTGAAGGGCTCTGCAACACTATAGGTGGAACAATAATATGAACTAACCAGTACCCCCAGAGCTCATATCTCTAGTTGCATATGTAGCAGGTGATGGCCTAGTCAGCCAACATTGGGAAGAGAGGCCCCTTGGTATTGCAAACTTTATACGCCCAGTACAGGGGAATGCCAGGGCAAAGAATCAGGAGTTGGTGGGTAGGTGAGCAGGGTGGGTGGAGGGTATAGGGAACTTTCAGGATAGCATTTGAAATGTATATAAAAAAATATCTAATAAAATGGTTACAGCATCTCAAAAAAAAAAAAAAAGTTTCCCAACCAAAAAGCCTAGGAGAAGATGGTTTAATGCAGAATTTTACCAGATCTTCAAAGAAAAACTATTTGTTTTTAAACTATTCCAGAAAATTGAAACAGAAGGAGCACTACCCAATCCATCCTCTGAAGCCACATTTATGCTTACACCTAAACCACACAGAGACTCAACAAGGAAAGATTACCTCAAACCAATTTCCCTTATGAATATTCATGCAAAAATACTCAATAAAATTCTCGCAACCCAAATCCAAGAACACATCAAAATGATCGTTCACCATGATCAAGTAGTCTTCATCCCAGGGATTCAGGGATGGTTCAACATACAGAAATTCTTCAATGTAATCCACTATATAAGAAAACTCAAAGGGAAAAAACAAAACAAAACAAAACAAAACAAAACAAAACAAAACACATGATCATGTCACTAAATGCCAAATAAGCATTTGGGAAACTGATTTCTTAAGTCCACATTTCATTTACATGACTCCCATTTGTATACCCATATATAAATTTACTTCCATATATAAATTTCTGAAAGCAAGCTTAATATTTTTATTATAAAATTTACAAAATATCTTTAGTATGTGGTCCATTCTGTCAGACACAAACATATACCCACATGCACACACACATACAGAGAGAGAGACAGACAGAGAGACAGAGAGAGAGAGAGAGAGAGACAGAGAGAATCAGAGATACAGAGATACAGAGACAGAGACCAAGACAGAGACAGGAAGAGAGAGACAGAAGGAAACAGCATGAATCCAGTGTCTAAAGCTAGATTAATGACATTGCGTTCAAATATATATTTGATTTGCCTTTCTTTTTCCTTTTTTTAATTTTTTAATTTTTATCATTTTTACTGTGTCATTATTGAATGGCCATAATCTAGTCCTCTATCTAAAAGGTATATTTCATTTTATACAATACTACCACAAATCTTAGAAAATGGATTTTACTTCAATCTGATATTGAAAAATTAGTCTCATTTTTTTCAGATCGTTTCTCTAAAAATATAATCCTTTTCTTGTTAATATGAATCATTGTTGAATGTGATATACTCACTTTTTAAAACAGGCTTAAGACAATTTTAATTGAAGAAATTCTTCATTAACAGTGAACAATGTAATAACTGTGTTTATTATTTCGTAACATCATAATCATTATTAATATATACTGTGTGTGTTCCAAAAATTTCACTCAGGTTAAAAATCACAATTCATTCAAGATCAAAAACACAATTATAGCCATATATATATATATATATATATATATATATATATACATATATATATATATATATATATATGTATTATTCTCCAACTACAAGTATACCTTATATAGCATGATAACATGAAGCATCTATTTATGGCTTTTTTTAAATCAAAACTATTAGGGAAATGGACTCACTTAGAAACTACTCTGATAGTTGACATATATTAACTGCTTCACATCATTTTTAAGTACTAGTAAACAATATTGCTTCATCATTGAGTAACAAAAACAAACTTACAAAATAAATAAAAGATTAAAAATAATATGGATAGTCTCCTTACTTTAATGACCCTGGTTTGTTAGTGCATGTACAGAACTTAAAGAATGAATACATACTAGGTATTAAAAAATATACAGATTTAATATTTAAGTTGTGTTGCATATAAAATGAAACTCTGACATTTTGATCCAATCAGTAAAAATGCCATCAGCATGTATAGTAAGAAGAAAACCCAAATTTTTCATGCATATTATTTTCTAATAGAGCTTCAATGTTTACCAAAGAGGTAAATTTTAATTTAAAATGAATATGATAATGTTTAAAACAGTGCACTGTTATGAAGATATCCAATGTAAAATTGTTGGGCATGTTGCTTAGAAAATTTCCCTAATGTAAATAATGTTTAAATAACTGCTGCTGAGTCTATTCTTAGAGCATACTTTCTCATTTTCTAATGCCGACAATTAATATATATTTGTTTAAGCTTTCAAAATGCCCCCCGCCCTGGGTGCAATGAAATTTATTGATGATATTAAAGAGAGTAGTTTGAGCCCTCTATGCCCCTCCTGTTATTATGGGGTTCTGGGATGGAAATTGTGAGGGATATGCTCAGTGTTGGGGGCTGAGTTGGGATAGGGACTCCTCAGCAACTGAGAGCCTCTTTCTTGCTCTCAGTGCCCTTTTGGGGTGGATGGTCCAGGGTTTCTTATCCCTTGGAGGCCATGTAGGCCATGAGGTCCACCACCCTGTTGCTATAGCCATATTCATTGTCATACCTGGAAACGAGCTTTACAAAGTTGTCATTGAGAGCAATGGCATCAAAGGTGGAAGAGTGGGAGTGGCTGTTGAAGTCTCAGGAGACAACCTGATCCTCAGTGTAGCCCAGGATGCCCTTCAGTGGGTCCTTAGATGCCTGCTTCGCCACCTTTATGATGTCATCATACTTGGCAGGTTTCTCCAGGCAGCATGTCAGATCCACCATAGATACATTGGGGTAGGAACATGGAAGGCCATGCCAAGAAGCTTCCCATTTAACTCTGGGATGACCTTGCCCACAGCCTTGGCAGCACCAGTGGACGCAGAGATGATGTTCTGGGCAGCCCCACAGCCATCTCTCCAAAGCTTTCCAGAGGGGTCATCCACAGTTTTCTGAGTGGCAGTAATGGCATGGACCATGGTCATGAGTCCTTCCATAATGACAAAGTTGTCATGGATGACCTTGGAGATTGGAGCTAAGCAGTTGGTGCTACAGAATGCATTGTTGACAATTTTGAGTGAGTTGTCATATTTCTCATGGTTCATACCCATCACAAATATGGAGGCATTGGACAAAGGGGTAGAGATGATGACACTTTTGACCCCATACTTCAAGTGGTTCCTGGCCTTCTCCACGGTAGTGAAGGCACCAGTAGACTCCACAACATACTCAGCACCAGCATCAACCCATTTGATATTAGCAGGATCTCGCTCCTGGAAGATGGTGATGGGCTTCCCGTTGATGACAAGCTTCCCATTCTCAGCCTTGAAAATGCCATTGAATTTGCCATGGGTGGAGTCATACTGGAACATGTAGACCATGTAGTTGAGATCAATAAAGGAGTCGTTGATGGCAACAATCAGATGGCAGCCCTGGTAACTAGGTACCAAATACAGCCAAATACATTCAAACTGAAATTCACCATTTTGTCTATGGGATGAGGCTGGCACTGCACAAGAAGATGCGGCTGTCTCTGGAACAAGGAGGAATAGAGAGCCTCAAAATGTTTATTTTTCAATAACATAGTTAGATCTTATTTTGTCAGCAAAATTAAATACTTGTCCTATTTTATAAAGTATTATTTTATTTTAAACTTGTTTATATGAAACTAGTGTTTAGACAGTCTTTGCATATTTTACTCTACTAAATTACTATTTTCTACATAATAATTAAAATATTTCATGCAGTGTATTACTATACTGTTAAGAAATTAAATTCTGCTTTTCTAACATTTCTATAAATTTTAATGATCATTGTGTCCCATAAGTTTGGGTATGTTTTGGCTTCATTTTCATTAAACTCTAAAAAGTCTTTAATTTTTTTTCTTTATTCCTTCCTTGACCAAGGTATCAATGAGGAGAGTGTTGTTCAGTTTCCACGTGAATGTTGGCTTTCTATTATTTATGTTGTTATTGAAGATCATCAACCTTAGTCCATGGTGATCTGATAGGATGCATGGGACAATTTCAATATTTTTGTATCTGGTGAGGCCTGTTTTGTGACCAATTATATGGTCAATTTTGGAGGAGGTACCATGAGGTGTTGAGAAGAAGGTATATCCTTTTGTTTTAGGATAAAATGTTCTGTAGACCATTTGTAAGACTATGCCGGGGCCTAGCAAACACAGAAGTGGATGCTCACAGTCAGCTATTGGATGGATCACAGGGCCCCCAATGGAGGAGCTAGAGAAAGTACCCCAGGAGCGAAAGGGAACTGCAACCCTATAGGTGGAACAACAATATGAACTAACCAGTACCCCGGAGCTCTTGTCTCTAGCTGCATATGTATCAAAAGATGGCCTAGTTGGCCATCACTGGAAAAAGAGGCCCATTGGACTTGCAAACTTTATATGCCCCAGTATAGGGGAATGCCAGGGCCAAAAAAGGGGGAGTGGCTGGGTAGAGGAGTGGGGGTGGGTGGGTATGGGGGACTTTTGGGGTAGCTTTGGGAAATGTAAATGAGGAAAATACCTAATTAAAAACATTAACTCAAAAAATGTTCTATAGATATCTGTTAAAACCATTTGTTTCATAACTTCTGTTAGTTTCACTGTGTCCCTGTTTAGTTTCTGTTTCCAGGGACTGTCCATTGATGAAAGTGGGGTGCTGAAGTCACCCACTATTATTGTGTGAGGTGCAATGTGTGCTTTGTGCTTTACTAAAGTTTCTCTAATGAATGTGGCTGCCCTTGCATTTGGAGCATAGATAATTCAGAATTGAAAGTTCCTCTTGGAAGATTTTACCTTTGATGAGTATGAAGTGCTCCTCCTTGTCTTTTTTGATAACTTTGGGTTGGAAGTCAATTTTATTCGATATTAGAATGGCTACTCCAGCTTGTTTCTTCAGACTGTTTGCTTGGAAAATTGTTTTCTCACCTTTCACTCTGAGATAGTGTCTGTCTTTGTCCCTGAGATGGGTTTCCTATAAGCAGTATAATGTTGGTTCCTGTTTGTGTAGCCAGTCTGTTAGACTATGTTTTTTATTGGGGAACTGAGTCTATTGATATTAAAAGATATTAAGGAAAAGTAGTACTACTCAGCAATTAAAAAGAATGAATTTATGAAATTCCTAGGCTAATGGATGGACCTGGAGGGTATCATCCTGAGTGAGGTAACCCAGTCACAAAAGAACTCACATGATATGTAATCACTGATAAGTGGATATTAGCCCAGAAACTTAGAGTACGCAAGATACAAGATACAAAGCACATGAAACTCAAGAAGAACGAAGACCAAAGTGTGGACACTTTGCCCCTTCTTAGAATAGGGAACAAAACACCCATGGAAGGAGTTACAGAGACAAAGTTTGGAGCTGAGATGAAAGGATGGACCATCTAGAGACTGCCATACCCAGGGATTCATCCCATAATCAGGCACCAAATGCTGACACCATTGCATACACCAGCAAGATTTTGCTGACAGGACTCTGATATAGCTGGCTCTTGAGAGGCTATGCCAGTGCCTGGCAAACACAGAAGTGGATGCTCACTGTCAGCTATTGGATGGAACACAGGGCCCCCAATGGAGGAGCTAGAGAAAGTACCCAAGGAGCCTAAGCGGTCTACATCCCTATAGGTGGGACAACATTATGAACTAATCAGCACCCCCGCAGCTTGTGTCTCTATCTGCATATGTAGCAGAAGATGGCCTAGTTGAACATCATTGGGAAGAGAGACCCCTTGGGCTTGCAAACTTTATATGCCTCAGTACAGGGGAATGCCAAGGCCAAGAATTGGGAGTGGGTGGGTAGGGGAGAGTGGGGTGAACTTTTGGGGTAGCATTTGAAATGTAAATGAAGAAAATACCTAAATGTAAATTGAAAAAAAATTGCCACCAAACCAAAAGATAATAATAATAATTATAATGATCAATGTAAAATAATTAGAAAAGAAAGTAATTAAGTTAAAGTGAATACTAAGTTGCAATGTTATTTCAAAGAAAATAAAAAAATTAAAAATTAAAAAAATATTAAAAGAAGCCGAAGTATACAATGGAAAAGAGATAACATCTTTAATACATGCTACAGGTCTAACTGGCTCTCTGTATGTACAAAAATAAAAATAGACTCATATTTTTCACCTTGCACAAAACTCAAGTCCAAGTGGATCAAGGACCTCAACATAAAACCAGATACACTAAATCTAGCAGAAAAGAAATTGGGAAAGAGACTTGAACTCAATGGTATGGGGAAATTTCCTAAACAGAACTCCAATGGCTCATTCTTTAAGATCAAGAATTCATAAATGTACTTCATGAAACTGGAAAACTTCTGTAAAGCAAAGAACATAGTCAATAAGACAAATCAGAAGCCTACAGATCAGGAGAAAACCATCTTTGTTAACCCCACATCTGACAAAGGGCTAATATTCAAAATATATAAAGAACTCAAGAAGCTAACCACCAAACCAAACCAAACAAATCAAAACACAAAAACAACAACAAAAAAACCCCAAACAACACAATCAAAAATTGGGGTATTTTCAGAGGAGAAATCAAGAAAGGGGATAACATTTGAAATGTAAATAAAGAAAATAACTAATTAAAATAATATACCAATATAAAAAATGGGGTATAGAACTAAACCAAGAATTCACAACGGAGGAATCTCAAATGGTTGACAAGCACCTAAAGAAATGTTCAAAGTCCTTAGTGATTAAAGAAATGCAAATCAAAACGAACCTGAAATTCCAACTTATACCAATCAGAATTTCTAAGATCAAAACCTCAGTTGACAACACATATTGGAGAGGATGTGGAGAGAGAGGAACATTCCTCCATTGCTGGTGGGATTGCAAACCTGTACAACCACTCTGGAAATCAGTCTGGAGTTTCCTCAGAAAATTTGAATAGATCTACCTGAAGATCCAGCAATACCACTCTTGGGAATATACCCAAAAGATGCCCCACCATGACACAGGGGCAAAAGTTCCACTGTTCATAGCTGCCTTATTTGTGCTACCCAGAAGATGGAATGAACCCAGATGTCCCAAGACAGAAGAATGGATACAGAAAATGTGATTCATTTACATAATGGAATACTACTCAGGTATTAAAAACAAGGACATCTTGAGTTTAATAGGCACATGGATGAAACTAGAAAATATCCTGAGTGATAAAACTCAGACCCATAAGTACAGGCAATTTACTTACTAACCAATAAGTGCATATCAATGAAAAAAAAAGTACAGAATACTGAAGATATAGTCCGCAGAACTCAAAAAGTTTAACAAGCTGAAGGGCCCAAGTGAGGACTCCACAGTCTCACTTGGAAGGGAGAAGAAAGCAAACACAAGGGTGGAGGGAGGAAAGGACCTAGAAGGGAAAGGAGATGGGGCAAGGGAGAGGGGAACATGATTTGGTTCTGGGTCAGGGAAAGGACTGAAGTCCTGTGGGCCATCAGCAAGAATGGAAACAGGCAACCTCTGGAGATAGGAGATTAGGGAGACCCTTCTAAATGTACCAGAGATGTGGGAGGTGATCTTAGATGAAATGCCCTACAGTGGAGAGAGGAATCTTGTAGAACCCACCTCCAGCAGAAAAACAGGGCATCTAGTGAGGGATGGGGTTGCTATCTCACAGTCAAAAATCTGATCCATAATTGTTACTGTCTGAAAGGGGTGCAGGGATGGAAATGGGGAGGAGCCTGAGGAAAAACCAGGTTCAATGACAGCTCAAGTGGAGGTCCTAAGATCTTACTTACTGAGGCTATGGATCGCTCACAAAAAAAAAGAATTTATCATCACTCCCTCTGAGGGACCCGGCAGGCAGCTGAGTGAGTTGCAGTTATTTACACCCAACCAATGGACAAAAGCTGCTGACCTCTGTGGTTAAATTAGGGAAAGGCTGGAAGATGTTGAGGTGGAGGGCGACTCTGTAGAAAGATCAGCAGTCTTAATTAATTTGAACCCCTGAGATCCCTCAAATACTGGACCACCAAACAGACAGCATACGCCACCTGATATGAGGCCCCAAACACACATACAACCGAGAACTGCAGGGTCTGGGTTCAGTCAGAGAAGATGCACCCAACCCCCAGGAGACTGGAGGTCCCAGGGAGGTTAAAGGTCTGTTTGGGGCCTGGAGGTCATCCTCTTGGAAAGAGGAGGCAGGGAGGAGGCATGGGATGTGGAAGATCAGGAAATGATCAGGAAGTGAATAAAGTCTGGCGTGTAAAAAAAAAATTGAAAAAAGAAAAAAGGAAAAAAAAAGAAAAACCAATACATTCTTTAAGCTCAGTTTGTTGAAAGCTCTTCTTGTAAAAAGACAGTGGCATTCAAGGTTCAAGATGAGCCATGCTGCAGAGGACTGATGAACGCTTCAGAGGACAGCTTTTCTAAGAGATAACTTAGTGCAAGTAAAACTGTAGGAATCACATTTGAATCAAGAAACACAGTCACAGCAGTAAGTCATACTAAACACAGAAAGGAATGAGGACTATCAAAGGAAATCTTGGTGATCAATGCATAAATAGCTCATGGTAATTGGGCATCAAACTGTATGGAAATGAATATGGAGGAAACACCTATCCAATCTTCCAGGTATTCTCCAGAGATGTATGAATCCTTACAGGAGAAGATTTCCTATATAGCTCATAACCCTGCATGCAAGATGCACTCTATAAAAAGCACTACATTTAAAAATTGAAATCATCTTTTCTCAAAGCATTTCATCTAAAACTTCATTTCTTAAAATAGTTATGAGTGCATAGATAATGTACTGATGACAAAGTAAGCATGGTATGTACAGCCTTGGATTGAAGGGCAACCTAGTTTTGTTCTTTATTATATAAACAGCATTGGGAAAATGATTTAATCAAATTGTCCCTTTTCTTTCATCAAAGAAAATGAATACCCACTTCCAAGAATTGCTGTTCCTTGAAGAACAAAAGTCTTCTACTTTTTAAGCATTTCACAGAATTTTTGACACATAGTTTTCATTATGTTAGGGCCATTGATTCCATTATTAGAAAATATGAAAAATCTGTAAAAATAAGGACTTACTATCTTTTATGAGAATTGTTTATGATATTAAAATCATCAACATAGGAAATTGCTGTTTCTATTCTAAATTGGAAAACGAGAAATGATTCAGTTCACTCAACTGAAAAATGACTGAATAACTAAGATTAAAAAATTATATGAGAGGAAGATTCAAACACTTTCCCAAAGTGGCGATATTACTAATCAAACAGGACAATTTCTCTACTCATTTGGCTTTGAAAGCCATTTCTGAAGTATCCTGAAAGGTATCAAGTATTCACCAATGAGCTTACTTATCTAAGTACATGTCACTTCTGTCTACAAATAGAAAGTCAATAAAAGAAACAGAAACCCTGTGTTAATTGAGCACATTTTAATGAAGGTGGTGAAACAATAGTTGCTTCAACAGAAACCAAAATTAATAGTACTTGCTATTTTTATCTCTAATATGATAAAACCATGATTACGATTTAACAAGGGAGAGGCTAGGAAAGAACTTAATGACAATCTCTGAAGAACTCATGCCTATATTTAGAGATGGGTAAATTTCTT
This sequence comes from Mus musculus, assembly GCF_000001635.26. Classification (NCBI taxonomy): domain Eukaryota; kingdom Metazoa; phylum Chordata; class Mammalia; order Rodentia; family Muridae; genus Mus; species Mus musculus. The sequence goes on from NC_000078.6 coordinate 61,360,779, forward strand.
CCTTCCTTCCTTCCTTCCTTCCTTCCTTCCTTCCTTCCTTCCTTCCTTCCTTCCTTCTGTCCTTCTACTTCTACAACTAATAGTGTGAATTGACTTTTAGGTCAGTTTTAGGACACATATGGGAAATGTTATAATGTATTATGATTTTTGTTATTTTTATTACATTTAATATTCTCTCTCTTTGTGTGTGTGTGTGTGTGTGTGTGTGTGTGTGTGTGTGTGTGTGTGTATTTGTATACACACATTTGTCCTGCAATATTTGTGGAAGTCAGACAATTTTTAGGAGTTGGTTGCCTCTTCTACCATGTCAGTCCTGAGAATTCAACTTAAGTCACCAGGCCTGTCTTTTACAGGCTAAACCATTTTCTCAACCCTGTAAAAATTTTAAATACTGTATTTCCTTAAATTAATGTAGCTAATCTGTTTTTTCCTGTCATTAAAAATACAATATTTTATACTCATAGATTTTTGCCAAGTCTACTTATCATCAAAAATGATTCCTTCTTCCTTCAGCAGGAGATGGAAGTGGGACCCACATGAGAGAGAGAGAGCGGGGGGGAGAGGGAGAGAGAGAGAGAGAGAGAATATCTAAATTGGTGGTCTCTATTGGGTCCCTCATCTCAGACCTGGAGTCCCCTGTGGAACAGGAAGAAATGACTGTAGGAAATAGAAGACAGGGAGTATGCTAAAAGAGTATGGCCTGCTAAACCTAAGCAGGGTTCACATAGGCTCACATAGACTGAAATGGCAAACATGGGGCCTGCATGGGGCTCCATCAAGTCCTCTGAGCATAATGTATGACCAGTTAGCTTGGTGTTTCTGTGGGACTCTACAATGGAAGAGATTGTATTTCTGACTCATTTGCCTCCTATTGAGACTCTTTTTGGTCCTTTTGGATTGCCTCATCTTGACTTCATATAAGAGCTTTCACCTGTTTTATTGTTTCTTCTTTTGTCCTGTTTCACTGTAGTCTCTTGAAGGTCTGCTCTTCTTTGAAAAGAAAATGGATTGGAGCTGAATCTGAGGGGAGGAAAAGCATAGCAAGGAGAAATTAAGGGAGGTAAAATTGTGGTTGTATTGTATTATATAAGGGAAGAATCTCTTTTCAATAAAAAGTAAAATACCATGTTTATATATGGATTTATTAATAATCTGAGAGTATGCAATAATGAAGCAAATTATTTGAATAGAAAGAAGTTTATACAAATTGGTTATATAATAATGGGATATAGGAGAAAGAACAGACTTCTAATGAATGACAATGACAGGTCAATATAGATGTCTAATAAATGAACACAGCTATAGTCTACTTTCTGAAGATTTTGTGGACTTTCAATTGATTTCTCAAAATATTCTGTATCTTTTTTATATTCTGGTTGAACCATGATTTCAGGTACCTCAGCATCTTGATCTTTCTCACTTCTATTTATACCATATATACAGACAGTCTCTACCATGCTTTCTCCAGCCTTACCTCATTACACACTCATCAGTCCTAAGACCAATGTCTGAAGGAAAACCACATAACTTCAGCTGTGTATTAATAGTGAACATCCTTTATTTTGATACATTCTTTCCTTAATTACATCTTTTTTTTTCTCAAAGTAAAATCTTCATCCACTTTTAGCAAAGGTTGCACCTGCCCTGGCCCTTATCTGGTAACTGATTCAGTCAGGGAGCCCAGGGATCATTGAGTTTCCCTTACTTTGCTTTCTCCTTTCTCATACAGCAGAATTTAACACTGCATGTGATAGTATGTTTTTGAATATACGTTTTATATATTTTATCTGTTCTACAATTGCAATGAAACAGTTACAATTCTGATTCAAGACCAGGGTTAGAACAATAAATATCAGTGACTACATCAGAGCTAGAACATTAAAAATCACTTGTAAGTTATTGGTCAACCATTAAAGTAATAGTATTAAATTAGCAAACCTTTAACATTGTAACAAACAAACTACCAAATTCTAAAATTTCAAAAATATATTAAATTACATATTAATTTCTAATAAAAATTAAAATCTAAGAAATTGATAAGCCTATAGCATACCACTACAATAACCATAAAGCAAGATTGTCTTGGTAAATAAGGAGAGATTATGTACTGGAGACAGGGGAATTTAAAGGATGTTTCCACATCTTGTTGAAGTAGCACATTGGTAGTCTTATGTTCTTCAGTCAAAAAGGTTAGAAATAACAATTTTGTGTAGTTTTGTTTTTAACATTTTTTTGTGGACAAGATTTTTTTTCTATTAGCCTTCTTGTTAGAAAACTCAGTATAGAACAGAGTCAAAAAAATAAGATATAATTCTAAGATACGAATGTATCAAGTATTTACCCTTTTGATTTTTTTAAATTTAACATTTAAAGGTTTATTGCTTTCATCTTTATGGTTAATATACCAGAGATTTGATTTTCATGTATGAGCTAAATCTATGTCTATCTAGTAAGAAAGAAAAATTTGTGAGTGGACTTCTCCATGTGAGATAGAGTCTTTTGATAGAACATGATTAGCTGATACTTTAATTTCAAAACCCAAGAACTATGACAATGTTAGTTCTCTAAGATACTTAATTTAGTTTTTCTTCTAACAAATCAAAATATTAACATAGTCTCCTTCAGATCTTACATTACTCGAGTTGACAATTTAATACTAGCTATGTTTGTAAACTGTCTAGGTTCTGAAGTTTTTAGGACAGGCCTTATAGAGAATTCAGATTTAATCTTATTTTTTTTTTCCATTTTTATTAGGTATTTAACTCATTTACATTTCCAATGCTATACCAAAAGTCCCCCATATCCACCCACCCCCACTCCCCTGCCCACCCACTCCCCGTTTTTGGCCCTGGAATTCCCCTGTACTGGGGCATATAAAGTTTGCAAGTCCAATGGGCCTCTCTTTCCAGTGATGGCCGACTAGGCCATCTTTTGATATAAATGCAGCTAGAGTCAAGAGCTCCGGGGTACTGGTTAGCTCATAATGTTGTTCCACCTATAGGGTTGCAGATCCCTTTAGCTCCTTGGCTACTTTCTCTAGCTCCTCCATTGGGAGCCCTATGATCCATCCATTAGCTGACTGTGAGCATCCACTTCTGTGTTTGCTGGGCCCCGGCATAGTCTCACAAGAGACAGCTACATCTGCGTCCTTTCAATAAAATCTTGCTAGTGTATGCAATGGTGTCAGCGTTTGGATGCTGATTATGGGGTGGATCCCTGGCTATGGCAGTCTCTACATGGTCCATCCTTTCATCTCAGCTCCAAACTCCGTCTCTGTAACTCCTTCCATGGGTGTTTTGTTCCCAAATCTAAGGAGGGGCATAGTGTCCACACTTCAGTCTTCATTCTCCTTGAGTTTCATGTGTTTAGCAAATTATATCTTATATTTGGGTATCCTAGGTTTGGGGCTAATATCCACTTATCAGTGAATACATATTGTGTGAGTTTCTTTGTGAATGTGTTACCTCACTCAGGATGATGCCCTCCAGGTCCATCCATTTGGCTAGGAATTTCATAAATTCATTCTTTTTAATAGCTGAGTAGTACTCCATTGTGTAGATGTACCACATTTTCTGTATCCATTCCTCTGTTGAGGGGCATCTGGGTTCTTTCCAGCTTCTGGCTATTATAAATAAGGCTGCTATGAACATAGTGGAGCATGTGTCCTTCTTACCTGTTGGGGCATCTTCTGGATATATGCCCAGGAGAGGTATTGCTGGATCCTCCGGTAGTACTATGTCCAGTTTTCTGAGGAACCGCCAGACTGATTTCCAGAGTGGTTGTACAAGCCTGCACTCCCACCAACAATGGAGGAGTGTTCCTCTTTCTCCACATCCTCGCCAGCATCTGCTGTCACCTGAATTTTTGATCTTAGCCATTCTGACTGGTGTGAGGTGGAATCTCAGGGTTGTTTTGATTTGCATTTCCCTGATGATTAAGGATGTTGAACATTTTTTCAAGTGCTTCTCTGCCATTCGGTATTCCTCAGGTGAGAATTCTTTGTTCAGTTCTGAGCCCCATTTTTTAATGGGGTTATTTGATTTTCTGAAGTCCACCTTCTTGAGTTCTTTATATATGTTGGATATTAGTCCCCTATCTGATTTAGGATAGGTAAAGATCCTTTCCCAATCTGTTGGTGGTCTTTTTGTCTTATTGACGGTGTCTTTTGCCTTGCAGAAACTTTGGAGTTTCATTAGGTCCCATTTGTCGATTCTCGATCTTACAGCACAAGCCATTGCTGTTCTGTTCAGGAATTTTTCCCCTGTGCCCATATCTTCAAGGCTTTTCCCCACTTTCTCCTCTATAAGTTTCAGTGTCTCTGGTTTTATGTGAAGTTCCTTGATCCACTTAGATTTGACCTTAGTACAAGGAGATAAGTATGGATCGATTCGCATTCTTCTACACGATAACAACCAGTTGTGCCAGCACCAATTGTTGAAAATGCTGTCTTTCTTCCACTGGATGGTTTTAGCTCCCTTGTCGAAGATCAAGTGACCATAGGTGTGTGGGTTCATTTCTGGATCTTCAATTCTATTCCATTGGTCTACTTGTCTGTCTCTATACCAGTACCATGCAGTTTTTATTACAATTGCTCTGTAGTAAAGCTTTAGGTCTGGCATGGTGATTCCGCCAGAAGTTCTTTTATCCTTGAGAAGACTTTTTGCTATCCTAGGTTTTTTGTTATTCCAGACAAATTTGCAAATTGCTCCTTCCAATTCGTTGAAGAATTGAGTTGGAATTTTGATGGGGATTGCATTGAATCTGTAGATTGCTTTTGGCAAGATAGCCATTTTTACAATGTTGATCCTGCCAATCCATGAGCATGGGAGATCTTTCCATCTTCTGAGATCTTCTTTAATTTCTTTCTTCAGAGATTTGAAGTTTTTATCATACAGATCTTTCACCTCCTTAGTTAGAGTCACGCCAAGATATTTTATATTATTTGTGACTATTGAGAAGGGTGTTGTTTCCCTAATTTCTTTCTCAGCCTGTTTATTCTTTGTATAGAGAAAGGCCATTGACTTGTTTGAGTTAATTTTATATCCAGCTACTTCACCGAAGCTGTTTATCAGGTTTAGGAGTTCTCTGGTAGAATTTTTAGGGTCACTTATATATACTATCATATCATCTGCAAAAAGTGATATTTTGACTTCCTCTTTTCCAATTTGTATCCCCTTGATCTCCTTTTGTTGTCGAATTGCTCTGGCTAATACTTCAAGTACTATGTTGAAAAGGTAGGGAGAAAGTGGGCAGCCTTGTCTAGTCCCTGATTTTAGTGGGATTGCTTCCAGCTTCTCTCCATTTACTTTCATGTTGGCTACTGGTTTGCTGTAGATTGCTTTTATCATGTTTAGGTATGGGCCTTGAATTCCTGATCTTTCCAAAACTTTTATCATGAATGGGTGTTGGATCTTGTCAAATGCTTTTTCTGCATCTAACGAGATGATCATGTGGTTTTTGTCTTTGAGTTTGTTTATATAATGGATTACATTGATGGATTTTCGTATATTAAACCATCCCTGCATCCCTGGAATAAAACCTACTTGGTCAGGATGGATGATTGCTTTAATGTGTTCTTGGATTCGGTTAGCGAGAATTTTATTGAGGATTTTTGCATCGATATTCATAAGAGAAATTGGTCTGAAGTTCTCTATCTTTGTTGGATCTTTCTGTGGTTTAGGTATCAGAGTAATAGTGGCTTCATAAAATGAGTTGGGTAGAGTACCTTCTACTTCTATTTTGTGAAATAGTTTGTGCAGAATTGGAATTAGATCTTCTTTGAAGGTCTGATAGAACTCTGCACTAAACCCATCTGGTCCTGGGCTTTTTTTGGTTGGGAGACTATTAATAACTGCTTCTATTTCTTTAGGTGATATGGGACTGTTTAGATGGTCAACTTGATCCTGATTCAACTTTGGTACCTGGTATCTGTCCAGAAATTTGTCCATTTCGTCCAGGTTTTCCAGTTTTGTTGAGTATAGCCTTTTGTAGAAGGATCTGATGGTGTTTTGGATTTCTTCAGGATCTGTTGTTATGTCTCCCTTTTCATTTCTGATTTTGTTAATTAGGATTTTGTCCCTGTGCCCTTTAGTGAGTCTAGCTAAGGGTTTATCTATCTTGTTGATTTTCTCAAAGAACCAACTCCTCGTTTGGTTAATTCTTTGAATAGTTCTTCTTGTTTCCACTAGGTTGATTTCACCCCTGAGTTTGATTATTTCCTGCTGTCTACTCCTCTTGGGTGAATTTGCTTCCTTTTTTTCTAGGGCTTTTAGATGTGTTGTCAAGCTGCTAGTATGTGCTGTCTCCCGTTTCTTCTTGGAGGCACTCAGCGCTATGAGTTTCCCTCTTAGAAATGCTTTCATTGTGTCCCATAGGTTTGGGTACGTTGTGGCTTCATTTTCATTAAACTCTAAAAAGTCTTTAATTTCTTTCTTTATTCCTTCCTTGACCAAGGTATCATTGAGAAGAGTGTTATTCAGTTTCCACGTGAATGTTGGCTTTCCATTATTTATGTTGTTATTGAAGATCAGTCTTAGGCCATGGTGGTCTGATAGGATACATGGGACAATTTCAATATTTTTGTATCTATTGAGGCCTGTTTTGTGACCAATTATATGGTCAATTTTGGAGAAGGTCCCGTGAGGTGCTGAGAAGAAGGTATATCCTTTTGTTTTAGGATAAAATGTTCTGTAGATATCTGTCAGGTCCATTTGTTTCATAACTTCTGTTAGTTTCACTGTGTCCCTGTTTAGTTTCTGTTTCCACGATCTGTCCTTTGAAGAAAGTGGTGTGTTGAAGTCTCCCACTATTATTGTGTGAGGTGCAATGTATGCTTTGAGCTTTACTAAAGTGTCTCTAATGAATGTGGCTGCCCTGGCATTTGGTGCGTAGATATTCAGAATTGAGAGTTCCTCTTGGAGGATTTTACCTTTGATGAGTATGAAGTGTCCCTCCTTGTCTTTTTTGATAACTTTGGGTTGGAAGTCGATTTTATCCGATATTAAAATGGCTACTCCAGCTTGTTTCTTCAGTCCATTTGCTTGGAAAATTGTTTTCCAGCCTTTCACTCTGAGGTAGTGTCTGTCTTTTTCCCTGAGATGGGTTTCCTGTAAGCAGCAGAATGTTGGGTCCTGTTTGTGTAGCCAGTCTGTTAGTCTATGTCTTTTTATTGGGGAATTGAGTCCATTGATATTAAGAGATATTAAGGAAAAGTAATTGTTGCTCCCTTTTATTTTTGTTGTTAGAGTTGGCATTCTGTTCTTGTGGCTGTCTTCTTTTTGGTTTGTTGAATGATTACTTTCTTGGTTGTTCTAGGGCGTGATTTCCGTCCTTGTATTGCTTCTTTTCTGTTATTATCCTTTGAAGGGCTGGATTCGTGGAAAGATATTGTGTGAACTTGGTTTTGTCGTGGAATACTTTGGTTTCTCCATCTATGGTAATTGAGAGTTTGGCCGGGTATAGTAGCCTGGGCTGGCATTTGTGTTCTCTTAGTGTCTGTATAACATCTGTCCAGGCTCTTCTGGCTTTCATAGTCTCTGGTGAAAAGTCTGGTGTAATTCTGATAGGCCTTCCTTTATATGTTACTTGAACTTTCTCCCTTACTGCTTTTAATATTCTATCTTTATTTAGTGCATTTGTTGTTCTGATTATTATGTGTCGGGAGGAATTTCTTTTCTGGTCCAGTCTATTTGGAGTTCTGTATGCTTCTTGTATGATCATGGCATCTCTTTTTTTATGTTTGGGAAGTTTTCTTCTATTATTTTGTTGAAGATATTAGCTGGCCCTTTAAGTTGAAAATCTTCATTCTCATCAATTCCTATTATCCGTAGGTTTGGTCTTCTCATTGTGTCCTGGATTACCTGGATGTTTTGAGTTAGGATCCTTTTGCATTTTGTATTTTCTTTGACTGTTGTGTCGATGTTCTCTATGGAATCTTCTGCACCTGAGATTCTCTCTTCCATTTCTTGTATTCTGTTGCTGATGCTCGCATCTATGGTTCCAGATCTCTTTCCTAGGGTTTCTATCTCCAGCGTTGCCTCGCTTTGGGTTTTCTTTATTGTGTCTACTTCCCCTTTTAGTTCTAGTATGGTTTTGTTCATTTCCATCACCTGTTTGGCTGTGTTTTCCTGCTTTTCTTTAAGAGCCTGTAACTCTTTAGCAGTGCTCTCCTGTAAATCTTTAAGTGACTTATGAAAGTCCTTCTTGATGTCCTCTATCATCATCATGAGAAATGTTTTTAAATCTGGGTCTAGATTTTCGGTTGTGTTGGGGTGCCCAGGACTAGGTGGGGTGGGAGTGCTGCGTTCTGATGATGGTGAGTGGTCTTGATTTCTGTTAGTAGGATTCTTACGTTTGCCTTTCGCCATCTGGTAATCTCTGAAGCTAGCTGTTTTAGTTGTCACTGTTAAGAGCTTGTTCTTCAGGTGACTCTGTTAGCCTCTATGAGCAGACCTGGAGGGTAGCACTCTCCTTAGTTTCAGTGGGCAGAGTATTCTCTGCAGGCAAGCTCTCTTCTTGCAAGGCAGGTACCCAGATATCTGGTGTTCGAACCAGACTCCTGGCAGAAGTTGTGTTCCACTCACTAGAGGTCTTAGGATCACGTGTGGAATCCTGTGTGGGCCCTTGCGGGTGTCAGGCGACTCAGCTGGCAAGGTAGCCGGGGCTCGAGTGGAGTGGAAGGGACTTGTGCCCCAGATCAGGCCCGGGTAGCCTGCTTCCCTATGTACCGCAGTCTCAAGTTCCGCGCGATTGGATTGGGGCAGGCACTGTGGTCCACTCACCAGAGGTCTTAGGGTCCCGTGGGGAGTCCCGTGTGGACCCTTGCGGGTGTTGGGCAAGACTCTGCTGGCAAGGTAGCCCGGGGCTCGGGGCTCGAGTCTCGAGTCGAGCGGAAGGGACTTGTGCCCCAGATCAGGCCCGGGTAGCCTGCTTCCCTATGTACCGCAGTCTCGAGTTCTGCGCGATTGGATTGGGGCAGGCACTGTGATCCACTCACCAGAGGTCTTAGGGTCCCGTGGGGAGTCCCGTGTGGACCCTTGCGGGTGTTGGGCAAGACTCTGCTGGCAAGGTAGCCCGGGTCTCGAGTCTCGAGTCGAGCGGAAGGGACTTGTGCCCCAGATCAGGCCCGGGTAGCCTGCTTCCCTATGTACCGCAGTCTCAAGTTCCGCGCGATTGGATTGGGGCAGGCACTGTGGTCCACTCACCAGAGGTCTTAGGGTCCCGTGGGGAGTCCCGTGTGGGCCCTTGCGGGTGTTGGGCAAGACTCTGCTGTCAAGGTAGCCCGGGGCTCGAGTCTCGAGTCGAGCGGAAGGGACTTGTGCCCCAGATCAGGCCCGGGTAGCCTGCTTCCCTATGTACCGCAGTCTCAAGTTCCGCGCGATTGGATTGGGGCAGGCACTGTGGTCCACTCACCAGAGGTCTTAGGGTCCCGTGGGGAGTCCCGTGTGGGCCCTTGCGGGTGTTGGGCAAGACTCTGCTGGCAAGGTAGCCCGGGGCTCGAGTCTCGATTAATCTTATTTTTTAATATACTTTATTTTCAGGCCGATGAAGAAAATGTCAAGTTTTCCCATACCCAAACTAAACTATTATCCAACTCTCAAATATAGCTGTTTATTGTTTGATTCAGTTGGCATGAATGTAAAGTAGTGAGCCTCTTTGCACCCATCCTACCTATTTGTCTATATAGAAGAATCAACATTTAGATTGATGGCTGTTTTCTCATTGGAGCCAATACAAATTGTAAAATGCTGTGGAAATTATGAATAATCTTGATCGTTCCAGGTATTAATAAAGAATTCGCACATGTTCTGGTATTTTCTAAGGGAATAACTAGTGTAGATAATAAAATACTTTCAGTAAACTCATTGCAAGGATTTTAAAGATATGGCCAACATTAACAAGGTAGGAAGACAGCTATTCTGAGAATCCTCCTCTCACTCCATTTAAAAAGTACAAAATGTGGGAGCATTTTAAAGAAGCTATATGGAAAAGTGATAGCGATTTAGATAGAAATCAACCATTTTTATGAAATGACTGATTTTTAATTGTATGATCATACTCTCTGGTCTTTCAAAATAAATGTTGAACGCTATTAGCAGGGCTCAAATTTTAAATACATTTGTCCTCAATGTAGGTACAAACTACAATCTAAAATAAGTACAAGTGTTCTTGAGAACAAGCAAAAGAAACTTACTTTCTGAACAGCCATATTTTCCATCTCCATTTCATCATAAGAAGAAATGAAATTTAATGTCCCAGGACTTTGGAGAGCTGAGAACTTCGCAATAGCTGAACAGATTCTGTTGTAGGGAAACAGTTGTCTGTGTTCAGACATCCTGATTTATTGGGGGGGGGGGCAAGAACAGACTAAGGGGTTGAACTATGACCTTGAAGGTACACTGTATAGTATATTTAAAATATTAAACCTTAATGGGAAGGCCGCAGGGTGAGCTGTATCACTGTCCAATCATATTTTGACATAAGAGGTTAAGCAAGGGAATCTTAGTTAGGATAGAAGTTGTTTCCTGAGCCTGAAAACATGAACTTAGTTTGATCCTGTCTGCAAGATGGCAAAGTTGTAGCAGCTTGATTACAATAAATTTTTGTCATCTGTGCTGACCTTGTGTTTCAATTATGTTGTATTTAAGCAAAATACTGCTTAAGAGTTCTCTGGTTGTAGATGTAGGCTTATGCACAAAAACAACAAAAACCTGACTGTGTTTTTTTTTTTTTTCTAAGAAATGCAGAAAATGTTGGAATATTTAATTAGAAAAGAAAGGTATAGAGCTTAAGAGACAAATCTGGTAGGAACCAGGAAAACAGTAATGCTGAGAGTAGTGCAGACCGTGGAGGCCCAGCTTTGAAGATTACCCAAGGGAGCAAATACTATATTACGAAAAAAGATAGAGATCACTCATAGTATATTTTGTGCAGTTGTATTTTACCCATCTCCTACAAATTTGTCTAAAGCTCTATTTTAAAGCAAGGGACAAATTTCTTGGTTGGGAAAATTTCAAAAACACAAAATATTGATACATATTACATTTACATTGATCAATAACAAGAAGAGGCACATCTTCCTTCTGGGCCTGCAACTCTGCCCTGGAGAGATCCTGCATGCATAGACCCCTCCCACACGCAGAGACAACATGCCATGCAGTAATTCTGTTACAACCAGGCTCAAAGGTGAGCCCCCAACTCCCACCCTAATACCTGACCTAACTGGAACCTGTGCATGCCTCAGCAGAGGTGGGACCTATCCACCCTGCCAGAGACACATCCTCTTCCTGCCAACAGCAATGCCTGGGCAGATCACCAGTGTAGACCTCTTGCCATACCAAGAGACAGCCTGACACAAGGAGGTTGAACATAACAAGGGCCACAGCAGGGACAAGCTCCAGTAAGATATAGCATGGCCAGTTAACACCAGATATAACAAGATGGTGAAAAGCAGGCATAAGAATATAAGCAACAGAAACCAATGCCACTTGGCACTATAAAATCCAGTTCTTCCACCACAGCAGGCCCTAGATGCTCTATCTCACATAAAAAGAAGGATCTTGACTTAAATGACCATCTCATGACGATGACAGAGGAATTTAAGGCAGGCATAAATAACCCCCTTAAAGAAATACAGGATAACACAGGTACACAGGTAGACTCCCTTAAAATGGAAACACATAAATCCTTTAAAGAAATACAGGAAATAAAAACCAATCAAACAGGTGAAGGAATTGAACAAAACCATCCATGGTCTAAAAATGAAAATAAAAACAGTAAAGAAATCACAAAGGGAGACAATCCTGCAGATAGAAAGCCTAGGAAAAAGATCAAGAATTACAGATGCAACCATAATCAACATAATACAGGAGATAGAAGAGATAATTTCAGCCATAGAAAATACCATGGAAGATATTGAGAAAACAGTCAAAATATACAAATCATAAGAACCTCCTAAACCAAAATATCCCGGAAATTTGGTAATAGTAATAATAATAATAATAATAATAATAATAATAATAATAAAACCTAAGAAAAATATATATAGAAGAGAGTGAAGATTCTCAATCCAAAGGGCCAGAAAACATTTTCAACAAAATCATAGAAGAAAACTTCTCTAACCTAACCATGACTCTGCGGAGGGCAGGCTGCACGGGTGACGGTGTGGAATACAGAGGCTAGCCGTTTCTGGGACAGGCAAGAGCCACAGAGCTTCTGAGGCAGAGCCATCTTCGGCTCCAGGCAACCGGCCACCTTCCTGGTGAGAGCACAGGGGTCCGCCTGGCCCGAGAGGTTTCTGCCTCAGGACCCGGTGGGAGCCTCCTTGGCTCCGGGACTCCACGGAGGGCAGGCTGCACGGGTGACGGTGTGGAATACATAGGCTAGCCGTTTCTGGGACAGGCAAGAGCCACAGAGCTTCTGAGGCAGAGCCATCTTCGGCTCCAGACAACCGGCCACCTTCCTGGCCAAAGCAACACAGCTTCTGGGAAAGATCCTGTTTTGGGCCTTCATCTTCAGCCAGGAGGAGGTCCAAACACCAGATAAATGTGCACCTTCCCTGAAAGAGGAGAGCTTGCCTGCAGAGACTGCTCTGACCACTGAAACTCAGAGGAGAGAGCTAGTCTCCCACGTCTGCTGATAGAGTGTAACAAAATCAACAGAGGAACAATCTCTAAACAAAGACAACTATAACAACTAACTCCAGAGATTGCCAGATGGTGAAAGATAATTGTAAGAATCCTACTAACAGGAACCAAGACTACTCACCATCATCAGAACCCAGCACTCCCACTTCGCCCAGTCCAGGGCATCCTAACACACCTGAAAAGGTAGACCTGGATTTAAAAGCATTTCTCATGATGATGGTAGAGGACATAAAGAAGGAATTTAATAACTCACTTAAAGAAATACAGGAGAACTAAAGAGTTACAAGTCCTTAAAGAAAAACAGGAAAATACAACCAAACAGGTAAAAGTCCTTATAGAAAAACAGGAAAACACATCCAAACAGGTGATAGAAATGAGCAAAACCATACTAGACCTAAAAAGGGAAGTAGACACAATAAAGAAAACCCAAAGTGAGGCAACGCTGGATATAGAAACCCTAGGAAAGAAATCTGGAACCATAGATGCCAGCATCAGCAACAGAATACAAGAGATGGAAGAGAGAATCTCAGGTGCAGAAGATTCCATAGAGAACATCGGCACAACAATCAAAGAAAATGGAAAATGCAAAAAGATCCTAACTCAAAACATCCAGGAAATCCAGGACACAATGAGAAGACCAAACCTACGGATAATAGGAGTGGATGAGAATGAAGATTTTCAAGTTAAAGGGCCAGTAAATATCTTCAACAAAATTAAAGAAGAAAACTTCCCAAACCTAAAGAAAGAGATGTTCATGAACATACAAGAAGCCTACAGAACTCCAAATAGACTGGACCAGAAAAGAAACTCCTCCCGACATATAATAATCAGAACATCAAATGCACTAAATAAAGATAGAATACTAAAAGCAGTAAGGGAAAAAGGGCAAGTAACATATAAAGGCAAGCCTATCAGAATTACACCAGATTTTTCACCAGAGACTATGAAAGCCAGAAGAGCCTGGACAGATGTTATACAGACACTAAAAGAACACAAATTCCAGCCCAGGCTACTATACCCAGCCAAACTCTCAATTACCATAGATGGAGAAACCAAAGTATTCCACGACAAAACTAAATTCACCCATTATCTCTCCACGAATCCAGCCCTTCAAAGGATAATAACAGAAAAAAAAAAAAAAAAAACAATACAAGGACGGGAACCACGCCCTAGAAAAAACAAGAAGATAATCCCTCAACAAAACTAAAAGAAGACAGCCACAAGAACAGAATGCCAACTTTAACAACAAAAATAACAGGAAGCAACAATTACTTTTCCTTAATATCTCTTAATATCAATGGTCTCAACTCCCCAATAAAAAGACATAGACTAACAGACTGGCTACACAGACAGGACCCAACATTCTGCTGCTTACAGGAAACCCATCTCAGGGAAAAAGACAGACACTACCTCAGAGTGAAAGGCTGGAAAACAATTTTCCAAGCAAATGGTCTGAAGAAACAAGCTGGAGTAGCCATTTTAATATTGGATGAAATCGACTTTCAACCCAAAGTTATCAAAAAAGACAAGGAGGGACACTTCATACTCATCAAAGGTAAAATCCTCCAAGAGGAACTCACAATTCTGAATATCTACGCTCCAAATGCAAGGGCAGCCACATTCATTAAAGACACTTTAGTAAAGCTCAAAACACACGTTGTACCTCACTCAATAATAGTGGGAGACTTCAACACAACACTTTCATCAATGGACAGATCATGGAAACAGAAACTAAAGAGGGACACAGTGAAACTAACAGAAGTTATGAAACAAATGGACCTGACAGATATCTACAGAACATTTTATCCTAAAACAAAAGGATATACCTTCTTCTCAGCACCTCACAGGACCTTCTCCAAAACTGACCATATAATTGGTCACAAAACAGGCCTCAACAGATACAAAAATATTGAAATTGTCCCATGTATCCTATCAGACCACCATGGCCTAAGACTGATCTTCAATAACAACATAAATACTGGAAAGCCAACATTCACGTGGAAACTGAACAACACTCTTCTCAATGATACCTTGGTCAAGGAAGGAATAAAGAAAGAAATTAAAGACTTTTTAGAGTTTAATGAAAATGAAGCCACAACGTACCCAAACCTATGGGACACAATGAAAGCATATCTAAGAGGGAAACTCATAGCTCTGAGTGCCTCCAAGAAGAAACGGGAGAGAGCACATACTAGCAGCTTGACAACACATCTAAAAGCCCTAGAAAAAAAGGAAGCAAATTCACCCAAGAGGAGTAGATGGCAGGAAATAATCAAACTCGGGGGTGAAATCAACCAAGTGGAAACAAGAAGAACTATTCAAAGAATTAACCAAACGAGGAGTTGGTTCTTTGAGAAAATCAACAAGATAGATAAACCCTTAGCTAGACTCACTAAAGGGCACAGGGACAAATTCCTAATTAACAAAATCAGAAATGAAAAGGGAGACATAACAACAGATCCTGAAGAAATCCAAAACACCATCAGATCCTTCTACAAAACGCTATACTCAAAAAAACTGGAAAACCTGGACGAAATGGACAAATTTCTGGACAGATACCAGGTACCAAAGTTGAATCAGGATCAAATTGACCATCTAAACAGTCCCATATCACCTAAAGAAATAGAAGCAGTTATTAATACTCTCCCAGCCAAAAAAAGCCCAAGACCAGACGGGTTTAGTGCAGAGTTCTATCAGACCTTCAAAGAAGATCTAATTCCAGTTCTGCACAAATTATTTCACAAAATAGAAGTAGAAGGTACTCTACCCAACTCATTTTATGAAGCCACTATTACTCTGATACCTAAAACACAGAAAGACGCAACAAAGATAGAGAACTTCAGACCAATTTCTCTTATGAATATCGATGCAAAAATCCTCAATAAAATTCTCGCTAACCGAATCCAAGAACACATTAAAGCAATCATCCATCCTGACCAAGTAGGTTTTATTCCAGGGATGCAGGGATGGTTTAATATACGAAAATCCATCAATGTAATCCATTATATAAACAAACTCAAAGACAAAAACCACATGATCATCTCCTTAGATGCAGAAAAAGCATTTGACAAGATCCAACACCCATTCATGATAAAAGTCTTGGAAAGATCAGGAATTCAAGGCCCATACCTAACCATGATAAAAGCAATCTACAGCAAACCAGTAGCCAACATCAAAGTAAATGGAGATAAGCTGGAAGCAATCCCACTAAAATCAGGGACTAGACAAGGCTGCCCACTTTCTCCATACCTTTTCAACATAGTACTTGAAGTATTAGCCAGAGCAATTCGACAACAAAAGGAGATCAAGGGGATACAAATTGGAAAAGAAGAAGTCAAAATATCACTTTTTGCAGATGATATGATAGTGTATATAAGTAACCCTAAAAATTCCACCAGAGAACTCCTAAACCTGATAAACAGCTTCGGTGAAGTAGCTGGATATAAAATTAACTCAAACAAGTCAATGGCCTTTCTCTACACAAAGAATAAACAGCCTGAGAAAGAAATTAGGGAAACAACACCCTTCTCAATAGTCACAAATAATATAAAATATCTTGGCTTGACTCTAACTAAGGAGGTGAAAGATCTGTATGATAAAAACTTCAAATCTCTGAAGAAAGAAATTAAAGAAGATCTCAGAAGATGGAAAGATCTCCCATGCTCATGGATTGGCAGGATCAACATTGTAAAAATGGCTATCTTGCCAAACGCAATTTACAGATTCAATGCAATCCCCATCAAAATTCCAACTCAATTCTTCAACGAATTAGAAGGAGCAATTTGCAAATTCATCTGGAATAACAAAAAACCTAGGATACCAAAAACTCTTCTCAAGAATAAAAGAACATCTGGTGGAATCACCATGCCTGACCTAAAGCTTTACTACAGAGCAATTGTGATAAAAACTGCATGGTACTGGTATAGAGACAGATAAGTAGACAAATGGAATAGAATTGAAGACCCAGAAATGAACCTACACACCTATGGTCACTTGATCTTCCACAAGGGAGCTAAAACCATCCAGTGGAAGAAAGACAGCATTTTCAACAAATTGTGCTGGCCCAACTGGTTGTTATCGTGTAGAAGAATGCGAATTGATCCATACTTAACTCCTTGTACTAAGGTCAAATCTAAGTGGATCAATGAACTTCACATAAATCCAGAGACACTGAAACTTATAGAGGAGAAAGTGGGGAAAAGCCTTGAAGATATGGGCACAGGGGGAAAATTCCTGAACAGAACAGCAATGGCTTGTGCTGTAAGATTGAGAATTGACAAATGCGACCTAATGAAACTCCAAAGTTTCTGCAAGGCAAAAGACACCGTCAATAAGACAAAAAGACCACCAACAGATTGGGAAAGGATCTTTACCTATCCTAAATCAGATAGGGGACTAATATCCAACATATATAAAGAACTCAAGAAGGTGGACTTCAGAAATTCGAATAACCCCATTAAAAATGGGGCTCAGAATTCTCACCTGAGGAATACCGAATGGCAGAGAAGCACCTGAAAAAATGTTCCACATCCTTAATCATCAGGAAAATGCAAATCAAAACAACCCTGAGATTCTACCTCATACCAGTCAGAATAGCTAAGATAAAAAATTCAGGTGACAGCAGATGCTGGCATGGATGTGGAGAAAGAGGAACACTCCTCCATTGTTGGTGGGATTGCAGGCTTGTACAAACACTCTGAAAATCAGTCTGGCGGTTCCTCAGAAAATTGGACATAGTACTACCAGAGGATCCCGCAATACCTCTCCTGGGCATATATCCAGAAGATGTCTCAACCGGTAAGAAGAACACATGCTCCACTATGTTCATAGCAGCCTTATTTATAATAGCCAGAAGCTGGAAAGAACCCAGATGCCCCTCAACAGAGGAATGGATACAGAAAATGTGGTACATCTACACAATGGAGTACTACTCAGCTATTAAAAAGAATGAATTTATGAAATTCCTAGCCAAATGGATCGACCTGGAGGGCATCATCCTGAGTGAGGTAACACATTCACAAAGGAACTCACACAATATGTACTCACTGATAAGTGGATATTAGCCCCAAACCTAGGATACCCAATTTGCTAAACACATGAAACTCAAGAAGAATGAAGACTGAAGTGTGGACACTATGCCCCTCCTTAGAATTGGGAACAAAACACCCATGGAAGGAGTTACAGAGACAAAGTTTGGAGCTGAGATGAAAGGATGGACCATGTAGAGACTGCCATATCCAGGGATCCACCCCATAATCAGCATCCAAATGCTGACACCATTGCATACACTAGCAAGATTTTATTGAAAGGACCCAGATGTAGCTGTCTCTTGTTAGACTATGCAGGGTCCTAGCAAACACAGAAGTGGATGCTCACAGTCAGCTAATGGATGGATCACAGGGCTCCCAATGGAGGAGCTAGAGAAAGTACCCAAGGAGCTAAAGGGATCTGCAACCCTATAGGTGGAACAACATTATGAACTAACCAGTACCCCGGAGCTCTTGACTCTAGCTGCATATGTATCAAAAGATGGCCTAGTCGGCCATCACTGGAAAGAGAGGCCCATTGGACAGGCAAACTTCATATGCCCCAGTACAGGGGAACGCCAGGGCCAAAAAAGGGGAGTGGGTGGGTGGGGGAGTGGGGGTGGGTGGGGGAGTGGGGGTGGGTGGGTATGGGGGACTTTTGGTATAGCATTGAAAATGTAAATGAGCTAAATACCTAATAAAAATGGAAAAAAAAAGAAAATCCCCCTGTTACATAATAATTAAAACACTAAATACACATAACAAAGAAAGAACATTAAAAGTGGACAGAGAAAAAGGCAAGCTAACATATAAACGCAGACTTGTCAGAATAACACCAGACTTATCAACAGAGAGACTAAGTATCAGAAGATCTTCGGCAGATGTCATACAGATTCTAAGAGAACACAAATGCCAACCCAGGCTACTATACCAAGAAAAACTTTCAATTACCATAGATTGAAAAACCAAGATATTCCATGACAAAACCAAATTTAAGCAATATATTGCCACAAATTAGCCCTATAAAGGAAATAGAAGGAAAACTTCAATAGGAGGGAAACTATACCCATGTAAAGCCAAGTAATTAGTCGTCTCACAAGAAACCCAAAAGAAGAAAACCATACAAACATAAATCCACTTCTAACCACAAAAATAACAGGAACCAACAATCATTTTGCTGCATACAGGAAACATACCTCAGTGACAAAGACAGATACCACATCAGAGAAAAAGGCCAGAAAAAAATTCTGAGCAAATGTTCCCAAGAAACAAGCTGGAGTAGCAATTGTAATATCAAATAAAATCTACTTTCAACCAAAATATATCAAAAAGATGAGGAAAGACACAACACACATCAAAGAAAATAATGCACCAAGATGATTTTTTAATTCTGAATATCTATGCCCCAAATCCAAGGGCATTAACATTCATAAAAAAAAACCAACTCTACTAAAGCTCAAAGCACACATTGAGCCTCACACAATAATAGTGGGAGACTTCAACACCCTACTGTCACCAATGGACAGGCCTTTGAAATAGAAACTAAACATAAACACAGCAATTAGTAAACTAATGGAGGTTATGAATTGAAGAGAAAACAGATATCTACTAAACATCTCACCCTAAATAAAACATATGTTCTTCTCAGAATCTCATGATATCTTCTCTAAAATTTACCATATAATCTGACATAAAACAAGCCACAACGGATACAAGATAATTGACAGAATCCTGTGCATTCTATCAGTTCACCACAGATCAAGGCTGGTCTTCAAAAATAACAAAACAACAGAAAGCCCACATAATCATGGAAGCTGAACAACTATCTACTCAATGATAACTTAGGGAAGAAAGAAAGAAAGAAAGAAAGAAAGAAAGAAAGAAAGAAAGAAAGAAAGAAAGAAAGAAAGAAAGAAAAGAGAGAGGGGGAGGGAGGGGGAAAGGAAGGGGAAGGAAGGAAGGAAGGAAGGAAGGAAGGAAGGAAGGAAGGAAGGAAGGAAGGAAGGAAGAAAGAAAGAAAGAGAGAGGGGAGAGGGAGGGGGGGTGGGAGGGAAAGAGGGAGGGAAGGAGGGAGGGAAGGAGGGAGGAAGGGATGGGGTAAGGAAGGGGAAGGAAGGAAGGAAGGAAGGAAGGAAGAAAGAAAGAAAGAAAGAAAGAAAGAAAGAAAGAAAGAAAGAAAGAAAGAAAGAAAGAAAGAAAAAGAAAGAAACTAAAGAATTTTTAGAATTTAATAAAAATGAATGAACAACATACCCAAACTTTTGGGAAACAACGAAAGCACTTCTAAGAAGAAAACTCATAGCCCTGAGTGCCTTCATAATGAAATTGGAGAGATCCTACACTAGCAGCTTAACAAAACATCTGAGAACTCTAGAACAAAAAGAAACAAATACTTTCAGGATAAATAGAAGGCAGGAAATAATCAAACTTATGGCTAAAATCAACTAAGTAGAAACAAAAAGAACTATACAAAGAGTCATATACAAAGAGATATACCACTCCTGGGCATATTCCCCAAAGATGCTCAAAAATATAACAAGAACATATGCTCCACTATGTTAGTAGCAGCCTTATTCATAATAGCAGAAGCTGGAAACAACCCAGAAGTCCCTCAAGGGAAGAATGCATACAGAAAATGTGGTATACTTACACATTGGAGTACTACTCAGCTACTAGAAACAATAACTTCAATAAAATTTGCAGTCAAATGATTGGAACTCTAAATATCATTCTTAGTGAGGCAATCCAGACACAAAAGGACACACATGGTATATACTCACTGAAATGTGGATATTAGCTCAAAAGCTCAGAATATCCATGATATAGCTCACAGACCATATGAAGTTTAAAATAAGGAAGAACAAAGTGTGAATGCTTTGGTACTACTTAGAAAGGGAACAAAATAATCATGGGAGGTAGAAGAAAGGAGGGACCTTGGAGGGAGAAAGGAGGGGAAGAGAAAGGGAAGACATGATTAGGTGTGGGAAGAAACAGGAGAGAAGTCCAGATGTTCTGGAAAATGAATAGAAACATCTAGCACTCAAGGGTGGGAAACTAGAGCGATCCACTAGAAAGTCCTCAAAGTCAGGGAAGCAAGAGGTTCGTAGAACCCAATTGAGATTACATTAGCCAAAATACCCAAGAAGGAGAGATAGAACTGTAGAGACCACCTCCAAAATATATGCAGGGTCCCCAGTTGAGGAATGGGGCCACCCACCCATCTCAAACCTTTTAACCAAGAATTTCTCCTGACTAAAGAAATGCAGGGACAAAAACATGGAGTGAAGGAAAGGCCATCCAGTGACTGGTCCAGCTGGGTATCCATCCCATGTGCAAACACCTATCCCAGACACTATTGCTCATGCCAAGAGGTGCTTGCTGACAGAAGCCTGATATAGATGCCCCCTGGGAGGCTCTGTTAGCACCTGACTACTACAGATGCAGATACAGCCAATCATAGGACTAAGCCCAGGAACCCCAGTAGAAGAGCTAGAGGAAGGTCTGAAGGAGCTGAAGGGGACTACAACCCCATAGGAAGAACAATATCCACTAACCGGACCAGCCAGAGCTCCCAGGATCTAAACTACCAACCAGAAAGTATTTGTGGATGGGTCCATGCCTCCAGCTACATATGTAGCAGAAGATTGACTTATCTGGCATCAGTGGGAGGGTAGGCTCTTGGTCCTGTGGAAACTTGATGCCCCAGCATAGGGGGTACTAGAGTAGTGAGGTGTGAGTGGGTGGGTGGAGGAGCACCCAATTTGAGGCAAAGTGGAGCAGGATGGGATGGATTGTTGATGGGAGACTAGGAAGGGAGAACATATTTGGAATGGAAATAAGTAAAATTAATAATTAAAAATTAATAAGAATTGCCAACATGTGGGGCAGAAGTAAATTTTTTAAATGTGTTGTATACGTAAGAAAAGAAAAGTAGGAATCTTAATTTCCCATCCAAGTCCTCTGCAGAATAGAGGCTATCTCTGTTATTGAAATGATTGTCATTAAAGGGAAGTGTCTTTTTCTTATTAAAATGATAAGAAGGGTTCCAACAGGACAGAGTCCATCCTGCTACAACTCCTATTTAAAGAGCTTCAGAGCTTTGCTACTTTTAGAAATAAGTACATACAATAAGTACATACGAATGCTGATGCAATTATTGTTTGATGGGATTAAGGCCCATCAAACTGTTGGCAGCAGAAATTGGCAGCAGAAATCAGCAGAGTAAACTGCATGGGACTAGAGAAAGGTGAGATGCGGGAGTCATAGATTCTTACTTCAAAGTTTCAGAGAGCCATTGAATTCGCACAACATATTGTAGTTTGGAAGCACTGAGAGGAGGCCCTGTGAGACCATTTAGTGAAGTGGTAAAGGCAAAGCCTTGGTTGTGGTTGAAATCCCAAGATGATGGAGAGCTGGGAGACAGCTGCATACAGAGAATGCAACTATACTGATGGATATATGCTGTAGGCAGCAAAGCTGGAGAGAAAAGGCTATCTAAACAGAAGCCCCTAATACCTGACATGCAGCTACAAGTTTTGTTATCTGACCTTTACTGTTTTAGACATACTTTGGTTCAACATTTTGTCACAGTTTCCATATTCTTTCTTTTTATGGAAGGAATATTTATTCTTTGCCATTGTATGTTAGAAGTATTTAGTTTATTTGAAATTCACATGGGGGTCACTTTTAAAAGAATGTGTTTAGTCTCAGAAGAAAATTTGAAAATTGATCTTTTGAGAGTTTAAAGGTTGAGGTTGTTTGAAATTTCACTAAATACATCTTGCATCATAAGGTGTCCATGAGCCTATGTAGTTCCGTGTGGAACTTGGTGGTTTAAATGAAAAATATCCTCCAAAGGCTCATATATTTGAAACTTGCTCCTCAATTTGAGGGCTGCTTTCAGGATGATACAGCACATTGAGAACATACTACTTGGAGGAAGTAAGCTACTGAAGGGTAAGAAGTTTTGTAATAGATCCATTTCTGACTTTTTTATGACTCTGCTTCCTGTGTGAATGGCATCTGTGTGATCACTCAGCTTCCAGATCCCAATGTAAAACCATCTTTACTCTTTGGCATCTAACCCTCTGAAACTGTAATCTTTCTTTCCTGAGTTGCATTGGTATAGCATTTTATTAAAACAACAGAAAAATACCTAATACAATTATGTATACCTCAGTCATAACTAATGTCAAGTTAAAAGAAGTTGAAGAGAGTCTCACCCAAAACACTAAGGTCTTTCTGAACATTCAAAAGGGGTTCATAAAATTAGGTTTAAGTGGCTTTGACTAGAATCTTCTTGTTTATTTACTAGTTAAATGCTAATGTTTTGGTTTTTATTTTCTTTATGTGACTGTAAACAATGTTGTATGACATGTCACAAATTCAAAAATTCAGCTTCAAGTAACTCTTAATTCTCAAACGAAGTTAACATTAGATACATTCAAATGTCCATGGTATAAGATAATTGGCTTTAATGACAACTTGTTTAACTTTTTTTGGGTTCATTGACTTTTTACTCCAGCTAATCCATACCACACATATTTCTAAAGGTTGATAAACAATGTGCTGTATAAAGTGATAGTAGTTATACCAATGTAATACTGACTTTGTACAATATTTCACAACCAATGATAAGCCTATCTCTAAGATCCTTTAAAACAACTCCAGCATGTTCTAACACCTGAAGATTTATACATATGGAAAAGATACAGTTAAATGTAACATTTGAAAACAAGTTAAAAGGAACAGATAAGGATATCCTAACTAGAATAATTACTAAATCCCTGACACATTGATCCATGTTTCTCAATGAAAGAAATGTGATGAGCTTCAAATAAGAGAACCTCTATCAAATTATTTCAGATACATCAAGCTAAAGATTTAAGTAGTTACTCTAAAGTAAATGATCTTTAGCCAAAAGATAATATTAAAAAGTGCATCTATTGTCTTAAAAGAGAGTTGTCTCTCTCTCTTGCTCTCTTGCTCTCTGTTGCTCTGTCTCTCTCTTTTTCCCTCTCCCCCTCCCTCTCAGTTTTCCTTTCCTTTCTCCCTTCCTCCCTTCTTCCCTCCCTCCCTCTTTCTGTCTCTCTGTGTCTGTCTCTTTCTCTGTGTCTTTGTCTCTCAGTGTCTCTGTCTGTCTCTGTCTGTTTGTCTCTCTGTCTCTCTATCTCTCTGTGTGTATGTGTGTGTGTGTGTGTGTGTGTGTGTGTGTTTGCGTGCACGTGCATGCTTGTGCAGGTGGACATGTGTGATCTCATTTGTAGTCTCTTTTAATCTTATATACCTTGCAAACTGCCCTAATTTTTCCCACTTGTGTGCTTTTATATTCTTCGGTGGTAGCCAATATGCATAATAAAGTTTAATAAACCACATAAAAACATTTTAGTGAAAATGAGATTATTAGGTAACCATTTCTTCCATGATTAACCTTATCAACCTTTTATAGCCAAAGTGCTTAGACACTGTGAGATCATAGAGATTTGCTTTCATATCATACTGGTATGTCTTACTAAAATGTCTTGCTCTTTCAAATGTTTGTTAAGACTGTTACAGCCAATCTCCAGAGATTTTATGCTATGCCTTTCTACTGTGTTACTAAGAGTCTAAGAAGGCAAAGAATTCAGGTAGTAGGCTAAGTTCCTGTTTATCTCCAATACTATCATCCTCAGAAGTACTCTTACTGGAAATAAAATTCATTTTCTTAGATTGATTTATGTATAATAATCTCCTTCTTGGAGGTACATAACAAGCTATAACACTAATCCTTTAGTAAGAATATTTCTGTATGATTTCATTAGCACAGATTTCTATAGAAAAATTGCCAAATTGGCAAGTTTGGATAACATAAATGTTTGTTCTTTTCATGGTTCTGAAGTCTGCTAAGTCAAGGATCAATACCCTGGTAGATTTAATATTTTTTGCAATATGCTCCTTCAACAGCCACATTTTAACTCTATCCTCATTTGTCTAAATCTAATTATCCATTAGAATTCTCATATATACCATGTCATTGGAATTAGAACATCAAAATGTGGAGGTGGGTAAATCTGATAATGACAGTCAGATTATATAGTCAGCATTAATGGGACTTAATGAGTCTGCAAAAGAGCAGAACATAAAAAATGGGTGTATATACAAGGGAGGAAGTATCTGGGAGATGAGGAGATGAATATGATCAAAATACAAAGCATAAAATCTCAAATAATTAATTAAAAAGCACTTACTCTTCCTACACTAAAATTTGGAACATGATTGGCAAAATAATTTTAGAATTTACATATGTATTCCCTGTATAATTTCTTTGTATTTTAATACATTTTTGTTACTAGAGAATTACATCAAAATCCCTTCTTTTTCCCATTTACAACTTCTTCTCAAGTACTCATCCTCCAACTTCTAGTATAACCAACCTCTCGACTTAATGGCTTTTTCCCTTTTTATTATTGTTATTAGATGTAATCTGTACTTGCATGCAAAAATATGTAAACTTTATATATAACATGCTGAGTCTGGTTGTGTGTGTGTTTGTGTTTGTGGGTGTGTGCGTGCACGTGTGTTTTCAGGATTGACTACTTTGTATTGAATAACCAATAAGGAATCTCAACCCCGGGAGATGCCAATTTCCCTGGCTCACCAGTCCTAAGGTACATATTTTGTGTAAAATTGTTACCTTGTAAAATTTCAACCCTTTTTTGTTCATACGGCTATTAAGATTGGCTTTGTTCTGGTCTTGCTTCTGAAGCCATTTCTGGGAAAGACTTTCACAGGAAACTTCCTAATATTTGGTTCTTAAAATCTATCTGTCTACTTGTCTGTGAAATTCACTGAGCCTTAGATACAGGACAAGTTATAATAGGCTGTGCAGACCTTAGCCTGAGTAGGACCATGACTGAGGTACAATTCTGACCTTATACCCCATCAAATGTGACCCGATACCTTCCAAAACAAAATGAAATACCCATTCCACATTCCCAGTCCTAGTACTATAAGTATCCCCAAATAAAAAGTTCCTAAATCTATTAATCTTGCTTTTTGGCTTCTATAGTTCTACTTCTTGCTAACTGAAATGTGACAACCAAGATGGTTTCTTCCTAAAGACAAAGAGCTATATGGTTTAAGGATGCATGATTTAGGTAACTTTTCCATGTAGCCATCCACTGGCAATGCTTCCTTTTTGGCTTGAGGAGTTTCTTTGTACTGGTCTCCAGTGAGCTTAACTTGCTGCATTCTAAATGTCCAACTGATCTTCAGAGACTGAGATGCTAAAACACTGGGGATCTAGTTTGTTTATATGAGTTCATGACACATAAAACAGACAGTTCCTGGTGGGTTACATACCTTAAGATATTCCAGGGTCCCATGAACTTCCCCCCACTCCAATTCCTATTTCCCAAGAGGCTACCAATGCCTTAACCTTAAAATGTGAAATAACAAAAAGTTGCCTGAATCTGTTGTCTCTTAGAGGTAAATTTATTTATAATACATTTTAAATAAGATATATAGAAAAGATTTTATGTGGCCCAAATACCTGGCTCCATGATCTATGTGAGACATCACTAGACACCCTGGTTTAAGTCTTTGTGGTAGCTAACTCTGGCTGTCTCTAGTCTTCCTTTATGTGTGTCTCTATGCATGTTTTACCTGTTCCATTGTTTTGCTGAAACATTGGAAGTGGAAGGGGGAGTGAGCAGTCCTAGGACACCATGTAAATATAGGATAAAATGCTTCAAGGAGGGTTTAGCAGATGAGAATGAATACAGTGTTTTTTTTTTTTTTTTCTTACCAACAATTTCTGGACCTTCTGTGAAATTGTTTGGCCTTCTTTTGGAGTCTGGTGGCTCAGTAAATGACCTCTGGATCCTCAAATGATTCAGGCCATCTGGAATGGGCTGACAAAAGACCCCAGCCATGCAGACTAATTTCCCTTTACTGACCAACTGGCTTTCCCTGATATATGATGCAACTCCATGGTTTAAGAGCTCTGCCCTTTTGCTGGCTGGGACCTGGATCTTCTTGATTTCGTCAAGTCACCCAGAGGAACCCAAACCATTTTCTGTTCTCTCAGCTCCACTGAAGGATGTTGACTTTCCCCTCTATATGCCTCAGCATGGCTCCTGGCAACATATGAGGAGGAAATAATCAGACCCCAGTTGGATTTGGATGAAAGTAGTTTCTTCCTTCTTGGCCCCCCTCTACCCTTTTCATGACATATGTCTCTTTTTCAACCAATGATACATTTAATTGGAAAACTCAGAAATGACAATTCTTTTATAAAAATCCTCAGGGTAGCATTAGTCTCATCAAGACAGTCTTTTACAGCCACTAGCAAACCGTGGATGACTGCTAATAGCTCATGGTTACTCCTACATGGCTTAGGAGGACAGAATTCAGCTTGAGAATAGAGATGAGACCTAATTTTCTTCATTTGGTTAAGGAGTGAAGGGATTAGGGTTCTATTCCACTGAGCTGTCGGGAGACTAGGGTAACATTAAAAGTAGATGGCAAATCTGTAAACTTTTTACTTGACACAAGCAGGTACCACTCAGTCCAGACAGAGCTACTCAGGCCAGTGCCATTTCAATGGACAGATATCCAAGGGGAAAATGGACAGACTTCTCTTTCCCTGGTTCACTTCTTGGACAGTAGGTTTGGTAAAAACTAATATAACCCATTAATTCTTAGTTATGCCAGACCCCCTCATTCCCCAATTTGGGAGAGACATTACAAAAACTACAGGAAACCATATCCTTTGGAGATGCCATCACTCACCTTATTCGGAATTCTACTTAGCCTCCAGCCTGACCCCTATTGGAATAATTCTCCCTCCATAAAAATTCTGCACCTGAAAATGATGTTCAACCTTCAGAATACCTGCAGAATTTTGAAAAGCTATATGCTTGAGTCTGGGCTGAGTTTAGCTCAGCAAGACTGCTCATCCACAGAGCACCAGTTGTCATCCAGGTACTGAGTACTGCTATCCTAGTATGCATCAAATAGTATCCTATGATAGAGGGCAACAAACAGGGCATTGCTAAACATGCTAATAAACTATGACAAGAAGGAACCTTCATTCCTTCATGTTCCCTTTGTAATACTCCCTGGCTTTCACTCAGGGCTACCAACTCATGTAGAATCATAGATCAACAGAAGGGTAAAAATAATCCACCCTATGTTTCTGAATCCCTATACTCTTCCGAGTCTCATGCAAGCAAAGAAACATGTATATATATTTCTGGACCTAAATGTTTAATATAAACTATATTTTACCTATAGGCCACAAAGCTAAGGACAGATAAAATGATAAATAGGACTTTAAGGTAACCTTAAACTAAGTATGTCCCTGAAACCAGCTAATACTCCTGTCATTTGCCCTCCAAAGGATGATATATACCCCATATCAAAAAGGTTTCACTGTATTTCAAATTAAGTCTAGAATGCCTCACACTTTCCTCTGTAACTAAATGATGTCCCTTCATAGACCCTGGAACAAGCCCAGAAGACTTGGGCATGCCTGTCATTCATTCAGATAATTTGAGAGGCGATGCTCTTTCTTATGTCTGAGCCTGTCCACAAATTCCAGCCCTACAGCAGTAAGTATCTCCAGTATCACCTGTGGATCCACCACACCCAGTTAAAGGAGGCTACAGATCTCAACATCATGTCCTCTGACATGATGAAGACTGACATGGACCCTATGACTATGATTCTTCTGTTTTGTCTTCTTTGTCTTTCCATCATCAAAAAGGCTCTTAACCCCAATAAAATAAGACCCTTGGTACAGAAATTAGGAAAGATCAATCTATCCATCGAGACCCAACCCACATTCTAGGTAGATTTCTATAAAATAGTACATCCAGAGTTAACAGGAAGAGGCCACAAAGGAGTCTGTTGGCTCACTGTTGATTAAAAAAAAAAAAAAAAAAAAAAAAAGGACTCCTATCTACCCATTATTATACCTACCCTGCCTACAGCCCTCTGACCTGCCAAGAGCCACAGAAATACCATTGTGTTCAATGGGGTTGCAAAACTAACTCTTCCTTGGAACATGATGACTCAATAGCCCTAAAAAGAAAACCATCACAACCTACTTGTCATTTGGAAATATGACCCCATAGCTATAAGGGTTAAAGCCTGACAGGAAACTGAAGATCATAATTAAAAAACAGTAGATACTGGGTTATAAATAAATGGTCAATTTATATGTAAGTTGTCAAGATCCAGGCAATGAATTTACTATCCAAAACCAAAAGGAAACAAAACCAAAATGAAAAAACCTTCTGCCTAGTATCATTTGGCCCATCACCCCAAACATGCCCAATACAGTATTGCTGAAATATGAGCCTCAGAAATCAGCAACTTTGAAAATTCCAATTTCTCCAGAAAGACATTTGGTAATAATCAGGGTAAAGATCCAGGAAGCAACAAAGCCAATCTCTTTATTTTTCAGGATACTAGAAGATGTATATCAATTCCCTAACCATTCTCAACTGGACTTAGGTAAACACTGCTCACTATTCCTAGACTCCAGGCTCTCTTATAATATTGGAATTGGAATTAATTAAACAATAAGCTCCATTTCCAATTTTAACAACTGTAAATGGTAGCAACCTAAGAGCACCCTAGGAGTTCTCCAAGGAAAGAGTATCTGTGTATTGATACTAACCCCCAAGATAGCTCCCTGTCTTCAGTTTTCTGTAGATATACACATCAGCTTAACTACAGAAATGGTGCTTGAGTGAATTTTAAGGCCCTAGACACAACCTGTATTGCTTGCATCAATGGTTTAACCAAGTATGCATCTTCTGAACTGTTGTACTGGAGGATGTGAGGAGCTGCCCTCACATTCGCCATTACAAGATGGCACTGACATCCTGTGTTCTACGTAGTAAACAAATAATCTGCGCATGTGCCGGGGTAGTTTTCCACTCCATGTGCTCTGCCTTCCCCGTGATGACAACTTGGCAGATGGGCTTCAGCCAATCAGGGAGCAACATGTCTGAGACGGAGGACAATTCTCCATAAAAGGGACCGGGTTTTGTCATTCGCTCTCTTTCTCCTGAGAAGTAAGCAATAAAGCCTTTGCGGCAGAAGATTCTGGTTGTCCTGAGTGTGTTCTTGCCGGCGGGGACAAAAGCTCGGGATAGGAGGAGGTCTGCTTCTTTGTGTTTTTATAGTTGTCATATCACAGGTGTTCATCTATATTGGCGAAGAGGGCAGGGTCCACCTAGGTGTAAATTATCCCTGTTTGGTGAGTAGTGCCCATTCTCACTCCCTTATTAGGGCAGACAGACAATCCATGGCTCTGCTACACCTGAAACTTCAACCCTCATTGTGGAGGCTGAAAAATTTAAACCTCAGTGCTCACATTGACATGGACCTAGGCCATCTAGAAAATTCTACTTCCCAACTAGATGCTCAGGTAGACTTCTTAGGAGACGTTGTTCTTCAGGATCATAGAAAAATGGACCTCCTTTTTATAAAGCAAAGAGTCTCCTTTATGGTCCTGTGGAAAAAAAAAATCTGCTCTTATGCACACCAGTCAGGGGCAATTAAAAAGTTTAATTTTGCCCAAAAAATAATATTAGAGAGAAAAAACAACAACAAAAATCTGACGATTGGTATCAGTTTTTGTTCTCTGGTTTGTTAGATTACCTCGTATATTGCTGCACCATTAATCCTTTTACTTCTGTGCAAATGAGATGGCCCCAATGATGTAAGCATGGGACAGCTGGCCCTGTCACTCATCTCCTATGATGCGGCATGGAAAGGATTGGTGCCATTTCTCCACCTTGTCCCATACCACCTGAATCAGCAACAAGTGAAGCACCAGAGAACATGAGAACAGGATAGCTGTGGACACTGCTATTTTCAGGCTTCAGCAGTGGCGAAGCTCATGGGCCAGTGCTTGAAAACTTACCTTGTTGGTGTAAGTACAGTAACGATTGTAGCCTGACCAACTCAGCTACCACCCAGGCCCAGATAAAGGGCTCTATTTCATCTATGAACTTCTGAAGCAAACCCTGCAGATCCAAAGCTGCAGCTTCCAAGGAGATTTTTTGGTATGCTTTGGTTTGTTTTATTTACTTCTGTTTGTTATTTTTTTATTTTATTTTTCTTTTAGGGGGGAATTTCAAGTGCAGTTGATACAAAGGGATGAGGGGATAAGTGGGATTCGGTTGCAGGATGTGAAACTCACAAGGAATTAATAACAATCTAAAAAATAAGATTTAAACTGTAGTAAGGCAAAATGACAATGGTAGATTCTTTTCTACCATTACGATAATCTACAACATCGCTAATGCCAAGAAGTATATTATATTTCCGTTCCCCTGTTGGATAGAGCTGACTTTCCAAATTAAATTTACTTTGGTTAGACTGTGTGCAATTGCAATTATGTGTGAGGTGCTTAGGAAAAAGTAACCCAAATCCTAAATAATTGACCACATTACCTATAGCCTTAGCAAAAAGTCTGTCTCCCTCCCTTTATTTTTTCTATCCTTCCTGGACTTTCTGATACAGAGTCATGGAAAGTATACCAAGCTGTACTTGAACTAAGATTCCCCCTGTATTTGTCTTCCATGTGTTATCATTATAAGCCTACATTATGAGTGGCTTTCTTTTTAGTTTCTGCATCAAGCCTAAATTACACGCTTCTAACCCTGCAGTGTTCTAGCATAATTATCATTCATTTCCCATGATATAAAACAAAAGCAATTTTCCCTGCCTACAATGTTAAGGTCAATCTCATAGAAAAATATACTATTCTTATCTATTTCCAACATCAGCCTGAATGGGGCAAGTTATCACTGGTGACTTTCAGTCTAGGTCATCTTCATCTCTATACGGTACTGGCATTTCTTTTTAATTTTTATTAAATTTAGAGCCGCAGACAAAATTATAGCCTCTACATCATTCCCAACCCTTTCTCCTTCTGGAAATCCTTGTATGCCCTCCCATCTCCTAAATATATTCATCTCTTCTATAATTATTATTTTTACACACATACACAAACAAATATATAACAAATATATATTTAGCAGGTATTAGGAGGCCATATCCACACATATATACAAATATGATTGTAAATATTTATTTATTTATTTATTTATTTATTTATTTATTTATTTATTTATATTTTACTGAGTTCTTTTAGCAATTTAACATTGCTTATATGTGCTAGGTTCAGGCTCGATCACTTGAGATTGACAACCTATGTGGGAGCTCTTCTTGGAAGAAATTGATTTTCCCTCTCTTAGCAGCCATTTGCCATTGGTGATGCTTCATCATCTGGGATAGGCCTTTATGAGATGTCTCCTTCACATTGACATATCAATTGATGTTCTTTATCTTACTCTGATATTCAGGGAACCATATTGCTGGGAACTCAGAAGGGCAATTTCCTTGTTATGTCCAGGGGACACTCTAGGAGCTGGTAACCTAGCCCTCCACCTTTTAAAATATTTCTGCCTTTTCTCCATGATGTTTCCTGAGATGGATTGAATGCCACATATGCTGACATGTTTGGATGTTGGGTTTCTAATTAGTAGAACTGTTTGAGAAAGGAGATTTGTCCTCTTAGGAGGGGATGTGACCTTTATGGAGAAGCTCTGTCATTAGCGGTAGGCTTTAAGGTATCAAAATCCTACACCAAGCTCAGTCTCTCTTTCTCTCTGCCTATAATTTGCTGATCAGATGTGAGTTCTCAGCTGCTGCTCCAGACCATGTCTGTCTGCCTTAATGCTCCTTGCCATTAGTGTCATAGAATAACAACCTGAAATGCAAGGAAGGCTGCATCCACAATCACTTACTCCCTGCATTGTGACCAGTTGTAGCTCTCTGTGACCATCTCCATCTGTTATAAGAAGAACAGTGGTGGTGTGAGGTATTTTTTATTTTGGTGTATAGGGGTTACGAATAATACCTAAAGGAGTTAAGGGAAGTAAAAATATGACCAAAATATATTGCATTAAAGTTTGTAAATAAATAAAAAATAACAAGGTTTGGTATGCAGTTGGAAATTGTATAATTTTAGGGAAATGGAAGTTAAAGATTTTCCTCAAATGACTGTTCCTGTTGTGAGCTAGAATCATCAAACTTTCAAAACATCATTCCATGAAGTACTCCGTATCCTGAGCATAAATGTGATTTAATTTTGAGTCAGATTATTTTCTTAAAAGAAGCTCTTCATTGTGTGCTCCAACACAGAATTTTCCCCCAAATCTTGCTGTATTCTGAATTAATTTCTGAAAAGGCGAACAGTTCCAGAATCCATCAGGCTTAGTGAATTGTATCAGCAGCTGCAGACCAAAGGGCTCTTGTTATCAGTCTAGCTGCATAGAAACCCTGCTGCAAAAATGTCTGCTTTTCAACAACACCCAATACCTAAAATGATACCAGTCAGTACTGTCTCCATATGTGAAGGAGACAATGCCTTTCACTGTTAATGTCTTTGTTACATCTTATTCTTAAAGGGAATCTATGAATAGACTAGAACTTCCTGGAAAAATAAACCTTAAACCAATTAGCTCTTTACCCTCTGATTCTGCATCCAGCAATAAAATGAAGGTTGAAAACAGCTGAATTGCCTCAGAATGCTCATAAACCATCAGAGATATACATAGAAATTCCAGAGGGGAATAGAAAGAACTGTGTAGGAAGGAAAGGCAGAAGCTAGCACTTGTTAGAAAACTCCTGGTCTCTGCAACTGACTCAGGAGGTTTACTGATAAAATTATCAACTTCCATAAATTACAAGCTAAAAAAATCAATGACTTGAAAGATCAATATTACATTAAGACAGCTCTCTAGCACAGTTTTAACACCAAGGTAGTCTACAGCCTTCTCTAATTCCCTCCATGTATGATCAGGAGAGAGTGTGTGCCAGAGAAGTTCAAGTCTGATGAAGGCACAGGCAGACATTAGAACTACGGCTTTACATTGTGCTTTTTATCCATGTGCCCATAGCCTGATTTCCTTAAGTCTGTCTAACTGTTTTCATTCATTGGGCCTCAGGGTGTGGGCTAATTTTCATAAGGGTCTGGAGAAAAAAAAACACTTCATAAAATTTCCATGTATAAACGGAACGACTTCTGTGAAGTTAAACTTGGTGGTAAATTCCCTTTTAGCAGCCATCTGCTTTAATTCTGTGAAATACACTGTGGTTCTATGACAAAAAGAAATGAATTACCAGAGGGGATTTATATTTTTAATTGGAAAATATAAAAAGTTGACAGACTTTTACAAAGTACCCTGTAAAAGAATCCTCAATATTTAAAGGAACTACTTTGCTTGCATTGACATACATGCTGGGTGAGTCTATGAGTACGTGGGAAAGTGTTCATCGATGCCATAGCTAATCTGACGTTAATGAATAGTTACTTCCATAATTAGAATTGGGAAGGCTAATTTAGTTCTTATTATCTTCCCACTTGAAAGCAATTAGTGAATATCATACTAAAAATGTTTGAGAACAATTGCAAAGCTTTATAAAGAATAAAGCATCAAGGAAGCATAACTTATTTTTGCACTTCCAGCATTTGATATTGTAAATAGACTATAAGATGTTTACCTTGATTTGAATGTCACATGAATATATATGTGCACCAAAACATTACATAGTAACCTATAAAATGTATAATTTCATTTATAAATTTAAAAATGAGTTAAAATACCTAATTGTTCAAGTCTAACCAAATTAGACTAATAACACCTTTTACATATGTTTGCCATTTTCTGGTGAAAATCTTATTCTAAGTTATAAGATATGCATAAGCAATCTGAAATTATTTAAACAGCTAATTTACATATTCCACACCACCAAATAATATATTAGAAAAAAATACATCCTAGGAAAACAGAAAAACTCATTTTAGTTCACTAGAGCCATGTGTTTATTTCTTTTGTGACTTACTTTGCTTATTTCTATTTTATTGTTTTTGAGAATAAACTACTTTTCAGCCAAAAGGACATCAAAGATATTAACTAAATTCTTCCTTGAACAGCACCACATATAAATTGCTTGTATCATGTATTTGAGAGCAATTCTCCTTTGAGATATAATGTAACTATTAATAATGTTTCATATATTTCAATTTAATCTTACAAATAATAAAAATTAAGAGGCTTTTATTATTGCATGTTATATTATTTTTTTGTGTTTTTTTCCCTTTGTCTCTTTGGAACCATAAACTCTTTCCACCATGGTGTCATAGGTTTCAGTACAATCATAATTTTCATACAGCTTAGTCATGAAAAACTGCCACAAATCTAGCTGGATTTAACTAGTAAATACCCTTCTAACTAGACTTAGTTTATTTCATCTACCTACCATTACTATCAACGAAGACTCTGTCTTTGACCAAATTTAATTAGGTAACTCAGAAGCTTTTCCTTAACTAGGTTTGGCATATCTGACGTCAAACAATGACTATGTTAAGATATAAATATTAGACTAATATGCCAAAGCATATTTATATGAATGTCAATAGTCCATATCTTTGGAATCAAACAATATATTGGAAAGAATACAAACTATAACAGAAAGTATCCATTTTGCTTGGATGAACTGTAGATGACAAGAGTCAATTGTTTACTTTTGCGTATTAATCACTTTTCTTATTTTGCTTAATAAATACCATTTAAAAAAGTAAACAAACAGAAGTCCAGCAAACAGCTTTGACTAATATTTGACTACATTATCACCTTTCATTTCTAGGGGGCTCATGGTGAATTTGTCATTATTCCTTAACTAGGTTTGGCATATCTTACGTCAAACAATGACTATGTTAAGATATAAATATTAGACTAATATGTCAAAGCATATTTATATGAATGTCAATAGTCAATATTTTTGGAATCAAACAATATATTGGAAAGAATACAAACTATATATATAAAGTATATATAATATAAATATATAATATAAAGATTTATTTATTTATTTATTTTATGTGAGTACACTGTCACTCCCCTCAGACACACCAGAAGAGGGCATGGATCCCATTACAGATGGTTGTGAGTCACCATGTGGTTGCTGAGAATTAAACTCAGGACCTTTGGAAAAGCAGTTGGTGCTCTTAACTGCTGAGCTATCTCTCTAGCCCTATTCAGAACTTTTTGACAGCATGCCAATAAATATCTATTTCATTTTCACTAACTGTATGAATACACATATTCTGTTCCTATCTGTTACAACTATTTTGATAAGTCCAAAACCAAGGTAAGAACATGAATGTTTGAATTCTTTCTAAAGTTTTGAACTTTTATCTAAAATTGTGTTCCAACTGACTGTTATATATAATAGAGTGATAAAGCTTCTCAATATTTATGTGTCCATAGTTAAATTTATTTCAGTGAAATCCTAAGCAAAGCCACATAAGAATATAGATTTACAAGTTAAGCATTTGTTTTGAAGATAATCTGATTTTTCCTCCTTTAAGCTGTTTTGGTTTCTAATTGATGTATTTCATCAACTCTTTTATTTATTTGTTGTTTATTGACTGAATGATTTTCTTGAGGCTGAGTAATCCAAGTTTGGCCTCAAATGCTCCATGTGATTACCTGGAACTTCTGATTCTCCTCCCTTCACCTTCTGAGTGTTGGGGTAAAAAGCAAGGACCACTAAAAGAGTTTATACATTGTGGTGATTAACCCAGGGCATTCTGTCAATGGTTCTTACCTGATTTGTATAACTGTTCTTCGGCATTCTCAAACATATTTCAGAGAAGCATCTGAAAGAAAGTATATCAGGATATTTCCTTTTAATACTTTAAATATTTATGATGTCAATTTGATAAGATTAGAATCTCATAGTCTATAAGCTTCTGGGTACATATTTGTAGGATTATTCAAATTAGATTATCATAGAGCTAGAGAGATGGCTCAGCAGTTTACATTATGTACTGCTCTTGCAGAAGAGTTAAATCCTTTTTTTCAGAAGCCATGCCACACAGTTCAAAATCACCTGTAAATTCTTCTTCTGAGCATCATTCATGAACCCTTTCAAGCTTCTGCAGGCATTAGCATGTGCCAAAACAGAAGAACACATATACATATAATTAAACATACAAAAATTAAAAATCTTATGTTGTTCTATGGTCATGCATATAGGAAACTGTATCAATTAGTTTTAGATAGAAAAGCTCATCCCAAAGGAGGGTAGCTTCATTCCTTGGGTTACATAAAAATATATACACATATAAAGAGTTTAAAAGGTTTCCTTCTATAAATAGGTGACAATGCCACTCCCAGACACTATAGGCTATAAGTAATAAGCCAAAATCTAGAAATTCGTTACCTCTTTTGATGTTCATGGTCACTGGAATTCCATACATCTATATGAGCTATTGACATTGTTCATTGTGTTAAGATACTGGTTTTGAGGATAACATATTTTTGAGTCATAGATCATGGGGAAATCAAACTTTCCATCTAGTGCAATTAGCTCATGACATATGAAAACTGGTAGAGATCTGATTGCAGTATTCTTATTACAGAGGGCCTTAATTTCAGTCATTATTATAAAGGGCACAATAATTATTAATACAAATTTAGGAATTATCATTGAATCATCATTAAAAATTAAGAAATCATTTTTCTCCGTAGCATCATTATATTACAGTACATCTTTATTGATCTGTAAAAAATCTGGCCAATAGGGTGGCCTAATACCCAGGAATTTTTATATTAATTTAATAATTAAAGTACGGACATATCAATAACAAGAATCAACCCTGAGATTAGTCTCTTTGAGTCTTACCTCCGGAGCTCATCCATCATAGTCTATGCAAAATTTTGGACATCTCAGGAAAATACCTGCAAGCTTCATCCTTTCCTAGATGCACCTGACAGCTTCCAAGATGAAAAGTAATTATCAGTATAAGCCAGATGTGACAACTACGATAGTGTCTGGCCTGGAATGCTAATCTGATGTATGTGTGTGAGAGTAGTATGAATGTGATGGAAGTAGTCAACCACTTTCTTATTGGAATCAAGGGCCAGTCAACAGGATGGAACTCATGCCTGCCATAAATAATGAGACCCAGAACTCAAGTACCTTCTGTGAAAAAATCTACCATTATTATTTCTCTAAATACATATACCATTACAGAGGTTTCTAAAGACTTATCGTTATAAACATATATTAGTACATTTTTCACCCCTCATCAGAGACTACACAGTCCCACAGATGTTCAGTATAGAAATAATAAGAGTGTGAAGTTCTCAGTCCTAAACAGGGAATCTGTATCACACCTCATCCTCCCGAGATGCAGGGATTTTCAGTTACTTTTCTATTGCTTTGACGAAAATACCATGACCAAGGCAACTTATAAAGGAGGATATTTAATTGATAATTCCAGTTCCAGAAGATCAAAATCCATAACTATCACAGTGAGGAGTGTAGCAGCAGGAAGAGATGCATGGAAGTGGAGCAATATCTATGAGCTTACTACATTATGATCACAAAGAGTAAACAAAGTGGGAGAACTGGGAATGTTGAAGGCTTTTGAAATTATGAAACCTACTCTCTGTAACACATCTCCTCCAGTTAGGCTATACCCCCTAGTCATTCCCATGTCATTCACAAATTATGAACTAAGTGTTCTAATATTTAAGCCTATGTAGCCCATTTTCAATCAAACCACCAGACAAGTTATCATAGAAATGAGAGTGTAAATATTTTAAGAGACAGGAGCAAAATACTGTTTTACAGAAAATACAGGAGTTTTTTTGAGGGGGGGTGCGGGGGCTACCAATCAAAGCTATTGAAGATATGAACTCACAGTAGTTCTGGCAGAATTCACAAGACGTGAGGATGATCTTGCATGGAAGGAGGAGGATAAGGAGAAATCCCACCAGTAGCTTAAAAGTTATTTGAAATAAATCGGTCTTTAGAGAAGGACAGTATGTTATTTTCAGATATCATCCTCTAGAGGCTACCCATGATCCAGTAGATGACTCTGCATCCATGCACTTGCTGACAGTATTAGAGTCTGTAGGTTTAAAGGAGAAAGAAAGAACACATGAAATTGAATGTAATAGTAAAAGTGGGTATTGGATTTGAACAAAACATATTATAAATGTGTATGAATTCTCTATCAATAAAGAAAAATGAAAGGCTATATCTGCATCTGAATTGGTCAGGTCCTGGAAGAGCCTTTCAGGGGACAGCTATACCAGGCTCCTGTAAGCAAGTACTTCTTGGTATCAGCAATAGTGTCTGGGTTTGGTGTCTTCAGGTGGCATGGATCCCTTGGTGGAGCAGTCTCCGGATGACCTTTCTTTCAGTCTTTGCTCCATTTTTAGCTCTAAATTTCCTTTAGATAGGAACAATTCTGGGTTAAAATTTTGAGATGGGTGGAAGGACCCATCCCTCAACTGAGGGCCATGGCTATCTAATAGACATGGATTCTAAAGGTTCTATCTTGTAGCCTCCCCCAGCCTGAAGTGGGCTGATACAGACCTTGTTGCCACTGAGGTGGGCCACCTGCCATGTAGCCTTCTGACTTAGATGGCTATATTGTTTTGTCAACTACCACTGTTCTTCTCCAAGATCCTGCTGCCGGCTGAGATACCTTTGAGACAATCCCCATTTGTGTGGTGGGTGTCTTCCGTGGGTGTCTTCCGATGGGTGTCTTCGGGCTGGATCCAGGCGTCTGGATGGACTAGCAGGGGGATGGGCCTACCCCCTATATGAGCTTAGACTCTAAGTAAACTTTAAGGAGGCTTGAACAGAATACTTTTGTCTTGACGTCTTTATTTCTCTTCCCTTCTAATCTCTTTCAGCTCTAGCCTGCCTTTCAGGAGTACCCGGTTCATATAGGCCACATGTGGCTTACATTTGCACAATGGTTACACTATCTTCCCTTTGTTGGGTATTTAGTCTGTTGTCATTCCTCTTGGTTCCTGGGAACCTCTTGCTCTCCTGGCATCTGGGACTATCTAGTGTCTACCACCAGTTCCCTCGACCACACTGATACATATGTCTATTCAATTTCTTGATCATCTGGACTTTACTCCTGTCTCTTCTCATACCTACTATGGCCTCCTTTATTTCCCTCCCCCTCCTCTCTCCTTCCCAGGTCCCTCCCTCAATCTCCTGTGATTAGTTTGTTTCCCCTTTTAAGTATGATAGAAGCATCTACACTTCAGTCTTCCTTCTTCTTAAGTTTCATAGGGTCTGTGAGTTGTATCATGGGTATTCTGAGCTTTGGGGCCATTAACCACTTTTCAGATATATATATATATACCATGTGTGTTCTCTTGTGTCTGGGTTACCTCACTCAGGATGATATTTTCTATCTCATCAATTTGCCTGCAAATTTAATGAAGTTATTGTTTTTAATAGCTGAGTAATACACAATTGTGCAAACGTACCACACTTTCTGTATCCATTCTTCCATTGAGGAACATCTGTGTTGTTTCCAGCATCTGTCTATTTTAAATAAGACTGCTATAAACATATTGGAGCATGTTTCCTTTTTATATGTTGGAGCATCTTTTGGGTATATACCCAAGGATGGTATAGCTGGATCTTCATGGAAAACTATTTCCAATTTTCTGTTGAATGACCAGATTTCTTTCTAGAGTTTTGTACCAGCTTGCAATCCCACCATCAATGGAGGAGAGTTCCTCTTTCTTCACATCTTTGCCAGTGCCTGCTGTCACCTGAGTATTTATCTTAGACACTCTGACTTATGTGAGGTGAAATCCCAGGGTCTTTTTGATTTGCTTTTCACTGATGACTAAGGATGTTGAATGTTTCTTTAGGTGCCCTGTAGGGAGAAACAAAAATATCAACTAACCTGACCACTCAGAGCTCCCAGGGACTAAACCAGCAACCAAAGAATACAGGGAGCTATCGATTCCTCTAGCTACATATGTAGCAGAGATTTGACTTATCCAGCATCAATGGGAGACTAGGCCCTTGGCCCTGTGGAGGCTTGATAAAGCAGCATAAGGGGATGCTAGAGTGGTAAGGCAGGAATGAGGGGGTGGGTGGATATGCACCCTCATAGAGGCAAAGTAGAGCGTGAATGGGGTTGGGTGTTTTAAGTGGGGAAACTGGAAAGGCAAACAACATTTGAAATATAAATAAATTAAAAAACCAATTGAAAAAAGAAAAGAAAAGAAGAGACAAGAGGAGACGGGAGGGGAGGGGAGGGGAGGGGAGGGGAGGGGAGGGGAGGGGAGAGGAGAGGAGAGGAGAGGAAAAGAGAAGAGAAGAGAGGAGAGAAGAGAAGAGAAGAGAAGAGAAGAGAAGAGAAGAGAAGAGAAGAGAAGAGAAGAGAAGAGAAGAGGAAAAAAATGAAAGGAAGCTAGATGAGTGTGAATATTCCTGTTTATATAATATGACCTGCTGCTTCAAGTTTCTGCCTCT
The DNA here is from genome assembly GCF_000001635.26 of Mus musculus. Lineage (NCBI taxonomy): Eukaryota > Metazoa > Chordata > Mammalia > Rodentia > Muridae > Mus > Mus musculus. Next base: position 61,401,829 of record NC_000078.6, read on the forward strand.
GTCTTAGAACTTAACACAATATACGATTTTGATGTGTTGTAACCTCAAACTGTGAGTTAACATTAATTCTTTCCCCTTGCTTTTGACAGTATTTTGTTATACAATTAAAATGTAGGTACAATATATTTTCATAATAGCGATAGAAAAAGTTGCTTAGTCTCATCATATGGTCTGTGTTTTGGGTTTTTTTTTTATAATATTAACATAGATGCTAAACCAACTTTTATACGTATTTCTTAGGGTAGATTATTTGGGATACAAAACATTCACATATACAAGCTTTTCACCAGTTTATGCTTAAAAGTGAAATTATTTGAGTCATAGTGGGTATCTATGTTAAACTTCATTTGAATTGTTTGAGGACAACATTAACCAAATTTACAATGCTGAAGGACTTGAATAAATAAATACTGATTTATAAAATTATATACATTTAGCATTACATTGACTTCTACTGGTATAAAATAAAATTAAAAAAAAAACATCTTATAGGTTCTCTAAGTAGTTGTCTTTTTCTGTGAGATGCTTCATGTTTTTGATAACATTATTCCATTTTCCCATAAATTTATAAGCTTCTTATATTTTGTAGCAAGTAGCAAACTTTATTCAATTTGTTTTATTGTATATATATTTTCGAGCTTAGGCTAATGGTTAGGTTAAGCTTACAGTCTCTATAAGGTTCTATGATGATTTAAAATTGTAATCTATTTGCTCTTGTTTGAATTCTGCTGCTATAAGAAAACACTCTGAGCCAACGGAAAGGTAGGGGAGGAGAGGTTGTATTTCAGTTCACATTTACAGTCCATCCATGATAGAAATTAGGGCATAAAATCAAGTAGGAATTTGAAGCAGACACAATGGAGGAATGCTGGTTGGTAGTTCACTTGCTCAGAGCCAGGCTTAGTTAGCTTTCTTACCAAGCCCAGGACTCATGTACCAGGAAAGGTGTCACTCACAGTGGTATTGGTCCTTCTATAACAATTCATGATGAAGACAATCCCCCAAATACTTTCCCATAGGTCAGTTTGTTTTAAGTAATTATTTTTCACTTAAGGTTTTGCTTTGCACACAATACAGGCTGTGGCAAATTTATAGTTAAAGATGACTAAGATAGCATTCTGTTTTATTTCTATTTTCTCCTTATAGTCCATATTTTTGTGGTCATTAAATCCTCATTTATTCTGTTATTGTGTAATTATTTTTATTTCGCTTTATATTTAAATGCCTAGTGACACACATTAACTTACTTGATGGTTAAGTTGACTTATGTTTTTCTGGAAATAATATTAATTTTTATTTTTTATTAATTTATTCTCCCATGTATTACATCCCAACTCCAGTTTCCCCTTTTTCTTTTCATCCCAGATCCCATATCCCTCCCTATCCACACATCCTCAAATTTCCTTATTATTAGACCTTTTCTTTTTCATATTGGTATTTAAAAATTAGCCAGTAAGGTTGCCTAAAACTTTATGATATGTAAGCTTCAGATTATATCAATACTTCATATTTATCAAGTAATACATCTATTCACCATAGTATTTCCCAGAGTTTATATGCTAATTTCTCAATCTAAATGACTTTCATTCTGCAAGCTAAGGACACATTTCCTGTATTGCAGCTTACTGAGTAGAAGATAGCATCTGGTGCTATATGATTGGTCCAGTTGAAATCAGAGCAACAGGATGAAAGTCAATATGGTGTGCCTGTTGTCTATTGACCTGAGTAATGGAATCTATTATCTCTCAAATGTCAGGTAATTTAAATTTTCGTAAATGGGGTAACATATCAGATATATGGGAGTTCTTGATTCATAAATAAATGTTCCTCCATTTGAGTCACTAGTTTTTGAGCATTTTTGTGTAATTTTAGAATGCTTGGTGAAAACTGATATAGAATAGCATGAAAAACTGTTTTGATTCTATGTGTCTCCTGGAAGTTAACTTGTTGGCCTTCTCTAACAATTATAGTATCCACTATAGTGTTAAGGAAGAATGAGATAATGGAAAGCATTCTGCTTCTCATGATTGTAAGAAAATGTGTCTAAATTCTCTTGATTATTAGTAGTATATGCTCATAACTTAAGTAGATAAATTTCAGCAAGAAAAAAAAGGCTTTTTTCTGTTTTGATTAAGTTTATTTTATCATGAAAGTGCATTGCAATATATCAGACTTTTTATGAATTTCCATTGACATAATTATTCATGCCTTCTCCTTTAATACATTATATATTTCCTAATGTTACATGACCTGTGCTTCATGAGAAAAAACAAAATAGGTCATGGTGTGCAATTATTTTAGAACATCAATGGATTTGTTTTGTTAATAATTTGTGAGTATTGTTTCATAAATATTCATGAATATAATTCCCTTGCACATAATTGTTTATTTAGCTTACTTCTTGCAGAATAATTATAGCTTCCTAGACAAGAACCATATCTCATTTATTTTTATATCTTTAATACTAAGCAAAACACCTGACACATATATTGTACTAATTAATGTTTGTGAACAGATGCACAATTGAGTAATCATATCTTAACATAGAAATGGGCCTCTGGGTGGGATTTATTGATTCTCAACTTACAGTGAGACATTTTGTAGTCATTCCTTCCTACTGTTGACTTCTCTTATTCTATATGAAGAAGAAATACAAGCAGGGTAATTTTCATATTTCATCATCAGCATACTTTTTAAATTCTACCTCTGAATACCATTTTTACACTATCACCAGAATGACCCCATACTTCCTTAAACCTGGGCTGTGGTGTCTCCTGATTCCCTCCCCTAAACCCAAATACATCATTTCGCTACCATATAGAAATCAAAATTATTTCTCCTTACCTGAGTCCTTCTATTGTATCCAACTAGATGTTCTAGTGACAGTTGAAATGCTCACCTTGACTTCTAGGCCATTATACTTCTTGGAATTCTCTTCCACCTCTTCTCACATCTGTATTTCTTCTCTCAGCCTCTGAAGGCACATTGACTTCCTTGATTTTAACATTATCAATAATTCTACTGCAGTTTTCTTTGCTCTGAGGGATGGATACTTGAAATCTATAATTTTTAGATTTTCATATTTAAACCAGAATTCTTTGCTCTATACTTGAATTAGTTTAATCATTGATTTTATACATTTAGCTATTTAGTGATAGTGCTATGTTTATATGACTGCATCATAAATATGTGAAGCACATATGTTTTGTCTGAAAAATTTAGTCAGTTGATGTATTAGTTTTTTGAATATTTAGATTAAAATCACATATTAATAAGAGAAGAAAAACACATATGATGTATCATAAGACTGCTAATAGGCTTTGTTCTAATTATTCTATTTTTTTAGAGCAACATACGAGATAAATAATGATCACAGTGATTAGAAATTCACCCACTGTTACTATTTGGAAAAATTATCATACTGTCAAATGCATTCAAAATATTTTTTGTTTATGATCATAGATTTGATTGATTGATTGATTGATTGATTGATTGATTTTTTTGCTGGTCTTGGTCTTGATCAGAGAAGCTTACTTTGGTAGTGAGTAGTGGTTAATATGATGACTTCCCTTTGTACTCAGTAGTGGTTAATGCAGTGACTTGTCAACAAGTGTTTCCTTGCAGGTGGCTCATGCAGATAAACCTACTACCACGAGGATCTGGAAACCTCCATAAAGAATGGGCAAAAATAACGTAAGAGCTGGTCGGTGGGAGGTAGATTTGTGAAATACTGATTTTTACACATGACATGGTTTACATGACATGGTTTTTGCATGGAGCAATTCACAACAGCTTATGATTACCTGTGTATCACCAAGCTGTTATAATTTCAGCAAAGATAGGTCTTTAAGGGGCACTGAGGCCCCATCTCTCTTAAGGGTGTTATGGACATAGAGTGCTGGTGAAGGCTGCCCTTCTCGTTTGAGGATGTGGTCACTGGAACTTTTTCCATGTACCTGTGGATAGCTACATACTCATGTACATTCAGGAAGCACACATTTTACTCAAGAGTTTATTTAAAACATTTTTTAAAACGGCAGGAAGTTAAGAGGGAGATAGGTTGGAGAGCGCCAAGGGTAGCTGTAGGTGGGTATGATTAATATACACTGTGTAAACAGGAATTTTGAAAAACTAAAAATAGTATTTACAATAATAATGATTTTTTAAAATGGGAGTATTATAATAATTAACTCTGTAAGAAACATTCAAAAGTCAAACGAAGAAATGAGCAGCAGAAAGCAAAAATAACAGACATTGTAAAAACTGTGACCATACCACAGGTGTTAATAAAGGAATGTATTTACACACAAGAAATGTATCATCTCTCCTACTCACTCAGCTTTATTGCCATGCAGGCATATTTATTAATAACAGATGGAGTCCCTTCAATGGTGTCTTTGAATCAAGTACCGTGGCTTATGGAGGAAACCTCTGTTTAAAACAGAATTATATGACTTTACATAGTATCAACTGTTTTTTAGTCTTATGCAGGGCCAGACAAGTAAGAGGAAAGCATGGTTTTGTCATTCAATCAACTTCTTTTGCCTTGAAAGATAATGCTGTATAGCTACACTTTAAATTTTAAAATCTTTCATTAAAAATCCCAGTTTGTACTTCAGGATCCTATAGAAAACACTAAAATGTATTAGTATTAACTAGTAGACAATCCAAAAGAGATAAGACAGCATAGAGAACTATGTCACAAAAGGAGCAGGTGAGGGTATCAGCTTGGACAAATATGTATATATATCCTAAAGAACAAACTATTTTGTCTATGTGCTGTGTTCCTGCTAAGAGGCTTCCTTAACAACAATCAGGTTCACAGAGTGTGGACAGCTGAATGGTTTGGTCAGTGCTCTGAACCTCATCCTAGTTGTGCTTGCTCCCTATTACTGTAATAAAGTGTCTGAGATAATTAAATTAATAAAAAAGGGAGCTTATTTTGGCTCACGGTATTCATGAACATGACCATGAACTATGGCTTTTCAGATTTTTGATCATTAATTTATCATTTGTGAAGGGAGCTATTAATTTATAACTAAGAGATAAAGAGACTAGAAATGGCCAGGGTTCCAATGTCCTCAAGGATATTTTTTTTGCCTCAATTACAAGCAATTTTTATGTTTGTTTCCTTCATGCAGACATTCCCAAACTCTTGGCATTGATATGTGATATGTCATACTGGAAAATGCAAAATTGCATTCAACAGGCACACATGCAGATGCCCACATGTGTACGTACACATGCACACACACACACACTCACAGACACACACACACAGAAGAAGAGAGAGAAGGGAGGATAACAATTGGCTCTGGTACATTAAGTCACAGTAGAACTAGCCACACCCTTTCCCACTGAGGCCAGACAAGTCAGCCCAGCTTAGAAAAGGAATCCAAAGGGAGGCAAGATTGACAAAGACATTTCCAATTCCAATTGTTAGGGAACCCACAGGGATACCATGCTTCACATCTGCTACATATATGTAAGGGATGTGAGTCCACCCATGTCAGTGGCAAGGCCAAAGTTTATTTATCTTTGACAATTCTTCAGTCTACAACTCTTTGTTATTCTAAGGCCTGATAATAAACTCTGTTAACAGAAGGGAATTAAGAAAAACAGCCTAATAGCTAGTGTTCTCTTCTCTCTGAATCAAGGACTTCTCCTGTTGGCTAGGTGAGAGGCTTAGACTCAATAACTCTTTGTGAATCAGGAAGAAAAGAGAAAGAAAGAAAACAAATCTTTTACATAGGCAACAAATACACATTTAGGTTTGGTCTAACAACCTGTCTAATCAGCTTCACAAGTGTCCATATATATACCTACATATATACATATACACATATGTATACACATACATGTAGACAAATAGACATATGCATATATACATTTGGATAGATGGGACAAAGTCCCAAGCTACCAATTTCTTCTCTCTGACCTTTTTATACCTTTTCAGACTAAAGTTCTTTAAAATATTACCTCATAGATAAAATAACACATAAAAGAGTACTTACAGAAAGATGTTGATAGTGAGATCAAAGTAGTCTGTCATTTTATAAGCTCATTATAAGTTCAAAGCAACAGTTTCACATGGCCTCATTTTATCATAGTACATACCTGTGGCTTCATCCTTAGATCTGACCTAGAATGAATACTTGTCTTGGTCACAAATTTGCCCCAAGACTATTTCTCTTTTTACTGTAATTGTGAAAGCTCATTGTATTCCTATTATACCTCCATTACTTACTAGTCTATGAGGAGTTGCCACATTCTATTCTTGATTCAAACTTTACAATATCTTTCTGGCAAAACAACTAAAACCATCTTTTAAAAATTTTTTCATAAAATTATTTGAATCAAAATAGGAATTCTATAAAATCATTAGTTCATCTAGACAGAAATAATTCATGAAATTTTATCTTCATGTTGATCTACAGGAAATTTGCTCAATGGGGTATGCTTATGCCCAGGAATCATTAGACTTTGTAATAGTAACAGGAAAGGCATTTCAGTAGTAGGAAATAACCTTGCAATCAAATCTCTGAAGACCCTGAAATTCAGAGCTTACCCATCACAGCCATGCAAAGTGGTGGGGCATCTCCAGAAAACTAACAGACATGCCTTTAGCCTTAGTTTACTCTGTCAGGAGTGCACAGGAAACAGGGCAGAGCTGATAGCTTCTGGAGTTGTCTTGAAGGTGTGGGGAACCAACAGGAAGGGAATAGAGGATAAGGATCTCATCAAGAGTCCTTGATGGCACTAGGCCTCTAGAAATGAAAGAAGATCTGTGGTCTGACAAATGGAGAGCACAGGCAACAAGGCAAAGTTCACCACTGGTGAGCTTGCTGAGGAGAGGGGACCTAGCTGGCATAGAATTGGGGTGACTGTGGCCATTCTAGATGGGAGCAAGCCTCTGGGCTTGCTGACAGGGCTCTGGGTAGGGGAATGTCTTCCAGGTTTTTGAAGCAGACCATGTATTACTCTTATCAATACCCTACTGTGCAGTAGACACTAGAGTTTCTTTTTATCACCATCTTTAATTTAATACCTATTGACCAGTTTTCTTCACCCTCCTTTCTTCCCCTGGTATCCACCATTCGCCTTTGAAAAAACATAAAAATCTATTTTTTCTTTTTGATTTTATGTAAAGGATACCACGTAGTACTTGTCTTTTTCTGTACAACTTCTTTCACTCAACATCATAATCTCCATCTCCATATACATAGTCTCAAGTGATGATACCTCTTATAATATATGGCATAATATAATTTCATTCTGTATTTATGCCTATTTCATTATCCCCTCATTTACTAATAGTTTCTTAGATTATTTTAACTACATGGATATTACAATGGAAGAGGTTGTATATGTCTTTTCTTTTCCATAATTTTACCTTCTTATGATAATGTATTTCTTGGAAATCCAACAAAACAGATACCAGTTTATACACGATTGTTAACAGTAGCAGAAAGGTTGTATTTATCAATCCTAGATCCTCCACATCTGGTCATTCAAAATACTTAACAGGATACTTAAAGTGGTATATGCTTGTTCCTAATAGAGGATCATAGTAGTGAGCTACAAACAGAAACTGTCTTAGGAAATATAAACATAGTAACAAAAGGTACAATATAATAGTTACCAAGAAGTTTTTGTTACAGAAATAACTTGCCTTAATATTGTTCCCTTAGTAATTGAAAGAAATGAGGATTTTCTTCACCCTGAACAGTATCAAGCAGTAGATAAGCAGAATAATGGATTAATGTTTCATGTATGTTCTACAGGTAATATATGTTTTATATGATGTGAATTGACGGTATTTTTTTTCTTTTTGACACTTGCCTGTATATATATATATATATATATATATATATATATATATATATTTGAAGTGGAAATAAAGGTGTAGTCAGTTATTTTTATTTTGAGAGGAGCTCAGTGATTTTGTTGGGTTTGTGTTTGTTTGTTTGTTTGTTTTGTTGTTGATGTTTTTGAGATTTGGTAAAATCATGAGCTCAAGGTAAAGATAGAATTAAAGGTTAAAAATCACATATTTTAAAGTGACATAATAGTCTTCTTGTAGTACTCTCTCTTCTTGAGAGTTGAAGGCAGGAAGTTCAGGGATTTAAAAGTAGCCATTGCTTTACAGAGAGCTCAGGACTAGCCTGAGCTACATGAAACTTTGTTCCAAGCAATACTATATGAGAAGAGGGTTGGCATTTCAATAATGGTATAAAAGTTTCAGGTGAAATGGATTATGGGTAAGATGCACCTGGATTGTAAAACAGTTACTCTATGCCATATGACATCCTAGGAAACTGAAGTATTATAAACTAATATTTAAAATATCCCAACAAATGCTGGGCAGTGGTGACATATGCCTTTAATATCAGCACTTGGGAGACATAAACCAGGTGGACCTCTGAGTTTGAGGCCAATTTGATCAACAGAGTGAGTTTCGTGACGATAGCCCTATACAGAGAAACTGTGTCTCAGAAACAAACAAATGTAACCATATTTTATATTTGTAATTTGACAAAATCTTCCAGAAATAAGACCCAGGAATGTATTTCATATACATCTTAACCTCCCTTTTATAAATATCATGAAAACAAGTCTTTCCAGGTGCTGAAAAATACCTCTCTTCTAGATATCAAAGCGGTATTCTTCACATATGAAACCTGGCATTTCTTCAATGTTATTTAACTAATCCAATAGGGAAGAGAGCCTTGTGGAACATTCATCCAGTCCTTCACTAGGGTAGCCAGTACTAGCCCTCAATATCATTCAGGATAAACCAGGTATGCTTAGCTAAAAATTAGGCTAAGCCTAGGATTCGTCTGTTTCACAGTCCATTTTATTAGGAAGCTTATGTTTAGTGACTGAAGAGGTTGCAATATAAAGAATATTCCCAATGCACAGAAGAATCTAAGAAATCATCTTCTGAAATATGACAAGATGAAGTACTTAACACTTAGAGGAAAACATGCTAAATTCCTCCCATAATTCAAAGTCACTTATTTACAAAATATCCAGATGTTGCCAATTCAGCCTAATTTATGTATTATACCATCTCTTATTAAATATATTTATTTACTTATTTATTCACTTACTTACTTGTGTACTTATTTTAAGCAGTCTTCTTTATGGGCCAGCAATAATGAGGAAATAGAATAACCAAATTATAAGTAGCAAATACATAAAAGTTCATGTTGAGTGGCATGTCACATCATAGTAAGCATGTTATGCTTATGGACTCTGTCTGATCTTTCTGTATATATGGGTATACATATATACAAAGCCCATAAGTTAGATTTTTAAATGTTAAAATTAAATTGTGTAGTAATGAATTCAATAATTAAGATTTAAATGTTAGATTCCATCTCACTATTGATGATATACAATGATAATAAACAAAAAGAAAAAAAAAAGAAAAAAAAAACACATGAAGAGATTGGAAAACTTCTGAAAGTTAAAGTTCTGTCGACTTTGATGCAGGACCCATCAAGAGCATCTCAGTTTCCTGTGTCTTTGCTTCTTAACAAAAAAAGCAAGTTATAGATGAACCTTTTTTTTTTTTCTGTATTGAGAATAATTTCATCCTTTCAGGGAAAACAAGGTATCAAGGACAGAAAGTGTCTGGCTCCACTGCTTCTGCAGTCGGGAGCCAGATCATGAAGGTTTGTGATCTGCTCACTTTCTTTTTGGTGCAGTCCTGAATCTCTCTGGATAGAATTGTGCCACTCAAAATTAGAGTGAGCTTCTTGCCTCTATTAGCCTAACCTCGGTAATCCCTCACGTATACACCATGGAGGTTTATTCCAGCACTGATTCTAAATCTCATCCAGTTGACAGCCTACATTAGGCTTCCTAAGAAATAAAACGATTAAAGACAAGCAGCATGTAAGAGAAAAGGCCTGTCATGGTGCATTTTAGAAAAGTGATATCATTCAAAGGAGAGTGTCAACTCTAGCAAATTTGGCCATGCATAAGAATTCATTCTAACTCTTCAATAGAACTGAACAATATTGGCTTTCATTAAAAATACAGAGTTTCAGTGTTACTGTTTTAGGGCCATTCAGCCCAATTGAAACATCCTTGTGATTAAATTTTCACCTGTGTCATAAGTTTATTTCCTTTTTTAAAAGGTGGGGGGAAAACAAACCATTTAAGTAACAAATTCAAAGAAAAAATGAGTACTGGAATAGTGTGTACTGGAAGTAAAGGAAGATATTCATTAGTCTAAAGAGAGAGAGAGCACTGTGGCTATCAGTGGTATGCATGCTTCCTATTTTTGGTATGCTTTTCATCTTGTTCTATTATTACAATACTTCTTTTTATTAAAAATGCACAGACCTTACATGGGCAGTTACTATATTTATTCTCAGCAAGCCATAAGGCTCTATCAGAGACTCTAGATTTTTTTGGAAAATACTGTGTGTTTGTGTGTGTGTGTGTGTGTGTGTGTGTGTGTCTTTTGGAACAATTTTGCACTCTAGGTTGGCCTAAAAGTCACAATATAGCTTAGTATGTCCTTGATCTCCCAATCTTGTACTACCCCCCTAGTACTGGGATGTTATTAGAAATGGTATACTGGGGGTTGAACTGTTATCTTCATGTATGCTACAATGCATCCTATTAAATGATATAGAGTTCTAGACTCTGAAGAGTAATATTACTAATGGACAAGTATTTAAAGTAACATATTTAAAATAATAAAATCTGAAGTTAACTTTCTCATATACTCAAAATAGTTTTTTAAAAAAGTATTCACAAACTTTAGAATGTTATATGGTAAGTTCTCTCACAAACCATCAAAGATCTGAAGCAACCCTGTAAATTTGCAACTGTCTGAATGATAATTATAATATTTATGAATTATTATAAATATAATTTTCATGACTTTTAATTTATTTTACATGTATTATTTTGTTCCTCAAAATAACTGTTCTGTGGGCACAATTATGAATAAATAAATTATTTATATATGAATGAGTTTTCTAAAACCACAGACTAGGACTCAATTACTGTATGTCAATTGTCAATTCCTTTGTCTTCTAAGTACTCATGATATCAAAGATTTGAAATCACATGCATGGTTCCATGGTACTGTGAAATAAGCTCGTTGGAATTTAATATTTAAATAACAATAACAAATCCCATTATGATATATATACACATACATATATATTATAAACAATACGTTCATTAATGAATAATTCTACATAATAGAAATATAGCTTTGTGGAGACATGTTCCATGAAAAAACATTGCATGAAGTCAATGGAGCACATGATGTCTTTGACAGATAGACATTTTAATGAGACATATATTATACTTTACTTTCTAATTTCTTGTTTCCACCATCTTCCCACCACAGAAAAAGATTCTTGAGGAAATAAACAATAAAACATGAAAGTCATTTTAGCAAGTCAGTAATTACTACCTCCCTAACAAAGGTTCCAAAGCAAAACAAGATGTAAAACATAAGCGCTTTGGGGTTTAGTTAAATGTAGTGGGATTTCAAAATACTATTCTGACCACCAAATGAGTCAAATTAAGATTAAATGTCCCTTCTATACATTTCACTACCAAAATGAACTCCGGGTACTTCATCTTCATTGTGCTTTTCTTCTGATCAGTTTCTAATATGGCGGGGTAGGGGGATGAATGTATGTACCACAGAGAGCTTAGTTCTATAAGTAGATAGCTTCAATTATCCTTCCTTCGTCAAAGAAGAATGAATACCTAAGAAGAGCCAATAGTGGTAGCCCACATTCTCCCACTATATGAAGGAAAAGCTACATTTGGAAAGCAGTCCTTCTGTAAAACCCAAGTGAGGACCAATGCATAACTTATGATAAATCCAGGAAAAAGAAAAGAAAAGAAAAGAAGAGAAGAGAAGAGAAGAGAAGAGAAGAGAAGAGAAGAGAAGAGAAGAGAAAAAAAGAAAAGAGAGAATTGTAGCAAGTGTTTTATGAGCAAAACAATGTTGTAACACAAAGATGTCACCCATTATGCTTGAAAAGACTAAAAATAGATTACCTAGATCAGACTCCTGTACTTCATGGACCCTCAAAGAAACTTTATGCACATTGAAAATGAATTTCTGAGAAGGGGCAGATGCAAGTGGTGACATATCCAGTACAAAAAAGGCCTTAAACACCTTGTGGCATTCAAATCTTCTGATTTAATTCTATGGGCATGTTGCAAATTCTAGCTGCAGGGTTAAATGTGTTCGGTTAATTTTGTCTTTTCCGAGTGAATAATAAAATCTTCTGTCTCAGTTTTGTTATTCATAATACAGAGTCAGCAAGCAGAATTTGTCTACTCTTAAGGTTTATCACCTTCAAACACCATCACAAAGACAATCCAGAAAAAACATATTGAGACTATCCTGGTCCTTTCCCAAATGCAGTTCTAGTTCTCATTACACAGCAATTGCTTACTCTCTAAATGAACCTGACTGGAGATTATCTACCCTATAAAAGGCCCTTAATATTCTCATTTCCTGGTGTTATTTCCTTGTTTAGACCTTTCTCAAACTGACACTGAAAAGGAACACTAGAACACAATACATGTCTTTTATCCTATTCCTTTGTAAACATCATGCCATGACATTGGGACTCTGAAGCAAACACATAGAGAGATCTATATGGAATAAACACCATGTGTATCAGCCACTTGGAGTATTGATTTTGCTAGTGTCAGCATTCAGAAGACTATAACATTGGACTTCAATCTCATGGAGACTCCAAGTCAGACTGGCCTTAATAAATCACACTCAAAATCAAAATGAATAGTAATACTATCTTTTGATATAAATCTCCACTTAGTTATTAGTAGATAATATTCAATAACTTATTTATGAAACTGGAAAAATACCTCAGTGCTTAAGAGCCCTGGCTTCTCTGCCTGAGGATACAGATACAGCTCCCAAAACCCACAAAGAAGCTTAACAACTGTCTTTAACACCCATTTCATCTGACCAGTTGCCCCTTCTGCTATCTGAGGGTAGCAGAGATACGTACATATATAAAATATACATATAAATTAAAATAATAATTTAAAACCTAATTTATTTGAACTGTACTATTTAAACAAAATACAGATATAAGCATAAATATTGGTATAAATATGAATATGAAAAAACTTTTAAGCATCAATGCATACCCTTCTCTCTCACTGCTAGCTTCTGTTGTTAACTTGGCATACTTAGGAAGAGAATTCCTCAATAGAAAAATTTACTTATCAGAGTAACTTTTAGACATCTGTAGAACATTTTCTTGATGTCTAATATAGGGCTCAGTCCCCTATAGGTGGTGCTATTCTTGGACAGGTGGCCATAGGTAACATAAAGAAGACATCTGAGCAAGTCTGAGAAATATGTCAGTTATCAGAATTCCTCTGCATGTATACCATACAATTTTAATGCATTCAAATTGTGATGTTGCAGCATGATGCAGAAAGGACAAAATAATGGCAGGTTATAAATTATAATTCATCATATAAGATGTGGAGAGCTGGGCAGCAAAGTCTAAAACATATGACTATTTCCTCATAATGACAAAAATGCTCTTGACCCATAAAAGAAGGAATGGCTGAACTGACTGTACAATCCAGTTCCTAACCTCATAGTACTTAGTATGAAGTTGATTCATCCATAGACTGGCTTCTTGACATGGGTGGTAAAGCCTTTTAAGTTTTATACCTTTTCATCTCTCTTGAGAAATCCAGTAATGAAAACAGTGTCTTGATTTAACTATTTAGTAAGGTTCTCAGACACACTTGGATATTTTAGCAACAGTAGAAGTTTTGTTAAATTAGTGAGCTGTTAAAATACCTCTCCTATTGAACAATTAACATTTTATGCATTTTCCTTTAAGGCTACATGAAATTTACAAATATTATTAGGCACAATACAAGACCTTAAAAAGAAAATGATTCTCTTAAAAATACAGTTTTGTGATTTGTAACTAAACCTGTGCATGTCTTTTCGACAATGCACTGAAATCGAAAATCAGTCCATTTTCTGCATGAGTATGCTACAAAAATAAGTAGTAGATATATCTTAGAATATTAATTAATTCCATAAAATATGCTCTTTGAAAGGCAGTTTGGTTGCTAAGTCTAAAGATTTAAATTAAAGTGCACATTTATCACCCACTGAATTAATCAGAGTTATTTACATCCACTCTGATTAAGACCCACATTCCTAGGATTTTCAGTGTCTATTGTAAAACAATTATAGCTTCTTTCTCTGTTACTATTTGGCTTGATCATGTGACTTAAACTATCTTTTAGAATGTGAACAAATACATCACTTTCTAGGTTTGAGCAGAAGGCTCACCATATAATTATATTTCACATGGCAACTATATCTTTTCCCTCTGAAATGAGAACTGAATGCTGTAAATAAAGATGTCAACTTCACAAATAGACAGTTACTTTCACTCCTGAACATTTAACATGACAACTTAAGACATACACAGTTTAATTTATTTAACATTATCTCCTTAAACTAGATCACAAAGTAATAGATTTTCATGTAGGGTTTTCATGCATATTTCGTTTGGCTGAGACATGAGTCTGCCCATTTCACCTACACCTACTCTGCCCTCCTGACTCCACCTATGTCCAGTGTACCCTCCACTTACTTTACTCTGTCATCTTCTCCAATTCCTGCTTCTTTTTTTTCCAATTTTTATTAGATATTTTCTTCATTTACATTTCAAATGCTATCCCGAAAGTCCCCTATACCGATCCCCTAACTACCCACTCCTACTCCTTTTCCCTCGTGTTCCCCTGTACTGGGGCATATAAAGTTTTCAAGACCACGGGGCCTCTCTTCTCAATGATGGCCGACTAGGAGGAGTTACAGAGACAAAGTTTAGAGCTGAGACGAAAGGATGGACCATCCAGAGACTGCCCCATCTGGGGATCCATCACATAATCAGCCACCAAACACAGATACTATTGCATATGCCAGCAAGATTTTGCTGACAGGACCCTGATATTGCTGTCTCTTGTGAGGCTCTGCCAGTGCCTGGCAAACATAGAAGTGGATGCTCACATTCAGCTATTGGATGGAACACAGGGCCCCCAATGGAGAAGCTAGAGAAAGTACCTAAGGAGCTGAAGGGGTCTGCAACCCTATAAGAGGAACAACAATATGAACTAACCAGTACTCCCAGAGCTCAGAGCTCGTGTCTCTAGCTGCATATGTAGCAATCCCTGCTGCTTAAGCCTTTTCTTCTACAGTCTCATAGGCTGCTTTGCTTTCTTGTTTCCTGGGCATTACCCATACTTTCTCCCATGCTCATACACATATTTCACAGCAGTTAGGATTCATGTACAGTATTTGTCTTCCTAAACCTAGTGTACCTCACTTAAAAGGATTTTTCTCTTATACAACACATTTTCTTACAAATTTCATTATTTCGATTTTCTTCACAGCTGAATCCAATTCCATTGTGTACATCGACACATTTTCATTATCTAGTAATCTGTTCATAGACTTCTAGCTCATTCTATTTTCTTGTTATTTTGAAAAGAACAGTAATAAACCATTTTTATTTATCAAATATGAATAATAAGCCTGGCTTTATAGTGGCACTCTTAGCTTCTAACGCACACATAGAAAATCATAGATCATTTAAAGTATACAATCTTCAGAAAAAATACAATAGTTTAGGATGATAATCATTTTATTATGTGAGAAATTTTTATGCTCTTTGAAGATTTAAGTCTAAATAAATAAACTTCAATTCTGAGTCCTGCAGTAACTTGCAATGGACCTTTTTAAATACCAAGGACGACATCTTTTATATGGATGAAATAGTCATGGTCCTTCTCATCACTGCTGGTGTTTGCTTACGGGAATGAATTAATCAGAGCTCCTGATAAAGAGGTGACAGCATCATCTAGGTAGACAGGAATTCTCCTGAGCATGCATTCTGACTTTGCTTTATATCCATATGGTAAAAACAATATTATTACACTCACCACTGACAAGTCAGTGTCATTTCTTATTTTTTTTTAAATTAAAATAGAATTACATCATTTTCTTCCCTTTTTTTTCCTTCTGCCAACTGTGCCCAGGGCCCCATAAAAGTTTGCTCTCTCTGAAATTCATAGCTCTGACATGTTTTTATAGAAAGAAAAAAAAATTGGTGGTGATGTTGGTTTCCAAATATGGTCCTGGTGTTGTGCATCCAATTTAACTGTGACAAAATGAGCATGGTATAGTAAAATGGTGGCAGTGGTGGGGGTGATGGTTGTGGTGGTGGTGGTAATGGTGTGGTGGTGGTGGTGGTGGTGGTGGTGGTGGTGTTGGTGGTGGTGGTGTGTGTGTGTGTGTGTGTGTGTGTGTGTGTGTGTGTGTGCGGCATTATTTGTATGTATATGATTTTAGGGCTCACCACTTAGAATTGGACTACTTCTCAGGAAGCATTTCCCTGGGGATCTTTTTTCCTGTGCTGTAAGAAAGAATTGTTGTAGTTCTTTATCCAAGGTTAGAGCCCAGTGAGATCACTGCTCCCAGATAAGCACATCTATAGGTGTCAGGTCCTATTTAGCCTGCCATGTTGTTGAGATTTGATCGGGGCAGGATCCCAGAAAATAGAACTATTTTAAGACATGGGTGAGATATGTAGTTGCTCATGTAGTTGTGATGTTCTGTTCTATACTCCAGCTTTGTTCTCTTTATATATTCTTAAATAAATGTCCAGATGACAAACTAGGATAAGAGGGGAAGAACAATGGTTTCATAAAATATATAATCAAATATTATACAATTAAAATATGTAATATAAATATAAATTTTATTTAAGAAAAAAAAATACTGGTTTCCAAATATGGTTCTGGTGTTGTGCATCCAATTTACCTGTGACAAATGAGCATGGTATAGTAAAATAATATCCTATGGATGTTTTCATGGATAAAATAACACATTTATAAATGTTTGACATCTAGCAGTGCTTCTACATTTTCAAATATAATATCACAGTGCTAGAAGCATATGCTTCACAAATCAGTTTATTATAGACACAGTCATAAAAATTCAGTTCGTAATATTTCTGTGATCACCTTCCCAAAGATTATTTACTTTAAATCACTATTCATATGTACTCAATATATTCTTAAATTTTATTTCATCATTGTATTCCTGAGATATTTTGAAGTAATTCATTGGACAAATGGAAAATATTTATTTGTCAAATAAGATTTATCTATATAAACCAGAATATTTATGCAAATAAAATCATTGAAATTCTGATAATGTGGATGTTACTAGTGAAATACACATTGGATTTCCTCAATTGGTAGAAGCTGTGAAAATCTCTTGACTTACATGTCACCATGTCATGGGGTTTAAATATATCAATACAACATAACTGAATGTGGGAATACTGTGAAATTATTTTGACTACTTCCAATTTAAGTTGGTACCACAGTCAATATACTCTAAAAATCAATTCTAATTATCTGGAGATTTTTTTTTTTCAAACAAAATTTGAGAGTCATACTCTAGGTGAATTTTATCATGAACACAATGGGACATTTGCTTTTTTATACATTCATATTTGATTGAATAAAATAAAATATGCTATTAATCCCCAAGTATAAAACATTTGGGGGGGGGAAGTATGTTAAGGTAGAAAATTAAAAAAAATTTTTTACACAGTTGTTACATACCTATTTCCTCTCAATATAATTGCTCTCCTGGAAAGGCAGCTCATGCAAATTAGTAGACTTGGAAAAGTTACAAGACTCACATCTGCTTTCCCCAATGACAGACAAGGAAACAGTTAATGGGGAGAGGGAACTCCACATAGGCAACTGCTGCTACTGGTGGAGGAAAGTCAAGGGAAGCAGTTTTTGTAAGTAGTCATTGGGGGAGGGGCTTTACATGATCCAGCTTGCCTATTGGTCACCCTTTCTCCTTCAAGTAACTACTCTTCCTCATTGTAGTTAGAAACGTTGACAAACTCACTGGTTCATTCAGCTACACTTGGGTGGAATTGTTTCCTTAGTCTGTTGTAAGTGCCCTAGCTGGGGTGAATTGGCATTTATTCACATCTTCCCTGGAAAAGTTACACAATAGACTTTGCATGTTATTTGCTAAAGTAAATTGATGACTGTTAACAAATTTAAAGTGTTGTGCACCCTAGCCTTTCACAGGGCACAGGTGATGGATTCAAATCAATCACTTCATACAATATAAGAGAAATTGCAAAAAGAAGAATGTGAACGAGAGAAAGGAGGCCTTCCTTTCAAAGAGTGAGGGTCTTGTTTCTTGCTTCCAGTATTGAAATTTCACTGTATATTTTATTAAAAACTGAAGACAGACAGTACAGTTCCTCTCTCTAACTAACATCTTTCTAAGTTTAATAGGATTATTATATAAAGTGATAAATGTTTATATCATTTTTTCAAGAAAATGATTATATAAAAGTGTCCACAACCTTCTAATTTCTAAAATTAAGCAAAAAATAATTAATTATGTAAATCCTGCCATCAAGATCATGTTTTGAAAATTGTTAACCTTATTTCAACTATCTGTCTTAAAGAGCGAAAACTAATTAGAGATAAGTTGACATCTGTTATAGCTAGTCCCTAGGAACTTTAAAAATTACAAAAAAAAATAATAATTTGAAGGACATGAGGTTGCTCATATGCCCAACTGAGTGATTTAATTAATTTAGAACCAGTGTTTTTAATAGCATATAAAATCTTAAGAAATTTTATTATCTTGATCTGTAACTGTCCTCACAAAAGCCATATATGTGTTCAACTAAAAAAGAACATCATTGTACTTTGGGTCAGAATTATGAGACTTCTCTTGTGTTCTACCAACTATTCACATGTATTCATCTTCATCATCACCTTCCTGGGTAGTTTTTTATTCCCAGCCTACTTCAAAGTTCTAATTCATCAGTGCATTTCACATGACCTTTGTTAAAAACAAAGCACCACTAATTTGAACATTTCCATTAGCGCCTAGCAAACAGAAACACCAAGTCACTGATTACGTCCTCAGATCAGAAGATAACTGGTAATTTTCATAATTTGTGATTGGCAGCTTAATAAATTGTTTTGCAATGAGAGAAAAAAAAAACAGTACTCACAATTATCTCCAAATTCTTGATGAAGTATTATGGAGAATTGGGTAGGGTCTGTAATTGTGATTATCTAAATCCATTTTAATATGTAGGTCTATGTACATATTTTCAATAACTACTCACTACGTAAACACACTGGTACTCAAGGCTATATTTGTTAACAGAAAATATTGAAAATAAAATAATTTTGTAACTAATTTTCTATTTTAATAGACTCATACCATGCTTATGGTTGTCTCTTTTAATTCTACCCCCCCTTCTCTCTCTCTCTCTCTCACACACACTTTATATATTAGAGCCACTTAAAAATGCAAGGGCTATTTAATTGATAATCTTTCAAGAAAATAAGTTTTGATTTTGATTTTACTAAATACATGTGTTATTTTAGGCAGTGTGTGTGTGTGTGTGTGTGTGTGTGTGTGTGTGTGTGTGTATCTGTGTCTACAAGTATATATCCTCAAATACCCTCTAGTCATCAAATACTGTAGAAGAGAAATCCAGGTGCTTATTATTATGGGTATAATGTCTGCATTTTATCTATTTTACAAAGACTGTTTCCTTAGTGGATTCATTGTGAGTTTTCTTGGCGCAAAAGGGAAGCACCTGGTGATTTACTATTTTATTAGGAAGCATCTGCTACATTATCAAAACTGGGTTAAAAAAAAAGATGCAGTCTACATACATAAAGTTGGGGATTCCTATGTATTGTAACTAATGCATTCTCAGCATATGATGAGGAAAGATTCTTTGCTTATTCATAAATGTTTTCTTTCATACAGTAAATAAATGGCTATTGAACATCCAAACTAAGTGATACTAATTATTAAAATATTTGCTGAAATATATGTGGCAAAGAGGAGCTTCAGGAAAATCGAGTGCCTATTATAATTAATTTTAATTGATTTGAGCAAGTAATGATGGCATATGGGAAAACATAATTCTGTTCTTTTAAACTTGTTACAAACTAGTGATGATATAGTTGAACCTAAAGAAAACCCAGAAAAAGAAGAACCTAATAGAAGCAGAAATGCATTGTTCCAATACATGTTAAAGTCTCACCATGGAAACTACAGTGATGTTAAAGTAAATTTTCCTTTATTGGTTATTACATTTTGCTGCAGTATTTTTGAGATAAAATTTTTCACGTGGTCTAGGTTGACTTGAAACTCTTGATTCTCTGATTTAGACAATCAGGTCTTGAGATTAAAAACAGAAGAGAAAATAAAAACAGAAAATGTAAGGGACTGGAAATAGTAACTGGGTGCCATCCTGTTTACACGTGCACAGTTGTGATTCTACCATAGTGTGGACATAGTTTCTTCTCTTCAGAAGCACGTCTTAGAAGAGGGTATATCCACTTATCTAACCTGGGGTTCCCAAGTTCAGCATGGATGGATAGTTTCCCTGTGTGGTTTGCCACTCTTTTGCCTCTAAGTCCTGGATGAAAAGCACTAGGGCAAGAGGTCCCAGTCCTATGTTGAAGGTAGTATTCTGAAACTCTTCTTTTCCTTGATTAAGTTTTGATTGCTCTCCATGAAGCAAAATGGACTTGTGTACTCTTATGATGTATGAAAACATCAGGACCACAGGAAGAAGCCTGGACTCCCCATAACACCTATTTCATCTAGAACTTCTTCCAGACAGACATACTGGGAATGCTTCCTGAGATTGGCACATGAAAGAAAGGCATTCACGGAACAGGTAACTGACTCTGGTGTAACCATGGAAAACACTCATTCCTCCAACAGTCCAAAACTCCACAGTATATATGTATGTATGTATGTATGTATGTATGTATGTATGTATGTATATATGTATGTATGTATGTATTTAGTGTTGTCTGCTTCATTTTTTCCCATTCATAGAATGAACCACCATACAGTTGTACAGTTTTTGTGGAACTTTGTGAGCTGTGAGACAGAATTTTCTAGAATGAAGTGAGCTACCACAAAGAGCACATTTATATATTGAAAAAGAAAATCTAAACCTATGGCTGAAATTTCCTGCAGTAATAATCAATAATATTTAGTGCAGACAAGAAAATTGGAAGTATTGATCTATGCAAAGACTCAGGACTTCCCCAAACTCCTCATTCCTCTAGAAGAACTAATTCCATGTCCTTCTATAATAGATTTTGAGATTAAGTTCCTGATAATTGAGGATAAGACATAGCTACATGTCTTTCTAGTTAGACATAAGCTTTACCAATTAAAAAGTATGTATTTTTCTAAATAAAGATTGTATTTTATTTTTTAATTCTGTGTAAGTGTGTTGTAGAAGCATATGAGAATGATAACCTGGAGGTTCCTGAAGGCATCAGATCTCCTAGAGCTGGAGTAACAGAAAGCTGGTTTTGCCTCTCCTTAGTGCTGAGAAACAAGGCCGTATATGCCCTTAACCACTAACCCATCTCACCAGCCCCCCAAGGACTAAGGACTATATCTTTTTTTTTTTCTTTCTTCCTTTTTTTTGTTTTGTTTGTTTTTTGTTTTGTTTTGTTTTTTTGTTTTTTTTTTTCCCTTCCAACTCTATAAACAAGATAATATTATACATTTTATTTTCCCCTTTTTATTGAATATTTTATTTATTTCATTTCAAATGGTACACCTTTTCCTGGCTTCCCCTCCAGCAATTTGCAACTCCATAGGAAAAACAATATCAACCAACCAGACCCCCCCAAATCTCCCAGGGGCTAAACCACCATCCAAAGAGTATACATGAAGGGAACCATGGCTCCATCTGCATATGTAGCAGAGGATTGCCTTATCTGGTATTGATGGGAATGGAGATCCTTGATCCAGTTGAGGATCAATGACCCAGGGTAGCGAAATTCCAGAGCAGTGAAGTGAGAGTGTTTGGGGGGAGCACCCTTATAGAAGCAGGTGGTGGGGATGGAATAGTAGGCTTATGGAGAGGAAACTGGGAAGAGGGATAACATTTGAAATGTAAATAAATACAATAACGAATACAAAATAAATTAGGCAGAAAATAGCTTTCTCAGTTTATAAGAAGGAAAGTGATATTTTTATAGCCCCCAAATTTAAAGAGTATCAATGTTCTCTGTGAATCTGGAAAAAAACGTATTTGAGAGTTAATTCCTACAGAGTTGGCTGACGATGCTTGTTTATATTATGACATTGAACCAATGGGTTACAACTATTTTTAGATATTTGCAGTTTAAACAACTAAGAAGATACTTTACTCAGACATATAGTCTTTATCTATTATTATTATTGCCTTTCTAGGTGACCTTAGCAAAGTCAAGAATCATCATTAAATTTTATACTTGAAATTATTCTGATATCTGACAACAGTTTATATTTTGTCAAACATTTTGGCTCATAATAAATGTGCAGGAACTTGCTACCTGAGTTGCACATTTACTTTCATCTAATGGTCCTTGTAAATAAAACATTTCCATAATGAGTAATATTTATAAAAGCCAATTACCACTAATATGTGTAACCTTTTGCCACCGTGTAAGCTAATAACCTTTGAAATATGAACTAGATTGCATAGTGCTAATATGAAACTGATGTAGAGTATAAAATAAGACCCCCATAGAGAGAAATAAAGAATACTTTTTTGTTTCAGCTGCACCCTTAAAGAGGTGCTAATTAGATATGTGATCAGAATGAAAAATTTAATTCTGCTCCATTTTCAAGTAAAGGACATGAAAAATGAATCATGTGTAAACAATTAAAACTTGATTCAAGCCTTAGGTTTACAAACTAATGTCTAGTAAAGTAGAATTTAACATTAAAGACTAAGATGCAGATATATAAAAGTATTATTTTCTCAAAGGCACTCACATATAATTAATATCAAGACAACAATAATACTTTGGGAGTTTTTGTGAGTTATGTAAAAATTAAATATTAGTTAATATTAGATTAAATTTTGACTTTTTTTATAAGTATAATGAGTTATCTCCATATATAATTTACTTTTCTTATTAAATTATAATATCAATATATTTCATCTAATGCTGGTAGGACTACAGTTCATTCTGTGAAGGCATTTTTATTTATGTATATTTTATTGTTTAGAGTTGTAAATCATCTAGCATGGAAGCCTAGGCATTAAAATATACTAAAATAGAACTATATAACTGGCTGTGTACCATAGCCAGATGCCTGTGTGCTATGTCCTGGAGTCTCAACATCACTATGCTGCTGTTCTCTATCATACTGGAATTATTGCAAATCAGAATTCAACACAAACAAATACAAATAATATAAGGGACAATTTCTGCCTAGTTTACATAGCACCATTAATGTTTTGTATGTGAGGTCAAATCTGATACCAGATTTCCACAGTAATAGCTCTGTAAAATTTACTTAGATTTTCAACCTTGCCTTCAACCTTTGTTGAACTTGAACTCAAATGAACTGGCCTTATAATTATTCATCCCAGTCTACCAGGTAGCTATTTTATCTCCATTCATAAATCTTCAGTATAGTCTGTTTTTATTTTATTTCTATAATAACACAGTTGCATATAATAAATTTTCTCAACACATTCTTTAGAAAACTATCAACTAATGTGAACAAAGACTTGCAATTATTATACATTTTAAGCCTGACAGCATGCGCGCCTGCTTTGTGATATCTGATTGATACACTTTTGCCTTTTCCTGAGTCAGGAAACCTAGCCATGAGGTACAAGTGTGAAATATTGGGTACAGAAAACTGGAATTGACAATGTTAGTGATGGAACCATTGATGTAAGGCTTTAAGTGTTGATTTCTAAGTTATTAAAAATTGCTTTTCATAGAAATCATATACAGACATGTATTAATTTTTAACAAAGGAATGGTATTGGGATTATAAATAAGGTATCATTTACTCTTTCCACTTAAAGGCTGAGATGTCAGCAAATAGAAAATAAATGTGACAATTTTAAGACAAGCTTGGAATAAGTCACTTAGTCACATATATTTAAGTTTATAATAAAACATGAGAAATTTACAGGCCATACTCAAATGTCATCATGGGCTTATTCCAATACTACTGGTAGGAAGGAACATTAAAGTGGTGCCAACAAAATAAGGTTAGAGTAAAAAGTGATATCAGGCTAATAAATATTGAGGTACAGGCTATATGAAGAGATTCAAAATGGCCTCAAATAGTCATTTTCTATGCAATTCATGTAGATTATCTACCACAAATAATCTTTCAGCAGTCCTCCATTTCTATGGTCAAAAAGGAAACCCAAGACACAATGAGAAGACCACCTAAGGATAATAGGTATAGAAGACCCAAAGATTCTCTACTTAAAGGGCCAGTAAATATCTTCAACAAAATTATAGAAGAAAACTTCACTAACCCAAAGAAAGAGATGCTAATGAACTTACAAGAAGCCTACAGAACTCCAAATAGACTGGACCAGAAAAAAAATTATTCCCATCAAATAATAATCAAAACACCAAGTGCCCTAAACAAAGAAAGAATATTAAAAGCAGTAAGGGAAAAAGGTCAAGTAACATATAAAAGCAGACCTATCAGAATTACACCAGATTTCTCACCAGAGACTATGAAAACCTGAAGATCCTGGGCAGATGTCATACAGACCCTAAGAGAACATAAATTCCAGCCCAGGTTACTATACCCAGCAAAACTCTCAATTACCATAGATTAAAAAAAAACAAGATATTCCATAACAAAACCAAATTAATACAACATCTTTCCACAAATCCAGCCCTACAAAGGATAACAGATAGAAAACTCCAACACAAAGAGGGAAACTACACCCTGGAAAAAGTTGGAAAGTAATCTTCTTTCAACAAACTCAAAAGATAATAGCCTCAGAAACATAATTCCACCTCTAACAACAAAAGTAACAGGAAATAACAATCACTTTTTCTTAATATCTCTCAACATCGATGGACTCAATTCCACAATAAAAAGACATAGACTGGATATGTAAATAGGACCCAGCATTTTTGATGCATATAGGAAACACACATCAGTGCCAAAGACAGACACTACCTCAGAGTAAAAGGTTGGAAAACAATTTTCTAAGCAAATGGTCCCAAGAAACAGGCTAGAATAGCCATTCTAATATCGAATAAAATCAACTTTCAACCAAAAGTTATCAAAAAGGTTAAAGAAGGACACTTCATACTGAACTCTCAATTCTGAACATCTGTGCACCAAATGCAATGGCACCCACATTCATAAAAGAAACTTTACTAAAGCTCAAAGGACACATTGCACTCCACACAATAATAGTGGGAGACATCAACACCCGACTCTCACCAATGGACAGATCAATGAAACAGAAACTAAATAAGACACAGTGAAACAAAAAGAAGTTTTAAACCATATGAATCTAACAGATATTTATGGAACATTTCATCTTAAAGCAAAAGAATATACCTTCTTCTTAGCACCTCATGGTACCTTCTTCAAACTTGACCATATACTTGGTAAGAAAACAGGCCTCAGCAGATACAAGAAGGTTGAAATAATCCCATGCACCCTATCAGATCACCATGGACTAAGGCTGGTTTTAAATTCCAACAAAAACAACCAAAAACACACATACATATGGATGCTGGAAAATGCTCTACCCAACGATAACATGGTCAAGGAAGAAATAAAGAAAAAAAAATTAAAGGCTTTTTTACAATTTAATGAAAATGAAGATACATTATACCAAAACTTATGGGACACAATGAAAGCAATAGTAAGTGGGAAACTCATAGCTCAAAGTGCATCAGCGACCAAACACAGACACTATTGCATACACCAGCAAGATTTTGCTGAAAGGACTCTGATATAGCTGTCTCTTGTGAGGCTATACCATTGCCTGGCAAACACAGAAGTAGATGCTCACAGTCAGCTATTGGATGGAACACAGGGCCCCCAATGGAGGAGCTGGAGAAAGTACCCAAGGAGCTGAAGGGGTCTGCAGTCCTACAGGTGGAACAACAATATGAACTAACCAGTATCCCCAGAGCTCATGTCTCTAGCAGCATATGTAGCAGAAGATGGCCTAGTCAGCCATCATTGGAAAGAGAAGCGCCTTGGTCTTGCAAACTTTATATGACCCAGTTTAGGGGAACACCAAGGCCAAGAAGTGGGAGTAGGTGGGTAGGGGAGTGAGGGGGGGAGGGAATAGGGGACTTTTGGGATAACATTTGAAATGTAAATGAAGAAAATACCTAATTAAAAAATGAAAAAAGACAAACAAACAAACAAAAACAATAAAAGAAAGAAAAAGAAAAAACAAAAAAAGAAAGAAACAAAGAAAGAAAGAAACAAAGAAACTGGAGAGAGCTTATACTAACAGCTTGACAGAATATGAGAAAGTTCTAGAACAAAAACAAGTGAATACACACAAGAGGAGTTCACTTCAGGAAATAATCAAAATTAGGACTAAAAACAAACAAATAGAAACAAAAAGAATACAAAGAATCAACAAAACCAGGAGCTGGTTCTTTGAGAAAATCAACAAGATAGATAAACCCTTAGCCAGAGGACAAAGAGACAGTAGCTAAATTAATAAAATCAGAAATGTAAAGGGAGAGATAAGAATGGAAAATGTGGAAAATCAAAAAATCATCAGATCCTACTACAAAAGCTTATACTCAAAATTGGAAAATCTGGATAAAATGGAAAATATTCCAGACACATACCAGGTACTAAAGTTAAAACAGGATCAGATAGACTATCTAAACAATCCCATAACCCCTGGAAAAATACAAGCAGTCATTAGCAGTATCCCAACAAAATACAGCCCAGGACCAAATGAGTTTAGTGGAGAGTTCTCTCATACCTTTAAAGAAAACCTAATACCAATACTCTTCAAACTATTCCACAAAATAGAAACAGAAGGCACACTACCTAATTCATTGTATGGAGCAACAATTATACTTATACCTAAACCAAACAAAGATCAAACAAGGAAAGAGAATTTCAAACAAATCTCCCTTATTAACATTGATGCAAAAATACGCAATAAAATTCTTGCCAACAGAATCCAAGAACACATCAAAATGATAGTTCACCATTGACAAGTCAGCTTTAACCCGAGGATGTAGGAATGGTTCAATATATGGAAAACCATCAATGTAATTCACTACACAAACAAATTCAAGAAAGAAATCACATTATCATTTCATTAGATGCTGAAAAAGCATTTGAAAAAATCAGCATCCCTTCATGTTAAAGGCCTTGGAAAATCAGTAATACAAGGTCACTATGTAAACATAGTTAATGCAATATAGAGGAAAGTAGTAGCCAACATCAAACTAAATGGAGAGAAACTTGAGGCAATCCTACTAAAATCAGGGACTAGACAAGGCTGCCCACTCTCTTCCTATCTATTCAATATAGTACTTGAAGTTCTAGCTAGAGCAATTAAACAAAAAAGGAGATCAAAGGATGCAATTTGGAAAGGAGGAAGTCAAAATATCAATATTTGGAACATAGATATTCAGAATTGAGAGTTCATCTTGGTAGACTTTATCTTTGATGAGTATAAAGTGTCCCCTCCTTGTCTTTTTTGATAGCTTTGGGTTGGAAGCCAATTTTTTTCGATATTAGAATGGCTACTCCAGCTTGTTTCTTCAGATCATTCACTTGGAAAATTGTTTTCCAGCCTTTCAACCTGAGGTAGTGTCTGTCTTTTCCAAACAACAATATGAACTAACCAGTACCCCCAGAGCTCGTGCCTCTAGCTGCATATGTAGCAGAAGATGGCCTTGTTGGCCATCACTGGGAAGAGAGGCCCCTTGATATTGCAAACTTTATATGCCCCAGTACAGGGGAATTCCAGGGTCAAGATTCAGGAGTGGATATGTAGCGGAGCAGGGTGGGGGGAGGGTATAGGGAACTTTCGGGATAACATTTGAAATTTGAAATGTATATAAAGATAATATCTAATAAAATATGCAAAAAAATCAATATTTCCAGATGATATGATCATATACTTAAATGACCCCAAAAATTCCACCACAGAACTCCTAAAGCTGATAAACAACTTTAGTTAGCAAAGTGGCTGGAAATAAAATTAACTCAAACAAATCAGTAGCCTTCCTCTACTCAAAGGATAACAGATTGAGAAAGTAATTAGGGAAACAACACCCTTCACAATAGTCACACATAATATAAAATACCTTGGTGTGACTCTAACTAAGGAAGTGAAAGATCTGTATTATAAGAACTCAAAGTCTCTGAAGAAAGAAATCATAGAAGATCTCAGAAGATTGAACGATCTCCATTGCTCATTGGGAGGATTAATATAGGAAAAGTGGCCATCTTGATGAAAGGAATGTATAGATTCAATGCAATCCCCATCAAAATTCCACCTCAATTCTTCATAGAGTTAGAAAGAGCAATTCTCAAATTCATTTGGAATAACAAAAAACCCAGGATATCGAAGAAAACTATTCTCAACATTAAAAGAACTTCTGGGGGAAATCACCATACCTGACCTCAAGATGTATTACAGAACAATAGTGATTAAAAACTGCATGGTATTGGTACAGAGACAGGTGGGAACATCAATGGAATAGACTTGAAGACACAGAAATAACATGGTCACTGGATATTTGACAGAGGAGCTAAAACCATCCAGTGGAAAAAGGACAGTAATTTTAACAAATGATGCTGGTTCAACTGTCAGTCAACATGAAGAAAAATGCAAATTGATCCATTCTTATCTCCTTGTACAAAGCTCAAGTCCAAGTGGTTCAGGACCTCCACATAAAACCAGATACACTGAAACTTATAGAGGAGAAACTGGGGAAGTCACTTGAATACATGGGTGGAGGGGAAAATTTCCTAAACAGAATACCAATGGCTTATGCTCTAAGATCAAGAATCTACAAATGGGACCTCATAAAATTTCGAAGCTTCTGTAAAGCAAAGGACACTGTCAATAGGACAAAATGGCATCCAACAGATAGGTAAAATATCTTTACCAATCTTACATCTGATAGAGGGCTAGTATCCAATATATACAAAGAACTCAAGAAGTTAGACTCCTGCAAATCAAATAACCCTATTGGGGGAAAAATGGGGAAGTGAGTTAAACTAAGAATTTTCTTTTTTGAGCTCACTTTGTAGACCAGGCTGGCCTGGAACTCAGAAATCTGCCTGCCTCTGCCTCCCAAGTGCTGGGATTAAAGGCATGTGCCACCACCCCCAGCTTAAACTAAGAATTTTCAACTGAGGAATATTGAATGGCCCAGAAGTATGTAAAGAAATGTTCAGCATCCTTAATCATCAGGGAAGTGCAAATCAAACCAACCTTGAGATTCCATCTCACACCAGTCAGAATGTCTAAGATCAAAAACTCAAGTGAAGGCAGATGCTGGCGAGGATATAGAAAAAGAGGAACACCCTTCCATTAGTGGTAAGATTGCAAGCTGATACAACCACTCTGGAAATCAGTTTGGCAATTCCTCAGAAATTGGACATAGTACTAGCAAATGACCCAGCAACTCCTCTCCTGAGCATATACCCAGAAGCTGTTCCAACATGTAATTAGGACACATGCTCTACTATGTTCAAAGCAGCCTCATTTATAACTGCCAGAAGCTGGAAACAACCCAGACGTCCTTCAGCAGATGAATGGATACAGAAAATGTGGTACATTTACACAATGGAGTTTTACTCAGCTATTAAAAACAATGAATTCATGAAATTCTTAGGCAAATAGATGGAACTAGAAAATATCATCCTGAGTGAGGTAACCCAATCTTATGATATGTACTCAATGATAAGTAGATATTAGCCCAAAAGCTCCAAATACTCAAGATACAATTCACAGTCTAAAGAAGGAGGAAAACCAAAGTGTGGGTGCATTAGTCCTTCTTAGACAGAAAACAAAATACTTACAGGAGCAAATATGGAGATAAAGAGTAGAACATAGACTGAAGGAAAAGCCATCCAGAGACTGCCCCACCTGGGAATTGATACCATATACAGCTACAAAACTCAGACACTATTATGGATGCCAAGAGGTGTATGCTGACAGGAGCCCAATATAGCTGTCTCCTGAGAGGCCCTACCAGTGTAGGGGAATCTAGGGGAATCAAGGTCAGGGAGATGTGAGTGGGTGGGTGAGTGGAGGAACGCCCTCATAGAAGCAGGGGTGGGAGGATGGGATAAGGGGTTTCCAGGAGGGGGAGGAACTGGGAAAGGAGAAACATTTGAAATGTAAAATAAAAAAATAATAAAAAGAAAATATCCAATAAAATAAACTCTGGAGAATGTGTTAAAAATATTGACTATTTAAAATTGAATACAGTAAAGAAAAATATTAGTGAATAAACTTCTACCCTCATCATTCCTTTTTGCCACTTTCTCAGATTTGTAATTTTTCGGTATTCTTCTCCAACTCTTTAAGCTCTGGGTCAGTAGGTGAAGTGCTTCATCAACTGTTAACACAAAGCCTACGGACTGCATAATTCACTCTGAATAGGCACAAGCATCTTTAAAACAGAGCTGAAGGGAAACAGAGGAAAAAAATAGGTCAAAAGTAATGTCTGTGCTATTTTCAGAGGAAGTACTTATGCTGCTGAAAAGCTTGGAACAGTTAGCAATCATTTCTGCAGGTTATCCAGTGGTTAAGAGCAAATGAGCAGGGACTGTGTACTGGGGTGGTAGGTACTTGGAGACCTTGTTAGTCAGGCTCTGAAAGTCTTTATCTGAACCATGAGTCTCTCTGCTTGCCTTGTGCCCTAGGTTCCTTCCTTAGAGTCTACATCCCAATACACAAATATACAAAAGCATACCAATGCACAAAGGCTTTGTATCTTGTCTTTAATTTGATTCTTTAGATTTTTTTGTTGTTGTTGTTGTTGAACTAAAATGTAGAAAACTTCTAAGTATACTTACAAGTACAACTTATGTGTTAGTCACTCTTGGAGGCTAAACAGACCCTTGTAAACTGAGTACCAAAAAAAAAAAAAAAATCCCAGCAAACCTGAGATGAAGTGGTAGATGTGTGTTGATATGTATATTTTTATTAAAAAATAATAGATACGTTGCAGTGGATGGACGGTCATTCCTCCTCATTACAGTGATATGCATGCTGACTCTAATGCACCATTTCCAAAACAGGTTTGTGGGAGGAGTCTTATGAAATATTTCAAGAAATTTATGAAAACATTGACAGTAATAGCACTTTGGGACTGTATGAGACAGCTAGTCAGGCAGATGTGTCACCTGGTCACAAGAGAGGAGAAAGTAAAAAACACTCCCAGGGTGGTCTAGGACTGAAGCTTTCTTTAACCTAGAGATAGCACAATAAGTCGAACACGTGAACTTCTTCCATATCCATTTGTCTTTTAATGAAATAATTCATTAAATAATAATGTGAGGATCCAAAAACATTTGCCTGTACATGGAGTAGGTTCTTCTAGCTAGGCTTTCTTGTCTGGCCTCAGTGTGAGAGAAGGCACCTAGCCTAAGGGAGACTTGAAGTGCCAGGGTGGGGTGATGCACAGAGTGCTCCCAAACTCTTAGAGAAGAATTGAGGAAGGATAGTGGAGGCTGACTGGGAGAGGATTAGTGAGTGGGATATAAATGAATAAGTAAAAACAAATAAATTAAATTAAAATATTAAAATAGTAATTTGGGGATCAAATTAAATAGAGTACATTTTGCTTCTAACAACTCTGTACTTAGCTTGTGAGTAAGCTGACTAACCAGTAATTAGAGCTGGCTTTATGAGTATTACATATGTGCTCATCTAAAACCTATCACTAAGAACACCTTACCTCAATACTGTCACTATTTCTACAACTCCATGATTTCAGTTTAAAGATTTTGTTAAAAAAATTAAATCACATAAGATGCTATGTCAAATATATGAAAGGGGGGCAATCAACAATGTATACATGTCTGCTATTGCTGTCTCTTAGCACATGGATACCCATAGTATTCCATGATGACAGAGTCCCTGTGGATCTGCTATGTGTGGAGGTTTGTTGCCATATGAACAAGCTCAAGTGATTCCTGTTAACACTTCACATTGTAAGAGAACTGTGGTCAAGCTGTGCATGTTGTCTAGTTCAACCAAAGGTTGTTTGGAGTTCAGGAAGAAGACAAAAAAGAAAAGCAAAAGAAACCCATGTATTATGTACACTTGTGGATTTTCTGTGTTTGTCAATGAATATACTTACTCACCAGCCAGGGAAGGGCAAAGTACTTCAGCTCTTTATGAAAAGGAAAACATCCAGTTAAATTTGTGTATTGCCTACCCTGAGGTAAAAAAACAAATATGTCAATGAACTACGTAGTATTGATAATTCTGTAAATAAGTTAAATGATCTTATATTTACATTTGAATTATTGGACAATAAAAATGAACAAATTATGCTAATATCAATTTCCATAAAGTTATATTATCATTAAATGCTCAGTAAATGTATAATGTCTACTAGAATAGAAACAGAATGGAAGAAAGTAAAAGGTATGTTTCAGTGCAGTGAATAATAGTTACTTTCAGCTTTACATAAAAGGGGACGCATATTTGTTTGCATATTGTGTTGTGGCTGACATACTAGTGAGCTGAGTCTACAGGCAAGTATTGCTCTCTGATCTTCCAGGGACTAAAACTAAGTCTGCCATATCCCTGCAGTGATGGGTGATCTGCACACTCTACTAGACTCCACCATCAATCAGCCTGAGTCCTATTTTCACTGTCAACCCTCTGGTTTTCTCACAGGGCTATGTCCTCCAGTGTTATTTCCCATGACTTTGAAAGATAACACCTCAAAAATGTGCCCTAATTTTTTGTCTTACTATCTCATGTATTCAGAAGACAAATTAGAAAGATCAATACATCTTTTATGAACAATTAAAGTCGCCAACAGCTGCCTGTATAAATATACATACACTTAACTGAATTGTCACCTACTTTTAGACTACAGTACATTCACAGATGTAAGAAATATAGATTGGACCAGTGTATATTTTATGATGTGAAACTGTATTTTAAGAAAACAACGAATACGAATTTTCTATATAGTTTTTGGAAACAAAATCCAAATTAAATAAATTTAAATAAAACTCTTCTATTTTAGTTATTTTTTCTAAATTGATAATATTAATAATATTTACAGTAGTAACTTAAGATTTAATATGTTAATGTGTTAAATGTAATGTCAATATATAACATATTACATTTAATATTTAATGTAGGTGTCTAATAAACACTAAAATAAATGCAGGGATTACATATAAGCTAACTGTACCATATGAAGCAAGAGAATGAAAAAGAGAACTTTTATTCCCTGTGAAAGAAAGAATATTACAAAATGAATGTTGCCTTTAATGGCTAGATAGAATTAGTAAACAATAAAATTCAGCATGAATGCTCAACTAACTTCAAATTAGAGTGCTGTACATTTCCCCAAACTTCTAAAATACCTTTGATTAAATTGCAAACATCTTTCAGAAGTATGAAGTTACAATTACAAAGCATTTTCTTTTGATTTGTGTAGAATATCACATTGATTCATGCAACACAATATTTCAAAACAGTTTCCTTCTTTCTTTTAAACTGGTGTTTTAAAGATTTATTTTGATAAGTGTACATGTATATTTTCCTTTTTTTACATCCCAAATGTTGTCCCCATCCCCACCCCTCACCCCTTCCCTTTTGACAGGGTGCCCCCCTTGATATATCCTCACCCTGAGCCATCATTTCAACACAGGATTAGGTACATCCTCTCTCACTGAGGCCAGACAAGGCAGCCCTCTGCTACATAAGTGTCTGGGGCCTTGGACCAGCCCTTCTATGCTCTTCGGTTGTTGGCTCAATCTCTGGGAGCTCCCAGTGGTACAGGTTAGTTGGGATCTTTGGTCTTCCTATGGAGAGACCATCTCCTTCAGTTCTTTCAGTCCTTATCACAATTCTTTCAAAGGGGTCTGGACAGAACCCCCAGTGGAAGGATGGAGGCATCAACTCACCTACAAAACATTTGACACAAAATTGCTACTCTCTAGTAGAAATGCAGGGACAAAAAGGGAGCAGGGATTGAAGGAATGGCTGACCCAGGCCCAACTTGGGATCCATCCCACGGGCAGGTACCAATTCCTGACACTATCACTGATGCTATGTTGTACTTGCAGACAGGAGACTAGCATGCCTGTCCTCTGAGAAGTTATATCAGCAGCTGACTGAGACACAGCTAACCATTGAACAGTTTCCTTCTTAAAGTTAGATAACTATTCTCCATTTTGAATACAGTTAGGCCTTATAGAATTGATGTTTGAAAAATTAATATCAAACTAAATAAACTGGCAGTTGCCTAAGAAGATTATCATATAAAATACGGAAAAATATATATGTAAATAAAATATATAATATCAGCTGTGTTTGGATGCATGTTTCTACCTATGGGAAAATTTAAATGGCTAAGAGAAATCATTTTCTTGCAAATATTTAGAGAAAAATACATTCCTTAGTAGGCAAAATAATTTAGGTGATGCAGTTATATAACATGCTTTTAATTGCAAACAACATTAATATTTTATTGTTTATTTTATTGCTTGTGTTATTGTCAGACTAGAGATTTATTTCTAAATAAATGTGTTTTGTTACAGTTACATATTATTCCTGCTCTACTGAAAATGATGTATTGACTATTTGCAATAATTAATTTTTCATTTGTATATAACTTAAAAAGATCCAAGATTAGCAAACAAGTGTGGTGATGACCTTGTGAGAATTCTGAGGTGGTATAAAGAGTTACAAACCAAGAAAGAAAGAATGCCAATTAGTGAGTGTGTGCATTTCTGTATGTGTGTATGTGTGTGCACATGTGTGTGTGTCCATCCTCTGCTTGACTTTCTTCCCACTCTCCCCACTCTCTTCCTTTCTTCTTCCTCTCTACACATAAAACCTTCAGAATGCAAGTATTGGTCTCCATTGTGATTACAGATTTATAATCCTACTTACCTCCCAAAATATCACCTCTTGTAAAATTCAAAATCAGTTTAAAATTTCAGACTCTCTACAGTTAATAGTGGAGTTGAACTGTAAAGTTTGTTGACACACACCAAAAAAGTGGAGTTTGTTGACACAAAACTCAGGTTGTTAGGATTATCACCATTACCAACTGAGCTATCTTGCCTGTCTTTGAATCATTATCTATAACAAGAATGCATAGAACCTAAGAATATGATCTTGAAGATTAAGCCAATTTGTGTTGACATAGTATAATGCCTGGATTTTTCTTGACCCACATATTTTTAGCAGGTGGTAGTTGTGTGTGTGTGTGTGTTCATGTGACCTAATGGAATATTAATCACTGTAAAGATAAATATGATCATCTTTTGCAGAAAATGTTTAGAATTAGAGACATGACTTTTAGCAAGGTGATTCAAACTGATAAAGATAAATGCCACAGATTATCATTTATATATAGAAGCTAATAAGCAAAGCATAGAAATAGAGACAGGAAAAGGAGGGACATGGAAGAGATATTAGAAAGAAGATATAGTAGAGGAATAGAGCAAGAGAACCAAGAGAAAAATAAACAGAGCATTATTGTGAATAATTACAGTGATATTATTATGCAGCATGGAAAATACCCCAAGGAAGCCTATCATTTCATGTTGTTATTATACACTATTAAAAATTCATGGAAATAAAAAGAAATGCCATGTGACCTTGGAGGTAAATCTTGGACTTAGAGAGAAGAGAAGAGACAGGATAGAGAATTAGAGACAGATGGTCTTAACATTACTTTAGCAAGTTGAGTGTAAGCAGCTCACGGTTTATGTTCAAATATCTGGCCATTTCTCTCTACAAAACACTCATTCTTTAGTCCTCCCTACAAAATATTCACTCCCAAGACCTGGGCAAGAAAGTTATCCTTGTGAACAGAAACTGTTGATTTCTCATTTCTAAAATGAATTTATTTTCTAAAGTATAACAAGATATCTGTGGTACTGACATTATAAAGAGGAAATCTTACTTTGGCTCAGTGTTTTGGGGGCTTCACTCCAGGGTTAGGTGACCTTGTCATTGTGGGGCCTAAGTTGAAGATAAACATCAATTAGACAAGCACATGGCATAACAAGACTTCACATTCAAGACATGGAAAAGGGGAAAAAGAAGGAGGTGGCATCCTGGATCTAAGTCAAGGTCGTTCTTTTGAATGATTGAGACACTCTGCCTACTGAAATTGTCCAAACTTCTCACAAGCACTGACATCTAATGAAGAAGCATTTGACAAGTGCATCTTTGGAAATTCTCTCATTATGAGAAAGGAGGGCAGGAAACTAAACAGTCATCTCAGGTGGGTGGAGAGAGGGAACTGTGTAGGAGAGGTGTTGAGGAGGGGACCAGGGGTAGCTATCAGGTGTGGGGATGTGGGCCCAGAGAGGCCTGGAGTAAGAATGGAAATCACTGCAAGAGGATTAGGGGACATCTCTGGGGACTAGCTGGAGGCCTGGGTCAGGAGAGGATATGAGGAGTCTATGGGGGTGAGCCTAGCTTAAATTCCTACCAGAGTGGGATCTATAGATACTGAAGTGGCTACCTCCTGTGGTCAGGCAGGATTTCCAGAGGAGCAAAGGGATCTTCAATCCACCCCCAAAATCTTCAATCCAAAATTTATCTTGCCTAGAAAATGTGCAGGGAGAACAGTGGAGCAGGAACTGAGGGAAAAGACAACAACCAATGACTACTGTAACTTAACACCTATCCCATGGGAGGGAGTCAACTCCTGACACTATTCATATAATCTGCTATGCTTGCAGACATGAACCTAGCATAACTGTCTCCTGAAACACTTCATCCAGCCTAGGATGGAGGCAGAAACAAAGAGCCTGGCAAACTTCAGGCAGAGCCAGGGGATCCTTGTGGAAGAGTGGGGGATAGAAATGAACAAGTATTTCCCTGATGATTAAGGATGTTGAACATTTTTTCAGGTGCTTCTCTGCCATTCAGTATTCCTCAGGTGAGAATTCTTTGTTCAGCTCTGAGCCCCATTTTTTAATGGAGTTATTTGATTTTCTGGAGTCCGCCTTCTTGAGTTCTTTATATATATTGGATATTAGTCCCCTATCCGATTTGGGCTAGGTAAAGATCCTTTCCCAATCTGTTGGTGGCCTTTTTGTCTTATTGACGGTGTCTTTTGCTTTGCAGAAGCTTTGCAATTTTATGAGGTCCCATTTATCGATTCTTGATCTTACAGCACAAGCCATTGCTGTTCTATTCAAGAATTTTTTCCCTGTACCCATATCTTCAAGGCTTTTCCCTACTTTCTCCTCTATAAGTTTCAGTGTCTCTGGTTTTATGTGGAGTTCCTTAATCCACTTAGATTTGACCTTAGTACAAGGAGATAGAAATGGATCAATTCGCATTCTTCTACATGATAACCGCCAGTTGTGCCAGCACCATTTGTTGAAAATGCTGTCTTTTTTCCACTGGATGGTTTTAGCTCCCTTGTCAAAGATCAAGTGACCATAGGTGTGTGGGTTCATCTCTGGATCTTCAATTCTGTTGCATTGGTCTACTTGTCTGTCACTATACCAGTAACATGCAGTTTTTATCACAATTGCTCTGTAGTACAGTTTTAGGTCCGGCATGGTGATTCCACCAGAGGTTCTTTTATCCTTGAGAAGAGTTTTTGCTATCCTAGGTTTTTTGTTATTCCAGATGAATCTGCCTATTGCCCTTTCTAATTCGTTGAAGAATTGAGTTGGAATTTTGATGGGGATTGCATTGAATCTGTAGATTGCTTTTGGCAAGATGGCCATTTTTACAATGTTGATCCTGCCAACCCATGAGCATGGGAGATCTTTCCATCTTCTGAGATCTTCTTTAATTTCTTTCTTTAGAGACTTGAAGTTCTTATCATACAGATCTTTCACTTCCTTAGTTAGAGTCACGCCAAGGTATTTTATATTATTTGTGACTCTTGAGAAGGGTGTTGTTTCCCTAAATTCTTTCTCAGCCTGTTTATTCTTTGTGTAGAGAAAGGCCATTGACTTGTTTGAGTTTATTTTATATCCAGCTACTTCACCGAAGCTGTTTATCAGGTTTAGGAGTTCTCTGGTGGAATTTTTAGGGTCACTTATATATACTATCATATCATCTGCAAAAAGTGATATTTTGACTTCTTCCTTTCCAATTTGTATCCCCTTGATCTCCTTTTGTTGTCTAATTGCTCTGGCTAGGACTTCAAGTACAATGTTGAATAGGTAGGGCAAGAGTGGACAGCCTTGTCTAGTCCCTGATT
This sequence comes from Mus musculus, assembly GCF_000001635.26. Classification (NCBI taxonomy): domain Eukaryota; kingdom Metazoa; phylum Chordata; class Mammalia; order Rodentia; family Muridae; genus Mus; species Mus musculus. The sequence continues at coordinate 61,440,169 of NC_000078.6, forward strand.
TTAGTGGGATTGCTTCCAGCTTCTCACCATTTACTTTGATGTTGGCTATTGGTTTGCTGTAGATTGCTTTTATCATGTTTAGGTATGGGCCTTGAATTCCTGATCTTTCCTTAATCATCAGGGAAATGCAAATCAAAACAACACTGAGATTCCACTTCACTCCAGTCAGAATGGCTAAGATCAAAAGCTCAGGTGACAGCAGATGCAGGCGAGGATGTGGAGAAAGGGGAACACTCCTTCATTGTTGGTGGGATTGCAAGCTTGTACAACCACTCTGGAAATCAGTCTGGCGGTTCCTCAGAAAATTGGACATAGTACTACCAGAGGATCCAGCAATACCTCTCCTGGGCATATATCCAGAAGATGTCCCAACCGGTAAGAAGAACACATGCTCCACTATGTTCATAGCAGCCTTATTTATAATAGCCAGAAGCTGGAAAGAACCCAGATGCCCCTCAACTGAGGAATGGATACAGAAAATGTGGTACATTTACACATTGGAATACTACTCAGCTATTTAAAAAAATGAATTTATGAAATTCCTAGGCAAATGGATGGACCTGGAGGGTATCATCCTGAGTGAAGTAACCCAATCACAAAGGAACTCGCACAATATGTACTCACTGATAAGTGGATATTACCCAGAAACTTAGGATACCCAAGATATAAGATACAACTTGCCAAACGCATGAAATTCAAGAAGAACGAAGACCAAAGTGTGGACACTCTACCCTTTCTTAGAAATGGGAACAAAACACCCATAGAAGGAGTTACAGAGACAAAGTTTGGAGCTGAGACAAAAGGATGGACCATCTAGAGACTGCCATATCCAGGCCTTCAAACAATGACACCATTGCATACACTAGCAAGCGTTTGCTGAAAGGACCCTGATATAGCTCTCTTGTGAGACTATGCCGGGGCCTAGTAAACACATAAGTGGATGCTAACAGTCAGCTATTGGATGGATCACAGCGCTCCCAATGGAGGAGCTAGAGAAAGTACCCAAGGAGCTAAAGGGAACTGCAACCCTATAGGTGGAACAACAATATGAACTAACCAGTAACCGGGAGCTCTTGTCTTTAGCTGCATATGTATCAAAAGATGGCCTAGTCGGTCATCACTGCAAAGGGAGGCCCATTGGACTTGCAAACTTTATATGCCCCAGCACAGGGGAACACCAGGGCCAAAAAGGGGCAGTAGGTAGGTAGGGGATTGGGGGGGTGGGTATGGGGGACCTTTGGGATAGCATTGAAAATGTAAATGAGGAAAATACCTAATTAAAAAAAATGCAAAAAAAAAAAAAAAAAAGAAATGAACAAGTAGAAGGCATAGAGGGAGCTGTAATCAGGATGTAACATGGAAAAAAATGTTAAAAAGGGAGGACTCTCTTACCATGGTTGCTTATGTGGGTTTAGCTGCTCTGAGAAAGTAGCTGTAAATCTTTTATTTTTAAAAAATATGTATATCTGGGGCTGGAGAGATGTCTCAGTGGTTAAGAGCCCTGACTCCTCTTCTAAATGTCCAGAGTTCAATTCCCAGCAACCACATTGTGGCTCACAACCGTCTGTAATGGGATCAGATGCCCTCTTCTGGTATGAAGGAAAACAGCTACATTGTACTCACATAAAGTAAAAACAAATAAATGAATAAATAAATAAATAAATAAATAAATAAATAAGAACACCCCATTGTCTCCCTCCCCTTTGCTTCCAGGAGGATGCTCCTCTACCCACACACCCACTCCCACCCCACAACTCTAACATTCCCCTAAGCTGGGGCATAAAGCCTTCACAGGACCAAGGGCCTCCCCTCCCTTTGATGCCATACAAGTCCATTCTCCACTACATGTGCAGCTGGAGCCATGTGTGCTATTTCATTGGTGGTTCAGTCCCTGTGAGCTTGGGGTAGAGGGTGCAGGTCTGGTTGGTTGATATTGTTCTTCCTATGGGGTTACAAACCCCTTCAGCTCCTTCAGTCCTTCCACTAACTCCTCTATTGGAGTTCCTCTTCTCAGTGCTAGAGGCATCCACACCTGTATAGGTAAGGTGCTGGCTGAGCCTCTCAGGAGACATCCATATCAGGTTCCTGTCAGCAAGCACTTCTTGGCATCAGCCATAGTGTCTGGGTTTGGTGACTGAATATGGAATGGATCCCAAGTTGCGGCAGTCTCTGGATGGCCTTTCCTTCAGTCTTTGTTCCACTCTTTGTTCCCGTATTTCCTTTAGACAGGAGCAATTCTGGGTTAGAGAATTGGTTCCTAATGTAAGGGTTACTATGGACTCTGAAACAGGCAATACCCATAGTCAGAACTATTTTCACAAGGAAAGTCAAAGCAGCCTGCAGCCAAACAACTACATTTAAAATTTTTTCCAGTGTATAAATAATCTTGAACTTGCCTTTACTCACAAAACTACAAATCATTGACTAAAAAGAGTAATATTTATAAAGGATATTTTTGAGCTATTCTGTGCTGCAGGATATTTGATCACACTGTGAGATTGTGTTATTTACTGGAAAAACCTATATCTAGTTGTGGCATGGCTCAGGCCTAGCACATACCTTTAATTCAAGAGCTTTCTGTCAATTGCAAACCAGATTAAATAAAGTCAGCCATATGTCAAAAGGTGGAGAAAGCAGCCAGATGACAGGAAGAGGAAGATAAGGAATATGGATAGAGAGACTCACAGGAAATATTGGGACATTAAGTTTGAGGGATTTTTGAGACAGCTTGGAGAAGGAGAACATCCTTTTGGGACATTGATGGTAGGGGAAGATCAGCTGGGTGTTTTCTCTGCCTCTCTGGCTACCAAGATTTCACCCCAGCATCTGGCTCCCAAGTTTTCTTTGGTAAAATTAAACAATTGAGAGTTTGTTAAAATACATACATACATACATACATACATACATACATACATACATACATACAAAAAAGAAAGCATTTCTCTAATTTGGGGCAGGACAACAGGGACAGAGCAATCCAATTTGATAAATGACCTGAAAAGTCCTCAAGAAGAAAGTTATTAATGGAAAATACTATAATACAAGGTAATAGAACCCTGTATAGTGCTACTTTAGATGACTTGAAAATATAACCAGAAAAAAAAAGATAAATGACTTAACCGAGATTAGGATATATACAAATTATAATCACTATCAGTCTGGTAATTCCTATTTTATTCTTAAGAGCCACAGTGGTTTTTTTGGTGCCATATGTGAGAAGTTGGTTGATACGATAAACATGTTAGAAAGGCATATAAATGGAAATGAGAAAAATACTCAGTCACAGACAGAGGAATGTAGACATAAACTTACCATACCATCACCTAATGAGACAGGAGGGGCAGCCCACAATTGTTAGGAAACCATCCTTAGTAATTCAGTTGCATGCAAGACTTACAAGGTGATGATAGATAGTCCCAAGGTTATTATGAAGTTAAACAGAATCCTGCAGACATATTAAATTTAAGGAGACTTAAGGAAGTAATATGTCATATGGTATGCATTCACTCTATGTGAAGCAGATATTAAATCTATGGGCAACTCAGAACAGAATTATCCCCCAAGGCAGAAAAGACTTAGCAACAGAAGTATCGGAAGTTGAACCTCAGTTACAATGACGAACATGGTGGAAAGGGAAAACTTTGGCTTTAGAACAAGGAAATAGTGTAGAAGTATTAATATTTCCCAAGGTCAGTTGCTAAGTGAAGGTCAACATGATGCCTTGCAAGGAACAGCTTTTGCAACTGCCAATAAGCCCATCTCAGTGCTTGCAACCTTGACCCATCTTGAAGCAGATGATATTTTAATTTGGATATCATATTTATTGGTTCACCCAGTGCCACAGCTGGCAAACCCCTTGGTCCACTCTCTCTTTCTCGGGCTCTCAGGGCTAGCTCATCTTTGCCTTCACCACCATGGTCAGTTTTATTGTGCTGTTCAAGTGAGGTGCAGGGCTTATAACCCAAGTGCCAGCAAGGACCAGCTCTCCAGCTCTCATACTCTGGGACCCTATGTTTACCACTTGCCAGTGAGTGGTGGGTTCAGCATTCCCAGAGCTTACACTGTCAGGGCCACCTTACGTGCATGCAACTCCCCAAAATAGGGACAGCATTACTGCGCTTCCCTGGCAAAGTGCTTATCTCTGCACACCCCTAGGCATTAACATTTGACAGCCCAGAATAGGAATGTCTGAGGGACTTCTGAGAGTAATAGAGCCTTACTACTGCGGGATCATGGACCCAGACATGACTTTTGGCACCAGCACAAGCCAGGACCTCACCATGGCTGCAGGTGGCATCACCAGCTACTTAAATGTAGCTATTCCTCAGTACTCTGGAGTCCCCATATCGGCCTGCCCTCATTGTGCACACTCTGTTCTGTTTGTCTTTCTCTTCCATCTCTACCTCACTTACTTGCTTATTTCCATGGTTCCTAGGGCCTTTGGGTGTCTGTGGTCATCTTAGAAGAGCTATGCCTCACCTTTGCTAAGCAGTACAGGGAGGGGGATGGTGTCATCTTGGGCATGCTCAGAACGTCCGAGCTTGGTATGGACAGAGTATCACCTCATTTTTGTGAGTTAGCTTCTTAAATAGAATTATCCTTTCTAGAACTCCTCAGAGCCTAACCAAGTAACATATTTTGTAAATTTACAAACTTCATGTAAAGCATAGAGATTTTAAAGTTGTTCATTTCACTGCCACTTTTAAATGCACACATATCTCATGGAACACAAATATTTCCCCCCCCCCAAAAAAAACTTTGGGAGATGTCATTTGAGGGGCGTTTAAAATCCAATCCTGAAAAAGTTCCTCATGCTTTAAGCTGCTTATATAGCATTGAGAAGCTTAGCTTTGAGCTTTAACAGTGGTTGGGTTCCTAAGAAACAAATTTATGCATTTATTTTTCTTGTTCTAAAACTCAGTACTGTGTTGTCTTTCCATAGTGTCCTTAAATAAATAAATAAATAAATAAATAAATAAATAAATAAATAAATAAACAAACACATACACACACACACACACTATATATATACTCTAAGATGAAGAAATATGCAGACAAAAAGGCAAGAGCTGTTCAAATAAGAGGTCCTGGCAGCATCAGGAGTTTTATCCAGAGCTAGCCTTCTCAGGCCACCTACTCCAGTAAGTTCTTCTTCTGGTGCTATTTCAAATGTATATTTTCAGTGTGTGTGTCGTGTCGGGGGGGCGGTGCGGGAAGGGTGATATCCACAGTGTCAGGGTGGATGAAGGTCAGAGGACAACTTGCCAGAATCAGTTCTCTCTTTACACCACCATGTGGACTCAGGAATCATACTCAGGTCTTTAGGTTTGGCAGTAAGTGCCTTCACCCTCTGAGACAGCTATTTCCAAAAAAGAGAATCTCATTTGCTGATCTAGACCCAGAACAGGTAGCAGAAAGCACTCTTCTCATCTGTGCTCTGATGTAGTGCAGAAGGGCTGCAGCCCTCGTATGAGACTTGGACCTGAACAGTCTGAGGATTCTAGGTATATGATGGGCACCTGGTGTGGCATTGGTAGTGGATACAGTGGAGCTACAGAGGTTTGAACAAATTGACAATGAATTATGAACTTATAGTGTATGTGCCTAAACACTGAGATACATAGAAACCTGTATCACACATAGCAGAAATGTCCTGATGTCGGTTCCTGTGCTTATGATAAGGAAAGCTAAAAATCTATGCAATTTAGTTACAAAGGCTAAAACTTGTCATCTTGGTATGCTGGTGCTTGTGGGCATTACAGCCTTGAGTGGTAGTTTTACACTAGTACTATTTTTCTTCATTTTTAATTATGCATAATACTTATTTTTACATTTTTACATAAAATGCTTTTATAATCATAATGAGTAAATGCAAACAGTATAGTATGTAAATAAGTTTATCAATGCTGCTATATTGGGAACAGATTTTGCTGATTGAATCTCCAATATTTTTCTTACTAGATTAAAAGTGTTTTTATTGCCCAAGATTCTCTCGTTTATTCATATTAATTGAGGAAATGTCCATGAGAGGGAAGATTTGTTTAGATTACAATATATTCCTGGGGAAATTTAATCAAAGTATATTCAACAAATGAAATTTTTAATGAAAAGTATGTCAAGCCAGTGAAAAGATAAAAACTATATACATTAAAATGAATTTCCCTGTCACTGAACATATATTTATCACAAATAGGAAATTAAGCATTGCAAAATTCCTCCAAAGATCTGTATTTCTTACTAAATTAGGTAAGTCTATTTATGAAACTTTTCAAAGTAAAAATTATTATTATGTGTTAGGGGAATATTTAAAAACAGTAATACTGAAAGTTACTTAAAACTAACTGAATGTAATTAAAAATTAAAATGTTATGAATAAAAAATTTTAAATTACATCAGGAAAGAACTTTATGCTTTGTAGAATATAATCGTGATAAGTATCTAATTGTATTTCAGAGAATAGCTTTTTCAGGCTGTAATAAAAGCAAAGCCAGTTTATTCTACATTATTTGAACAGAGTGATCTGTACCCTTAGAGTGGCTCTGTGGAAAGTCACAAGGAGATATCGAGAAAAGGACAAAGATTTGTTCTTGGAAGTTTAGGCACAGTATTGCAATCGCCAAAAATTCTTAGATTATATCAGTCATACTTTTTACTCTATAAAATTTTTGCAAAAAGTTGAGAGTATAATCAATATGATAGTCATAAAAACAAGTTCTACTAAAATTGACTTCAATATTCCAGGCTAAGGGGATCACAAATCTAGACTATTATCTTGTTCACAGAAAAAGAAGAAAGAAAATCAGCATTCAATGAAACACAGCAGGAAAATATGTTTTCCTGGGGGGAGGCAGCTCCTCAAACTCATAGACACTGAAATTGAATGTATTTTACTCATAACCAATTCTTCATGGGCACTCTCATGAATTTTAAAGGCTTCATAACTCACATTCCAGTTGAAACCACGACCTTTTTTGTTTTTTAAACTGAGATCTCTGAATGTATACCGAAAGGAAAGGATACATTCTACACTTTGTACACTCATTTTACATGTATGGTCACTTTTCCATATATGATTTGCACTTGTTTCTTCTGAAAGATTGCACATCATTTCAGCTTTCATCAGAATTTAATAGAACATACCAATACAGGCCACAGATCTGGAAGCAGAATTGGTTCTTGTCCACGTACACTGCTTCACATGTAAACAGAACAAGCATTTAGAAAACAGGATGTTTTGTTCAAAGGCTATAAAAAACATTCATAAGAAAAGAACCATCAGAGTCTTATAAATAAAGGAACTAGAAAAATGTTTCATTCTTCTAAGAGTTATCACAAAAAGTGCTTCCTATATGGGCCTTGTTACTGAATCCTCACATAAAGAAAAGTTCAAGTGACTTCCGACTTCTTTTATAAATAATCCTATTTGAGACAGAGACCTCCAGACATTCATTTTCTGAATGGCCTTGCCTCTTAGTAAAACTAGAGACATGTATTGTCTGGGGATACAGCAGGTCATCGTTAGTCAGTGCTAAAAATACCATGAAGCAGAAAATATTTGGAATTGTGAGGTGAAAATCCTGGAATTCTGTGAAACTCACTCCTGATTCTACGACCACAATATAATATCTGTCCTTGCATTGTTTCCAAAATCCAACCTTTTTTTGAAAAAATAAAAAAATCTCATGACCACAACAACAGAAATATGATACAATAAATGGATGCTGTTTACAATGTACTTTTAGTTAAAGTTAATCTGAAAAATTATGGAATAAAATAAATGGAGCCCATCCCTGCATTGACTTACACAGAACACTGTGATGGTTTCAGTAAGAAATACTCCCCACAAGCTCATCTCTTCAAATACTTGGGACACAGTTTGTAGTGCCTTTTTGAGAGAATTTGAGGGAATTTTTGCATCTGAAGACATGGCTAACATGGCTAAACTCCACCCCCACAGTTTCTGGCAACAGCCAGGTATGCTCCTCCCCACAGTTACCTGGCAACAGCCAGGTAGGCTTGGCTCAGCATAAAAATGGGGTGCTTGCCCCCCCCCCTGCCTCTTATGCTGTTGCCTCTCTCTTGCCTCTTGCCCCCTTGAGTCCTCTCTCTCCCATTCCCTTCTTCTCTCTCTACACGTGCCCGTGGCCAGCCCCCACTTCTCTGCTCTCTTCTCTCTGCCTTTCTCTGCTTCTACTACTTTCTTAACTCCCCTACCCATGCCCTGAATAAACTCTATTCTATACTATACCAGTTTTCCACCTACTCCCTGTTACCCATGCGACAACTGATTTTATTTATCACTGTAGAGGAAATCAGAAGGAACAATGACTTGGAATATCTTATCCTAAAAATAATTCTTTGCTTTTTATATTTTTTAATCATTTGTACTTGATACTGTATTTCCTATTCCCCAAAACTGAGAAATACATTTCTATATATATTTCATACCAAGTCACAGAAATTTGGTTATGGCAGACTGAGACTCGTTTATTGCTCTCTTCACTGGAGAGTGAAGCTTCCATTGGGTCCAATTTATGTAACAACTTTAGGTAAAGTTGTTTTCTAGGAAATCAAGGCAGTGACACAAGGAAAGATACAAGTGGAGGAAGAGTATGGTGAATAGGAGAGATAGAAGGTATCATCACTTCTTAGCAAGATTAAGCCTGTGTGGGCTAGTCCTGGTTGTCAACTACACTACATCTTGAATGAAATACAATCCAGAAATGGAGCACAAACACATGGTCCAGATCTTGAGGCATAGTGGCCATGAAATGCTTAAGACTAGACAAGGCCGTGCTTTTAATCCAAGGAGACAGAGGCAAGCAAATCTTAGTTCAAGGTCAGCCTGGGACAGAACAATTCCAAACACAGGCATGGTGACACATACCTTTAATCTGGGTCATAGTGGCCTACATAAGTACAATGGAAAAAAGAAATGTTCATACTTCTTTGCCTGCTGTCACTTGCCAGAACTATTGGAAACCACTTCTTCAGGATTACAGCTTATATAAAGAACTCAGCTGAAACACCAAGCCTCATGGGACTGAGCAACTACTAGATTCTTGGACTTCCTATTGGACTGCAGACTGTAAGTCATTCCAATAATTCCCCGTAATAAATAGAGACATTTTATAAGTTCTATGACTCTAGAGAACCCTGACCAATACAAAGCCTTAGTAGTGAGAGAAAAGAATAACCTACCCACAACCTAAAAGACATTGACTAGGGCGCTAACTGATAGGAACACCATCTTAGTCTGTTTGCTTTGTTATAATAAAACATCCCAGATGGGTAATCTAAGACAGATGAATTCTTTTTCAGATTTCTCCCATGCAGGAGTCCAAAATCAAAATTCATGACCCATACAATAGAAAAGAGCAAATACCTCTGAGAAGCACATACATGACTCCATCTCCTTTCAAGTGCCATCACACCTGTAGATATTGTTGCAGTGAGAATTGAATTTGTGCATATATTTTGAGTTTGACAAACTCATTCATAAAGAACTGTGTCTGAAAACTCTAATTCTAGAGTTCTTTGCATTTGTTGAAGAAAAAAATCAAGATCATCAATGATGTTTTCCTCTTATGTTTCTGGTGATCATTTACCTGTGAATGTAGGGTAAATGTGTGTTGTATTAGCTATTGCAGGAACACAAACTCAAGGTGGATTCATTTATTTTGCACACATACCTGTAACATGTGTTACAGAATTCCACATGCCCTATTTCAAAGCACTGAATTGTTGAATAAATTGTGTACTCTAATCTAAATGCCAAAAACAAAAACAGAAGGAAAGGGTATCATGGATACACAAAAAGTCTATACAACTGGACTTCTGTGCTTTATTGAACTGAATGACAGAAGGCTAAAATCCCAAAGACATGAGAACAAATGCCAATATATCCTAAGAGAAAATACAGTTGCTATGACACAGAGGGAGGACAAATACTAAATAAGAGAATTTCCTTTTTCTAAACTTTGAAATGGAGTCTCTACAAACTCACTAAATGAGTGTTTACACTAAACCCAACAACTATAAATATATTCATAAAAAGTAAAATGAAGGATTCAAGATTAAAAAGAAAATGTTAATCCATATTTATGTTAAATGTAGAAATATTGTGTATAACTCTATAATTAATTTAAAAGGAAATATTTGTCTTTAATCACCTCATAAATAAGACAACTAAAAGAACTTATGAGTATCAGATTTTATAATAAAAATTTAATAAAGAGTATATTATGTATTTAAATTTTTTCTATTCTTTAAGAAAAGAAAGTTACCACAGCATCTGATTTACTGGAGAATATTCATTCTTTGTTAGTACCTCAGTCTTGGCTGGAATACTGTCCTCACAATATAGCATGGGATTTCCAAATTATTTGCTACTTACTAGTAAAAGTATCTAACTTTGTATCTTCAGCTTTCTTCTCAGTATCTTAGCTTAAACTACATGCAAATCACAGATTCTTATACCTTCAAGCAATCTATTATTATTCTGTTACAATGGTTGCTTTAAGTCCTTTTGTTATAGGAGATAGTTAAGTTCTTCCTCCTTATTTCTAGCCTCTAGAACTCTTCCTTGAGGGTCTGATTCAGTTAGCTTTGGGTTGCGACTCCCTTGGAATTTGACTTTTTTTCTTATCCACCTCTACTGACATGAGATGCTGCTGGCTATCAGTAGCTGAAAGAGTCAAAAAACTTCCAGGTCCTCGAGGTGACTCCTTGAAAGCTTCAGCTGACATTAATTAAAAAAGAAAAAAAGTTAATTTGCAGCCATCTAGATGCCATTAAATAGCCAACAGAAAAATGGAATTAAATGATAACAAAATAATTAATAATATAAAACAGAAAGACACAAGGAGCTAGACTAGAGAACAATAAAATACAAATTTCAAATTTTTGCCCCCTACTGATCTTCAAATCACCATAAGATAATGGTTACATCTTCAGTACAGTGGCCCATCCACCTTAGTTTAGTTACATTTTCAGTATCCCCCTCCAATGGCTCTGCTATAATTTTGAGCAGTATGATACCATTCTTGATACAATTTTGGAGATGCCAGTACCATGAGATGACCACCAAGAACAGCAGCAGCAGTGGATTACAGGCATCTGGAGCCTAGAGGACAACATGTGTGCTACAAAGGGCATGGCTGGAGAAGTGACCCAAGCCCTTGGAGAAGCCCAGAAGATTGTGAGTTGGATCCCAGACATTGGATGGTTGGAGATTAATTTTAGCTTCTGATTGTGACTGTACCCTGATATTTTTCCCTCTTGATGGAAATTTTTTTAGTGAAGCCCACAGTTAAGAGACTTTTAGTTGTAAAGACTTTGGATTTTAAGAGAGATTGAAATTTTAGGAATTTGTAAAGACTGTGGGACTTTTAAAGTTATTTAGATCTTGAGGATAAGTAAGAAACTAAGGGTTGATGCTTACCAGTGATGTGTTTGTGTGCCAAGTTGACAAGGGGTCAATTGTACTGGCTAGTTTTGTGTCAACTTGACACAGCTGGAGTTATCACAGAGAAAGGAGCTTCAGTTGAGGAAATGCCTCTATAAGATCCAACTGTAAGGCAATTTTCTCAATTAGTGATCAAGGGGGAAAGGCCCCTTATGGGTGGGAGCATCTCTGGGCTGGTAGTCTTGGTTCTATAAGACAGCAGGCTGAGCAAGCCAAGGGAAGCAAGCCAGTAAAAAAATCCCTCCATGGCCTCTGCATCAGCTCCTGCTTTCTGACCTGCTTGAGTTCCAGTCCTGACTTCCTTGGTGATGAACAGCAACATGGAAGTGTAAGCTGAATAAACCCTTTCCTCCCTAATTTGCTTCTTGGTCATGATGTTTGTGCAGGAATAGAAACCCTGACTAAAACATATAGTCTATACGAAAGGAACAAAGTGTTTGCTTTATTTGGGACAAAATTTCTGGAAACTCAACTATTTTACTTGCCCATTCTTCCAAAAATTTTACTAGATAGTACTCAAAATAAGGTATGTAATTTTCCATATTTTAAAAGCTTCACAACACATTATTTCTAGTCATGCTATATTGCACAATAAACTTGTAGTCATATGATAACTATTACAAGTGCAATTGTTAGAAAGTAGTGTTTCCCAGGAAACACTCATGCCTTTTAGTGATATCCTCCTCCTTTTGTAGCAGGAATAGCCCAAGTTTACTTCATATTCATTTGCCTGATAATTATGACAACACAGAAGTTCATAGAGCAGAGATGAGTCAACAAAGTAATGGACAAAAACATCGTGAGTATTTTATACAGTCAGAGTTTTAAGGAAAACACTGAAACGTCACTGTCAGTGTCTCTCAGCATTCTTCTCTACTTTTCTCTTTATTTCTCCTTTTGTTCTGCTACAAATGATTTTCTACTCTGTTTATCACTCCATTTTGAACCATTTTTCTTAAATAAAAATCAGTACTGCAGCAGAGACTGTAAAGATTGTCTTTAACAGTCTGCTGAATGTTATAAGTGATGGCTAGTTGTTTTATATCAATTTGACACAAACTAGGGTCATCAGAGGAGAGGAAGACACAGTTAAAATGCCTTCATAAGATCAATAGGGCAAACCTATGCAGCATTTTCTTAATTAGTGATTGAAAGAGGAGGGCTCAGCCCTTTGTAGGTGGCGGGCTAACCCTGCACTAGTGGTTCTGGGTTCTAAAAGAAAACAGCCTAAGCAAGCCATGTAAACACAAGTAAGAAGTACCCCTAATGGCCTCTGCACCTGCTCCTGACTCTAATATTCTGCCCCATTTGAGTTCTTACCCTGACTTCCTTTAATGAGAGACTGTGATGTGGAAGTGTAAGCCAAACAAACCCTTTCTTCCCCAAAACTCTTTTCATCATGATGTTGCATCAGAATAGTAAACCCTAAGACAGTTGCCATCTTGGCAAATGTATACACAGGACTTTGCCTATCAAACTCCCTCTCCCTGTTTTATGAAAGGACTTTCTTCTATTTACTGAAGGAATGAATTTGAAGATTTTAAATGCACTATTTTTTCATGTTGAATCTCGATTATTCATATCATAATACCTCTGAATGGTTGATGGATATAAGCAGGAAAGGTAGTAAATCTTAGAATATATATATATACATATATATATCAGGAATAAAAACCATTTTAACTAAATATTCATCTCATGTAAAACCTTTCAACTGGTTTTCAACTAGTTTGGCTGATAAGTTTCCCCTTGACTTAAAACAATATGAATCATATTGTTAAAATATTGCAGAGTTTTATTATAAAACAATAGCATTATTGATTTTTCTGTTTTACCAAAATAATGTTGTTTTCTAAAAACTTGTGAACAACCTAAATCAAATATTCATTTTATAAAGATAATGCCATTAGTCAATAAATAAAATGTTATAGAGAAATATAGTATGTCTGTTGTACAACTAAATATAAAATATAGCTTGTTACAAAAATTAGATATAAAGTTGAACACACTTAGATGAAAAAGTGCTTAATTTATCATATTTTATATGAGACAATTTTAATTAAGAGAAGAATGATATTCTTTATCAAAGGCATCTTCTATCCTTGCAAAATATGAAGGTAAAAAATCTAAGTATTTTATACACTATTATAAAATTATATCACTAAAATATTGCCCAATACTTAAGTCTTATGCAAACCAAAATAATTGTTTGGGCTTCTTTTTGGTGACTGCTGAATATACAGAGTAGAGAGGGCTGAAGGCTTGTCTGGTAAAAGAAATTTCTTAAGCAAAGGCAACAATAGTTGGCTTAATTTTATTAAAGATTTCTCTATGGCATTTGATGCTATTTGGTCACAGACTGCCCCTGATTGAACTTTCTTCAATACTTATAATCAGTTTATGTAAACCCTGGTATTGCTTAATCAACAAAATTTATGGAAATAAAAGTTTATTTTAATATATTGTTGACATTTCTATGATGTCTCAACATCCTTCCTGGAGTAGATTTATTTCAAGAAACAACCTTGCTCACCCATAAGAAGTCCTTATTTGTTATACTTTTACCATGACATTGTAGCATCACAGTCACCGTTGGGTGACTGACAAATCTTGCATGGCCAAAGAAGGGAGGTCATGACACAGTTCCTGCACCTGGAAAGGAGCCAGCAAGGCCTGTGTTGATGTGAGTGTTGATTGTTGCTGTACTCATGTTGCTTGTATAATAATGTACATAATTTACTTATGCTCTTCCTTTGAGAAATGGTCTCCCAGCCAAGGTTAATGAATCCATGATAATTAGAAGCAACAGGAGTCCTGAGGCAAGGGTGTGGCTAATGTTTCTCAGTAAAATGGTAAACTCTGTGACCTTCAGGCCAGCCCTTCAAGGCTGTGGAAAAGAACTCTGAAAACATGATTTCTAGAATATATAATTTCTCAGCTATGCAAAATATAAGATGCAATATGAATTGTATGAGGGGCTTCACAGGCAGAAAAGAACTAGTGAGCAGCTTCACTAATGAACCAGTTGATCAGAGAGATACAAAGTCAGGCAGATTTCTGAATTCAAGGTCAGCTTGTGACAGAGTGAATTTAGACCCAGGAGTGGTGGAAGTGGTGATTTCAGAGCTGGATCTTACCCAGTTAGCTTATTGTCTGTTCTTAGTAAAGCAGGCAAATCTCTGATTTCATTTGCTATGTTAAAAAAAAAAATGTGCTTGTTGTCTTTTCTAAGAATCAATTGCTGATTCATGGGATAATCAAAAGGGAACCTGGAGTAATGTTTGAATTGATATGAAAACAAAAGTCTGGGCTTTCGTCTGCAATAGATGAGCTATCTAGACAACTCTCTAGATAGCCATCTCAAGAACACAAAGCTGCCCCCCTTCCTCATCCTCCACTGCTACATATTTTCATTTGATTTCCTGACCCACTCAGATGCCCCTCAGATGCCAGGGAAGCAAGAGGGTCCCAGGACCCAAAGGGGATGACCTTAGCTGAAATACCCAACAAAGGGAACCTCACCTCCAGTAAATAGGAAAGGCTCCCAGTACAGGGATGAGGCCACCCACCCCCTTAAAGTTTTTAACCCAGAAATGTTCCTGTCCAAAGGAAAGACAGGGACAAAAAAAAAAAAAAATGGAGCAGAGATTGAGGGAAGGGCCATCCAGGGACCGTCCCACTTGGGGATCCATCCAGTCAGCAGACACCAAACCCTGAAACTCCTGCTGTTGCCAAGAGACACTTGCTGACAGGAAACTGGTGCGGCTCTTCCCTGGGAGTTTCTACCAGCACATGACCAATGCAGATGTGAATGCTTGGAGCCAATCATCAGACTGAGCTCAAAGAGCCTGGTTGGGGAGCTGGAGGAAGGACTGGAGGAGAAGAGGGGGATTGTAACCCCATAGGATGTCAGCTGGCCAGACCACCCAGAGCTCCTAGGGACTAACCAAGGAGTGTACATGGAGGGATCCATGGCTCCAGATACATGTGTAGCAGAGGATAGCTTTGTCTAACATCAATGGAAGGGGAGGCCCTTGGTCCTGTGGAGGTTTGATGTTCCATGTAGGGAAATGCTGGAGCTGTGGAGCAGGAGTGGGTGGGTGGGGGAGCAGAATCATAGAGGCAAAGGGGACATGGGAGAGGGTGGATGGGATGGATGGATGGGAAGGAAGATATCATTTAAGATGTAAACGAATGGAATGAGTCATAAAATTAAATTAAAAAAAAAAAGAACACACAGCTGTCTGCTTACACCCCATCATTGACTTCCCATGGTTTCTTCTGCCACTCCCAAACACCCCTTCTTCAGGATCCCCTCTTCCAACCAGGGCTGTTCTTTGGCAGATGACATTTCCAATTTTACTTTCCTCCACTGAGAGATGAAGTTGAAATCAGATTTTCCCCAAACAACTGATAAATGTATGC
Organism: Mus musculus; assembly: GCF_000001635.26. Classification (NCBI taxonomy): domain Eukaryota; kingdom Metazoa; phylum Chordata; class Mammalia; order Rodentia; family Muridae; genus Mus; species Mus musculus. The sequence continues at coordinate 61,456,061 of NC_000078.6, forward strand.
TTATGTAGATTGACTGATTGGTAGGTTGACTGATATAAGAAGACACTATTGTGCCAGGATATATTTTTAACCCTAAAATAGCACCCAGGATTCAATAACTCTAGGGCCTTTTTATTCTAGCTTAAGCTTGGGTCATGCCACCTTCTCTGACAGCAGAATGAGAGGGAATGGTGTATCCCTGAGCCTAGTTTCAGGTAAGCACTTATAGAAGCAAGCAAACAAGCAAGGGACTTCCTAGCCTAGAGCACATTTGATTGGAGGACCATTAACATGTCTAGTGCTGGGAACCAAACCATATACTTACTTTTATCTTTTCTCCAGACTGGTGGTGGTTAGGAAGTGAAGCCCGGGGCAGCCTTGTAGCCTGGAGGTGTAGATTTGTTGGTGAATAACCTGGAATCTGGTACTAGACTCCAGCTTGTTGGCAAGTAAACTGGAAGCTGGTTCTAGGTGCCACTTTGTTAGTTAGCTTGAATTTAATGTTAGGTCAGTTTCTCTAAGATGGAGTTTGGACCCAAAACATCTTGTCTCTCAACACATGTATGTTTGGGGCTCTGGAAATTTCAACATAAATCATGCATACACCAATCTCAGCTAAGCAAGAATAGTTTATTGAACACACACCATAATACTGGACCTCCAGGACCAGAAGAAGAAGAAATTTTGGAACTAGTCTGCTCTCAGATTAGACTTTTTATTAAAAACCAAACCAAACCAGACCAAACCAAACCAAACCAAACCAAACCAAACCAAACCAAACCAACCAACCAAACAAACAAACAAACAAACAAAACATGTTCAAAAGTTTAAAGGGCAAGGAATGTAGCAGTTGGCTTCCTAAGCTATGTATCATCAGCTAACCTTTAAACTGATTAGTCCTGAATAAGGTATGTGTGTGGGGAAAGTGAACAAGGGAATTTCAGAACATTGAAATAACAGAGCGTATTATGATCATGGCTTTTTGGCTTATTAGTAGCATTTTTCAGTGTTAGCCCCCCAAAAAACAAAAAACAAAACAAAAAAAAAACAAAAAACAAAACAAAAAAGAACAAAAAAAAAAAAAAAAACCAAACACCTCAGTGAGTTTGTTCATAGGTGCCTGGTAGTCAGCTTTGACTCAAGATATTTTAGACGTCATAGTTCATATTGACCTTTAATTTGATGGATCTTATACATAGCTTTGTTGAATTTCTTAAGATTAGCAAACGTCATACAGAACATTCAGAACAAAACAGGGTATATGTTCTGCATGTTCTCCAGCTATAGCTATTCAAAGGGAGGAAGAGGCAGCTCAAAGCAATGCATACCTATGGATTTCATAGGACAATTAATAGAGTTGCTTCTGTCCCTTCTGCCATGTGTGTTCTAGGGCTTGATTTCAGGACACTAGACTTGCCAGCAACCACTTTTAACCAGTGAGCCATCTTGTGTCCCGTCAACATGCATTACAGCTTATTTGGTGTGTGTTGGTTGATTTCCTCCCCTGAATCACTCACTGCTCTTCTCAATTTCATCATGAAAAATGAATTACTTCTGGAAAGTTGAGCCTGTACAGATTCATTAGCGTCAACTCTATATAGCTGTGGCTGCCTCATGAAATATATTTCTAAAATTAAAAAGAAATTAAATCTCAGTTCCAGGACATGGCTTATGAATGCCACATTCATGGCTATAGTGGAGAGCAAAGCTGCTATGGTTCCTTAGATACAAGAGTAGCTGTGAATAAAATGAGACATGTGTCCAAGGCTTATATCCTGCCTTCTTTGTCTTTTCTAAAACATCATAAATCAAGATGTTTGTGCAGATACTAGAAGAAGATATATTACTTATCATCCTAACTCCAGAGAATGAAGAAGGATGAAGATGAGGACCAAGCAACACTCTTAGGATTCTGGATAAGATTTGGGCAATTTGAAAAACAGATTGACTCACTAGAACTTTGCTTTCTGTGGCAGAATACAGAAAAATACACAGGGGAACAGATAATGAAGGTGCTGGCACTGGAGCAGCATGTTCTGCCTATGGATCTCCAGACACAGGTTCTAGACTATCGTCCACAGAAGGGAGAAGGAGCAATAGCAGATAAAAACAAAAAATGAACAGGAAGACCCTCTGGAGTCAGTTCTTTTCAGTGGATATAGGAAATGGTGTAGAGGAAATGGTACCTTAAGAAGAAGCTCAATGGGGAAGAGTGTCCCACGGCGCTGGGACCTACCTTTTAATTCTAGCGCCTTGAGCTGTTGGCCTTTGGATAGGTTGATTTGGTGACTTGCTCTTTTGAGGGAAGACTGAGGCTCACTTCATTCTGTCTTGTTGATAGTTTTGCATTTGGACATTTAACTCTTATTTCTAAGAGCTTTCCCTCTAGACACTGAGTTTCAAAGTCTTAACATTTTTGTTGTTGCTAAAAACTTTAAAAATGTCCCCTCACCTGCCATGGAACCGACTTGAGCGTGGTTCCTCCTGGTCCCCACAGTCTGCCTAGTTCTGAGGAAGCATCAAATTCTGGGGACTCCTTGCGAATGCTTGCAGTTATTCATCCTGAGGAAAATTATTCTTGCTTACAAATGTCTGCTACTGAGATGCTCTGCACAGATTGCCTCTCCTCACCCTTCCTCTGTGGACCTACCTCTTCAAGACAGTCCTGATTGTTCTACCAATCCCTGTCTAGCCCTGATGCTGATGAGGGCCCTGAGAAGCAGAAGATGCAGACTGTGTTCTCTCAGGCCCAGTTATGTGCACCAAGACCAGGTTTCAGAGACAGAGGTACCTCAGCCTCTAGCAGATGCAAGAACTCTCTACCATTATGAACATTAGCTATAAGCAGGTTAAGACCTGGTTCTTAATCAGAGAATGAAGTGCAAGCAGTGGCAGAAAAACCAACAGTTGAAGACTGGCAAAGGTCTGACCCAGAAGGGCTCAGCACCAGTGGAGTATCCCAGCATCCATTGCAGCTATCGCCAGGGCTATCTGGTGAACACATTTTTAACTATTTAGAAACCATGTTTCTATGTACTTCTTTGCTCGCTTTTGTGTAGTTTGAATAGATATTTGTGGAAAAGTAAAATTACTGCATGGCTGGAAGTGTCAGAATAAAATGAGATTTGGTAAACTTAGCTAGAGGGACACATGTGTCCCTCCTTTGACAATCAAACCATTGGGAAAATGATACCATAGGACTTCTCTGATAATCTGATGGGGCAGAGAGGAAGATGAGTTTCATATCAACTAGTGGTGGAAGTCATGGCCCAAGAAGAGAATTGACACAGTTTTGACAACATGATAGACCTCATTCCTGGAATGACTGGAACAACCAAGTGACTAGAGTGAAGCCGGACCATGACCAGAAGTGTTTATTCATGTGCATGTGAGTTCCTCAGTTTAAACTTCACTGTGTCAGGCCCCTAACATTATACTTGGGAAGATAAGGGACCTCCTTCTTCATTTCTCTTCCCAACGTGATCATGTTGAATAATCTTCCATTTCATTTTTGTAGTACTGCTTTGTGGGGAATTGCAGGCTGGTCTCCAGTCGAGCTGAGGTCTTAACCCTGATGGTCATAATTCACCTACATGACACTGTAGGCGTTCCCTCATGCTCCTGGAACTCAGGCCCCTGCCTAAGGTACCACCTCCCACAGCCCCCACAAGAGAAGCATGGTCAGTAGTCATGTAAGCATTGGCCCAAGCTTCTGACCTTCAGGCTAAACTCCTCCCCAGTTACCTAGCAACATTGAAGACCATAAAAAGGGGTGCTCAACATCCCTTGCTCTCTTACTCTTACTCCTTTGTCCTCTTACCTCTCACTTCTCTCACTTCTCTCTCCTCTTCTCTTTATCTTTGTCTTCTCCTTTCCTCTCTCCTCTCTTTTTCTCCCTCTTTCTCTCTAGCCTTCTCTCTCTCTCTCTCTTTCTCTCTCTTCCTCCCTCCCTCCCCCCCTCTCTCTCCTACCTTCTCTCTTTCCCCTGCATTTCTATAATAAAGCTCTTAAACCATAGAGTCTCTGGCCTTCAAGTTCCGCTGTGCACTCTGCTCAGTGTTGGAAACCTCTTCCCTCATCCCTCTCTTCTACAACTCTGATGGCTTTAGCAAAATAGCTGGGGCAGGGGTCCCCAGGCATGGCTGCCCCTTGGCCACCCCATGAACAGTGGGATAGAGGAATGCCCACCCAGGGATTAGTGGATAGGGTAGGTAGCAGCCCTCCCACGCCTGACTGACCAGAGAATAGGGAAACTCTGGTGGGACATTGGGCATCTTTTTCTTATCCCACTTCTCCCCGGGACTCCCCCTGCCCCCCTTCTATTTTGTTCCCAACACTGCTTGTTACTTTGCTTGGTTTGTTAGAGATGGGTGGACCAGTTCAACTTCTCAGGATTTCAAGGGCACTAGCTATGACCCTAACAACACCTGTAACTTCAACAACAATCACTTGTTTGAGATAATTTTGTTTGTTTTTTGGTTTATTGTTATTTGATTGATTGATTGATTGATTTATATTATTTTACTTCATGGTATCCAGGAGTTGAGGTGACATTTTCAAAATTACAACATGTTGAGATTTTTTTGTATAAAAATAATATCAGTTTTCATAAGATAAAAGAGGCAAGGTTATTGTATATCTCATATATATACAATGTATGTATATATGTTCCATCACATGTATGTATAGCATACTTATTTTCTCCTAAAAATCACCACTATTCTGTATTATTTGCTTTCTACCCCAAAAGCACTTTATGGCAAACCATTTAAAGACTATTAATTTATAATACAGAAAGAACAGACTTTTAAATAGCTATTCTAAATATAACAAGTATCAGCTTGGTCAGAATTCATGCTACCTTACAATGTAGAATTTTTCTTGTATTTATTATTTGGACCTAGGTGTTAAATAGTCTTTCTCATTGTTTTATCTAGGGTTAATTGATCTAATTTTAGACAAATGAATAGTTAATGTGCAAAAATTTAGTGCTTTAATTTTGCAAGATATTATAAAAAGCATGTTCTTTCACAGAAATTGTGTTTACTATAAAAGGCATTTTCCTACTTAAAAGTATTTTTAATATCTACAATCCTATTATATGAGCTTAGAAAATAGTGTTTTCTAATAATGGAAAAAGTGTATCTTTGAATGTTTTTTTTTTCCAAAAAGTATGTTTTAAAATTAATTGCTTAATAATATTACACTGTTTTAAATTTCATATATATGAGTCACTTTTAATAAAGAAATAACATAAAGTATATTTACACAGATTAGCAAAATTTCTGAAATATAATTATTTTATTTTAATTCAACATAGATTCTTTTATAAAAAGATATGACTATCATTCTCTTAAATTTCAATTCTACTTTTATATGTAATAGCTATATATTGTTAGTGTAATGTATGTGGAAAGAAAATTTAGAGCACATTATTATCTCTTTTTCTTCATTTTAGCTCTTTTAAATATTTCTATCACTAATAATTTTGGATATATTTTTTATTCTTTAAAACAAAAATATATTTAAGGTTTTCTTTTTAAAAATTATATTTATCTTTAATGAATGTGTATGGATGTTTTACCTACATGTCTATAAGTGCACAATCTGCAAGGATTATGGACTTAAAGATCAGAAGGTGGCATTGGACCCCTAGAACCTGAGCTGTGAGCCACCATGGGATCACATATACTACATGTAGTTCCCACAAAGGACACAAAGGACAGAAAAGCACATCAGATCCTGTGGAATTGGAATTGAAGATGATTGTTAGTGGCCATGAAGGTGCTGGCAAAGGAATCCAGGGCTTCTGCAAGAACAATAAATGCAGGTTTTCCTTAATCACAGAGCCCTCTCTCTAGCTTCTATTTTCTTCTTTTAAATTTTATTTTTAGATTTTCTTATTGTATTTTATATGGATGAGTTGTTTGTCTGCATATCTGAATGTCCATCATATGTCTGTCTGGTCCCCACAGAGGTCAAAAAGATCATGTCAGATCCCCTGAAACTGGAGTTACAGCTATGTAAGCCACCACATTAGACCTATGATCTGAACCCAGGTCCTTTGAAACAGTAACGAGTTCCTTAACACTGAGCCTGCCCTCCAGCACCTCCCCCTTTCTGTTGTATTTTTACAAATTCTTTTTGTATTTTTAAAATTTTTATATTTTAGAAGACAGGAAAAAGGAAAAGAAATACACACATATACATGGAAACACTAACACAAAAAGTCAAAAAACAATAAAAACACAAAAGCAAAAACCATAATATATAGGCAAAAGGCCAGTAACATTTTTTCAATTTTTTATTAGATATTTTCTTCATTTACATTTCAAATGCTATCCCAAAAGTCCCCTATACCCTGAGCTCTGAATATTCTGGTGAGTTCACACTGCTGTTCCACCTAAAGGGTTGCAGACCCCTTCAGCCCCTTGGGTCCTTTCTCTAGCTCCTCCATTGGGGGCCCTGTGTTCCATCCAATAGATGACTGTGAGCATCCACTTATGCATTTGCCAGGCACTGGCATAGCCTTACATGAGACAGCAATATCAGGGTCCTTTCAGCAAAATCTTGCTGGCATGTGCAATAATATCTGCATTTGGGGCCTGATTATGGGATGGATCCCCAGTTCCGGTATTCTCTGGATGGTCCATCCTTTCATCTTAGCTCCAAACTTTGTCTCTGTAACTCCTTCCATGGGTATTTTGTTCTCTATTCTAAGGAGGAATGAAGTATCTACACGGTGGTCTTCCTTCTTCTTGATTACCTTGTGTTTTACACATTGTATCTTGGGTATTCTAAGTTTCTAGACTAATATCCACTTATCTGTAATGCATATCAAGTGATTATTTTTGTTGCTTTTGGTCACCTCACTCAGGATGAGGCCCTACAGGTCCATCCATTTGTCTAAGAATTTCATAAATTCATTGGTTTTAATAGCCGAGTAGTACTCCTTTGCGTAAATGTATCACATTTTCTGTATCCATTCCTCTGTTTAGGGACATCTGGCTTTTTTTTCCAGTTTTTGGCTATTATAAATAAGGTTGCTATGAACATAGTGGAGCATGTGTCCTTATTACCAGTTGAAACATCTTCTCAGTATATGCCCAGGAGAGGAATTGCTGCATTCGGTAATAATTTCCCATAGTACTATGTCCAATTTTCTGAGGAACCACCAGACTGATTTCCAGAGTGGTTGTAACAACTTGCAATCCCACCAACAATGGAGGAGTGTTCCTCTTTTTCCACATCCTCACTGGCATCTGCTGTCACCTTAATTTTTTTTTTTTTTTATCATAGCCTTTGGACTGGTATGAGGTGAAATCTCAGGGTTGTTTTGATTTGCATTTCTCTGATGATTAAGGATGTTGAACATTTTTTCAAGTGTTTCTCAGCCCTTTGGTATTCCTCAGTTGAGAATTCTCTATTTAGCTCTGTACCCCATTTTTAATGGGGTTATTTGAATTCCTGGAGTCCAGCGGCTTGAGCTCTTTATATATATTGGATATTAGTCCCCCTTAGATTTAGGATTGTTAAAAATCTTTTCCCAATCTATTGGTGGCCTTTTTGTCTTTTTTGACAGTATCTTTTGCCTTACAGAAGCTTTGCAATTTTATGAGGTCCCATTTGTCAATTCTTGAACTTACAGCACAAGCTGTTGCTCTTCTGTTCAGAAATTTTTCCCCTGCGCCCATATCTTCGAGGCTTTTCCCCACTTTTTCCTCTATAAGTTTCAGTGTCTCTGGTTTTATGTGGAGTTCCTTGATCCACTTAGACTTGAGCCGTGTACAAGGAGATAAGAATGGATCAATTTGCCTTCTTATACATGATAACCGCCAGCTGTGCCAGCACCATTTGTTGAAAATGCTATCTCTTTTTCCACTGGATGGCTTTAGCTCATTTGTCAAAGATCAAGTGACTATAGGTGTGTGGGTTCATTTCTGGGTCTTCAATTCTATTCCATTGGTCTACTTGTCTGTCGCTGTACCAGTACCATGCAGTTTTTATCACAATTGCTCTGAAGTACAGCTTGAGGTCAGGCATGGTGATTCCCCCAGAGGTTCTTTTATTTGCAATTCTAGGTTTTTTGTTATTCCAGACAAATTTGCAAATTGCCCTTTCTAGGCTAGTAATATATTTTTTAAATGTCCAAGCAAAGCCATATGAGACAAAATCTATAAGAACACCATTGAGTTCAACTCATATTGGACATCTACTGCTGAGCATGGGGCATACTGTTAAGTATGGTTTATATTCTCGGTAAAATTCAGAGAAAATTACATTTATTATTGCAAGGAGTTGTCAGTTGGAGGTTTTTGTTTTGTTTTTTTAATAATTGCAATTTTGTAATAACAATACAAGTAATCCATTTGGTCATAGAAACTTTGCTTTTTGATTTTTGTTTTTTTGATCTCATGATGAAACTGTAGATTTGCCCTTTACATCCTAAATATTTACTACATCCTTCAGCATGAAGAAACATGTATCTATAGACTGTAACCAAGAACCAGTCATATAAATAAATAGCAGATGAACAAAGGAAAAACATCCTGTGAAATACAGATAGCTTAGGGAGATTCTAGATCAATTGGATATTCTAGTCCAAAATTTAACACAAATATTTATTAATGATGTTTCTTGCATTTAGTACGAGGATTAAAGTCAAATCTTTCCACACATTTTTCATTTAGCATTTGCTTATTCTTGCCTTAGAAGTAGTGTTAGAAGCATGTAGACTTTATTCAACACTTCAGAAAAGTCTGAACATTGGACAACATCAAGTAACTCATGGTGGTTTTTGAATGTCACTACTTATGACAATAGTTGATACTTAACACATAAAGTGTTTATATGGGTATAATTCAAGTAGAATTTAAATTAAGGCATGTGGAAATGTAGGTTAAATGGGTATCTTTTCTGTAGGGTTAAGTGACTTGTCAGTATGCCGCCCTGTCTGTTCCATAAACCTAAAGCTGAATCCTAACACACTTGCTGACCTAGTATTCTTTTTTCTAGAACAAGAACCACAGGCAAGTTTGTTTCAGTCTGAAGTAGAAACTGAACATAGGGACAAAATGTAACAACCATAGCTTTCAAATTTAATAAAGTAAGAAAGGTAGAGATCAGGAATTTATATTCCCTAAATAGTAACTAGGTTATAAAAAAAAATAAAGCAATTATCTTTAATTGCCTGTGAGAAAAAGGATTTAGGATGAAAGTGTAGGTTACAGGCCTAAGGCGAACCATTCACTCTAAAGAAATGTTCTTATGTCTTTACTTTAGAGCACTATTAGATTAATTTTTTTAAAGCTGAGATATTACCCAGAGTTTCTGTGTATTGCCCACCCACTTTCCATCTTAATAACAACATATTTGTGTGGTAAGTTACTATCCTTACTCTCAATTGTTTATTAAAATTTCACTTTCAGACTTCCTTAGTTTTAACACGGTGTTCTTTTGTCAGTTCCCGACAGCATCCAGGATGCTATTACATTGATTTATCAGGTCTCCTTTTCCCCAGCTCTCCTGTTCATGACTTTGACACTTTGAAGAGAACTAATCAGGAACTTTGTAGAATGCCCTTCAGCTAAGGTAAGCATGCTGTTTTATCAGGATTAAACTGGAGCTATATATTTTGAGGAAGAAGACTATTGAGGTAAATGTCCTTCTCACACATCATCTCAAGGGCTATATGAATTACTTTTCTTGTCACTATGATGAAATGCCTAACAGAAGCAATGGGGAGGAAAGGTTTATTTTGGATCATGTGTTTAGATAGATTTCAGTCCATCATGGTAAGACAGGAATGGTGGTGAGAATGACTATTCCCATAGAGATAGAAGTGAAAGGCCATGGCCATTCACTCTTCAGGAACAGGGAGCAGAGAGTGTCAGAACACTGGACCAGAATAAATGTCAGAGTTACTTCCCCAGTGATTTACTTCCATGGCCAGCCCCACCTCCTCGAGGCTGTGCAGACCTCAGTGCCTCCTGAGCAGCTTGAGCCTCAGCATTCAAACCACAAGCCAGCACAAGTAGTTAAAATCAAAAATAGAAACAGGATACACTACATTGATGAGACTTAGCACTTTGTTAATTTTCCTCGCCTGTCTTTTATCTACTTCCCTTTTCCGTGTTGCATTCTTTGACCAGAAAGCCATCCAGCACCCATATAATGCATGAATCAAGCATAATGCTCATCCTCTTTGAAAGAAGGTTGTTTACATAAATCACTTTTAATTATTCTGAAAAGGTGTTCCTTTTCTTCTCAATATCTTTATCTTATTTTGTTCCTTTTCTTTAGTTGTAATCCAGTACTATTTTAGGCGATTGTGTTGCTCCTCATGTGGCTTTGTAAGGACGTATACAGTGCATACTAATCCATGATGCACATGTAAATATTATTATTTCCTTCTAAAAGAATTTACTTCTATAGATCTTACATTAAACATGAATTCACCATAATGCTCCATCATTAAACAATAGGTCATGTTTTTTCCTTGTTTGCCTAAATAAAACCTGATCGTTAACCATGCCTCCAATAAATATGGCTCCATATACCCAGATCCATTTGCTTACTGTTTGCTTCCTCTGGACAGGTACAATGGTGTTATGAGTTGAATTGTGCTTCCCCAATTTTCAAATTTTGAAGCCTTGTAACAATTTAAACTATTTAATATTCATACCAATAAGGATATGGGAAGTATAGACTCAAAGCTTGCTACTACAGAAAGGTATCTTTATTCTCTGAACTATATACAAAATATCTATTTACAAACATGGTTTTACAGCTATACCACTAGAATTTTATAAGTCATTTCTGTCTGTTATTCTACCAAGCTAGTCTACCTTTCTCTTGAGGTCCTCCAAACCCCAATTTTTTCCTTAGCTCTTTCTCCTAGAATACTTTATCATGTCAGTCTCTTCTCTGTTGTTCTTGCAAACTCTAAGAGAAAATCCCTATCTCTGGTAAGAAGATCTTAATGAAGATGCAATTGATCAAAGATCCAATTACTTATAAAAGAAGTCTCTAGCTTCTCCCCTACAACCTTAGCAGGCTGAACCATGTTACCATAAATTGCATCTCTTCAGGACACATCTAAATGTTCTTGACAAAACTAAAACCTACTTCAGCTTTTATATTTTACTAACACTTATGTTTTTCATGTACAATAATCAAATTACCTGTAACAAAGCCCTAATACCTCAGAATGTGAGCTTATTTGGAAGTAAGGTTGTTGGGAGCTATTAAGGCAACGCTATTGTCCTGATCTCTGAATTGGGCCTCCCCCCCCAGAAGAAAAGAGGGTCAAAAGCGGGCCACCGACGCTTCGATTCCGAGAACAACCATGGGATGTTCCAGCCCTAAGTCATCACCGATGTCCTGACCACACCCTGATACCACCAAGTTCCTGCTTCCCCATGTAACTGCCTAAGAATGTGCAATTGTATTGCCCTACCCCTCCCACTGATAAGTATCTGTACTTCCCCTTTTGCTTGTGCATTTAAGCCTTGGGCCTTTCTCAATACATTTGGGGCTTTGATGCATTCCAGAATGGTTTCCGTGTCCTCTACCCCCGATTTGGTTCTTAGGAGGAGGTCCCCTCGAGACCCTCGAATAACTGGACCTGCTGGAGGGGTCATAAGGTTACTATAGATGTAAGCACCAAGGACAAGTATACCAGTATGCCCTAATCCAGTATGATTGGAGTTCTTAAGAAAGCTATCCAAAGAGTATGAATGTGAAGAAGGGGGGCATTATCTACTTGATAACAGTGCTATGTAATAGTTTGCCTTCATCAGGTATGCTTAGAATCCATAAAATCAGAGAGTTTCCAGGTAAACAGGTATTGTACTTCACTCTTGTTCTTTCTTTCAGATGACTCTTATGTTACTAAAGTCTTCAGTCCATGCAAGGATCACTCAATGTTTAAACATTTTTTAAAATTTAAATATACAGGTTAGCTCTTCATATTGTTGGATTATAAAGGCTTTAGATAATACTTACCAAGTGTATCACATGATGAAGAGCACGTTGACCATCTGAAAAATATCTGCATTTTAGAAGTTATCTGGATTACACTCTACCAGATAATGTGACACAATACTGCATCTCATATATAGATGAGTCTCTTAATTAAATATCTAAAAGAGATTTGCTTCTCAATTTTGACAATTTTGAATAAATCAAATATATATCTTTGGGTATTGCTTTTCTTATTACTGTAAAGAAAAACTGCAAATTTAGGGAAAGAAGTAAGTTGATTTGGGTTTACAGTTTTGGAAAATAGAGCCCTTGCTGGAAGAAAGGCAGAGGGGAACTTAAGGATAGGAACATGTGGCTAAGACTAACCATATCGTGGGGGACAAGAAAACAGAAAACAGGGTAATGCAGGAATATATCCAGCCTTCTTTCCTTTTCTGCATTTACTTACTCTGAGCCCCAAACATAGGAGATAAAACCATCCGTATCTGGAGGTGAACATTTGACTTTGTTGGTCCTCTTTGGTGAAGACCTGAGACACGACCTAGTGATTCTCAATTCAGTCCATTGACTGTGAGCATTAACCACCATGCCTTATGTGCACAGCTCTGAGTGAATATGTATTTTCAAGCAAGTTAAGGAAAATACTGCACTGGTCATAGTGACATAGCAATTTAATACCAGCACTTGGGGGCCAATTAGACACATCTCTATGAGATCCATTCTAGTCTGGATTACAAAGTGATTCACTTTCAAAAAACAAAAATCAAACAAGCAAAACAACGTAAAAACATCTATTAGTACAGTTGCTATGGCATATAGGGAAAATACATTTACTTTTGTAAGAAGGGTGGTAAAATCTCTTTCAAACTGCTGTTGCATTCTCACAAGCTATGGTCTTAATACATGCAATAACTGACATCTTTTTTTATGATTCATTTTTGACTTACACACAAAACACATAGCCTAAGGAAGCAATAAAATGTGTTCTGAGGTTGGCTAGTTGTTTTATTTTTTTAAATTTTTTTATTAGGTATTTTCCTCATTTACATTTCCAATGCTATCCCAAAAGTTCCCCTTACCCCTCCTCACTCACCTACCCACCCACTCCCACTTTTTGGCCCTGGCGTTCCCCTGTACTGGGGCATATAAAGTTTGCAAGACCAATGGGCATTTGTGTGCATGTTTGTTTGTTTTTGGTTTGGGGGTTTGTTTTGGTTTTTTTTTTTCCATAATATAATTATAAATGACTTATGCTTTCTTTTTTTCTTAAATGGAACGGCTTAAATTCCAACGAACATTTCCTCTTAGATTTTAGAAATATTTTTTCAGTTCTTTGAGAATTTTATAGACAGTATTTTATTTATATTTGTTGCAGTAAATCTCCAACCCAAATATGCCCTATCAATGAAAACATGACTCAATATGAATACACGCCATGTGCCTAGATTGGGCAGATCTACCGCTACACTACCATCGTCCACATCTATGAAACCCCTTAGAACTTGGGGTTTCTCCAGGCCATGTGCTTCTGCTCTGCTTTTCTTCTTCCTTCTCCTCCTTTCATTCTCCCTCTTCCATTTTCTCCTTCTTCTCCCCCCTCGACCTTCCACTCGCCATTCCCTTTATCTGCCCAATCATCAGCTCTCTTTTATTTTACAAATTAATGTGAAAAGCAGGGTTACAGGAGAATCACCTGAGTGCTGACACATTCCTTATTCGCAACCACTCACAAGAGAACGGAATTAATATCAAATATAATTAGCCTCAGGGCTATCCACAACACATGTTCATGTGTTTTCATGCCACGATGTATTATGTAATGCTAAAATCAGGATAAACATTTCCTCTAATAAGGGAACTGTTTGCTTCTTTTTACTTTTAAATCAAATTTCTTAGTTTTGAATTTTGCGATTTTTTTTAAAAAAAATAGTATCAAAATGTTCTTTATTAAATATATAGCTCAGTTTAAACCCACCAACTCCCAATAATGACATGGAGACATTTTAGTATTTATGAAAGCTTAGGCTTTAAGCTTAGGCTTGTTCTCAAATTATCTCATTTAACTTAATTAAGCTATGTATTCTAGTCCATGTCACATGACCTGTTATCTCTCACTATGTCCTAGTATGTGCCTACTTCCTCTGTGTCTCCTTAACCAATCCTCACCTCTGCTTCTTCCCATAGCCACTATTTCTGCCCAGAAGTCCTGTCTTTCCTCTCCTGCTACATGTACAGGCTGCCAGCTCTTTATTGAAGCAATCAGAAGGTGATAGAGAGGAATGTTTATAAAACACTCAGGCAGGTGATGGTCTAATAAACATAACAATACCAAAGCCTTACTTGTACTCTACTCTCTGCAGGTACAGAAGTCAGCATTTGAATAATACAAAGATAACCTTTACACAGTACACAAAAAGATTATCCCAACAGATATATAATTTATAAACATTTACCTACAATCTATGAATTGTTTATACTTAGTGTGTGTGTGTGTGTGTGTGTATGTGTGTGTGTGTGTGTGTGTATAATAATGCCTTTAAAAAGTTTTCTATTTTGATAAGGTTCACTGATTAGTCTTTTCATGGCTTTGGCTTTTGGGGTTTTTCTCCTATTTTTCCTCTATGAATGTTATTGATTATCATTTTATAGTTAGGTGAACGAATCTTTGAGCTAAGTTCTGTAAAATAGTGTATTTTCTGTCATTGGCGACTATGTTGAACTGCCTCTATTATTTTTCAATGATCATTATATTCCAATGATCAATGACAGATTATATTTGCATAGGTTTCCTTCTAGGATCTATTCCTCTTCCATAGTTTTAGAAACCTGTTCCTTTATCTTATAATGGTTATTCTTGATTGTTGGGAGCTATTAAGAGAACACAATTGTCCTGATCTCTGAATTGGGCCTTCCCCCCCCCCCAGAAGAAAAGGGGGTCAAAAGCGGGCCACCCACGCACTGCTCTGAGAACAACCACAGATTGTTCCAGCCCTAAGTCACCACTGGATGTCCTGACCTCAAGATGTACCCTGATACCGCCAAGTTCCTGCTTTCCCCTGTAGTTGCCAAAAGAAAATTTTCTGCTGCCCCATCCCTCCTGCTGAGAAGTACTTCCTCTTTTTCTGCTGCCCCATCCCTCCTGCTGAGGTGCATTTCCACTGCCCCATTCCTCCTGTTGAGAAGTACTTCCCCTTTTGCTTGTGCATTTAAACCTTGGGCCTAGCTAATACAAAGGGGTCCCAATGCAATTCAGAACGTTTCGGTGTCCTTATTCGCACAAGACCCTCGTCTCCCTCTAACCCCCATTTGGTTCTTAGGAGAAGGTCCCCTCGAGACCCTCGAATAACTGGACCTGCTGCACTGGTCACTTGATTGTCAACTTGACTACTGTGGGGCCATGGTGTAAGGGAAAGAGGGGAGGAGGAGAATGCCCGGGACCCAGCAGAGTTCTGGTGCTCTGGGAGGGCAGATGCGGGATTACTCCTCTCCAACTCTTTCCACGGTAGTCCTGGGTGGCCACCTGGCTGTGTTAAGCCACTGACCGCACACAGCGAGTGGTGGACAAGGGGCAGCCTCAAGTACCAGGTTCTCAGTCTCAGGCATCCAACGCTAGATAGGCAGAGGAGCTGAGAACAGAATAGGGACCCTGGGGTGGCACTTGGTCCCAGAGATAAGGGAAGAGAGCAGGGGGCGAGGTGGCGCTGGGTGGTTTGCAGGCGAGAGAGTTCTTAGTCCAGCCCGTGCGGAGGTTAGACATGACTCCTTAGGAGAAAGCCTATCCCATCATTTAAGCACTGTGGTCCTTGATGAACAGAGACAGTCTATGGTTTTAGAGCTTTTTTGTAGAAAAGCAGGGAGAAAGGTAGCTAAGTAACTGTGGGGAGGAGTCTAACCAGAATGCCAGAAGCTTGGGACATTGTCTAAGTGACTGCTAGCCACATTCCTCTCTGGGGGGAGGGGGGGTGCTGTAGGGGGGTAACTTCTACAGGAGCCAGGGTTCCAGGAGACATGATCAACCACCTTCCTACCATGTAGGTGGAAATTAACACCCACTGGGTTCAAGACCTCAGCTCAACTGGAGACCAGGATGCCTGTGCATATCCTATTGCCCCACAGACTACTAACTGGAGGACTACTAATTCTACTAATGTGCAGTTAACTGAATTAACTCAAGTGGCTCTGATATAGCTGTGAGGAATTTTTTTCTTAATTAAATTATTTGAAGTGGGAAGACCCACTTCTAATCCTGGTCTTTTGTGGTTAGAAAATAAATTTTTAATCCAGATTTTATGAGGTATGAGGATCTATTTTTAATCTGGGTCACAACTCTGCTGCATATGTAAAAGACCCAGAAGAAGGAATCTTGCTCTTTGTTTGCTTACTCTCACTCTGGCTAGCAAGTACTTCTTTGAGATTATGGAATAACTGAAGACCAGATGAAACATTTAGCCTTTTAGTTAACAGTCATTGTTGAACTGGTTATATTATAAATCATATAAATATATGTTCAATTATGTATTCATTCTATAATTTCTGTTACTCTAGACAATCCCACATCTGTAATATACATCTGAACCAAGCTTTCTTGTGTAGTATAGCTTTACATAATACTTAAAATTGTTCAGTGAAGAAGGCTATGAAAAGAGGGAATTAAAGTGAATTCAGATGTGAATTGTTCAGGAGAACATTGTTTCTTACATTGTTGAAGGGATTGAAGAGAGAAGTGCTACCATTGGAAGCCTCTGGGTGTCCTTTTTGATTTCAGCTGTGACTCTCAGAGAATATCTTGTGTTGCTACCAGTACAACCTTGCTCCACGTGCATGCTTTAAAGAGGATGGTTGGATAAGAAAGACCAAGGGGTGTGAGTAATTGGTAAAAAACACATTGAGTAGGACTTCTCAACATTTTCATAGTTCCCATGATTGTCTTCTTCTCTACTTAATACTAGCTCCTTATCACAGGACCAGAGACAAAGGGTTTCTGTGCTGGGAGACAAGGCCCATGTGAATGGAATAGACTGACCAGAGCCCTTCTCATCAAGCCTCAAGTGGAAGAGTCTTATGGAGAGTTACATTGCTCTGCTTAAATGACAAGAATGGTGAACATCCCACTGGACAGTTAAGATTCTTGGCTTTTGTGTCAGGGTTTTACATTATTTGAAGCACAAAACATCTCCTTGATGCTGACCCTTTTGGTAACCATTTTGGTACTTCTCCCTCCTACAAGAGTCTCCAGCAATTTGATGTGTCTTATTTTTTTCCATAGTTAACTTTTACTTTATTTTGTTAAGAGGAAAAAAATACTGAAAAGGAGAGGTTTGAAAAATTCGTTTTTTTTTTTTTTATAACGTGTATGTGTGTGTGTTTGTGTGCATTTGCATATATACACAAGAGCACAGGTACTCACAGAAGCCAGACACACCAGATCTCCTGAAACTGAGGTTATAGAAAATTGTGATGTGGGTGGGTAGTGGTAATCAAAGTCAGGTCCTCTAGAAAAACAACCATTGCTTTTAACAGTGAGCTATTTCTCCAGCACCTCTTTTTGGAATTCTTAAATTTTATAATTGATATAAAGGCCTTCATATGACTGTAGCTAATAAGAGTTTCTCCATACGTGCTCACCTTTGTTATTCTCCTCCATTTAGGTTTCACCTGAGCTTGACCAATTGAAAAAGCAAATAGTATCCTAGATATTATACAGTGTCCACAAATCAGACACACAAGACACTCAAAATGCCCCCTACTTTTCCCAATCAGAGATTCACTTTCTTAATGCCCAGACCAGTATTGTTACATAAGAAATTAGAAGGCAGAGAATCACATTGTTTTCATTGTGGATTTTTAACCCCTCCACAGACCTCAGCAGCAAGGATAACTGCTTTAGTATCTCCCTTGATGGGTTCTATTTCACTGAGTATAAAGCCTACAACACATGCTAAATGTGACTTTCAGTATTCATGAACTTTTGCCAATTTCTTTTATCAGGGAGTAATTATGTAGGTAAGAATGTGACTATTTAAGCACTGAAGGAAAAAACAGTTTGTTTCTACATGGAAGAGACCAACCAAAGGCAGGCCCAATTCAATGTACTCAGTGGTCTGTGGAGAGAAAGCAGACAGCTTCAATGGAGGGTAAAGCAAGCACCTTAGCCTCCTGTGGAAGGATGGACAACTAGGAAATGCCACTCAAAGGAAGAATCTGGGCCCTTTCTTGCAGGCTAAGAAGGAGTTAGGCTGACATACAAAGTAGGAACTATTTCTTTCTACTTAAACATAAAATGGCATCACTAAGTCTCAGAGGAGAAGCAGTAAATCTAAAGAAGACAAAGGAGACTTGAAACAAAGAACACAAAAGATCTGGGGTACTGGATAGATGTGGAGGAGGGAGTATTCCCCCCAAAAGAAAGTGGAATCAAAAAATTACCCAGCCCCCCCACAACACATGTTTTTGTCATATTGAACACTTTTCTCTCACTCTCTCCCATAGTCTGCTTTTATAATTTATTTTTCTTTTGTAGTGTTACTACAAAACTTCATATTTTTATTTCAAAATGTTTTATATTGCATTAAGTTTTTAGAACCTGATGGTCTCCTACATCTTCTGGGATGGAGAAAATATAAAATTATTGACTGAGAAGAGCAGAAAAGGCTTGGATCACCACATATGGTAAGACGGCGGCTAGTATATTATACAAAAGATTATCACAGAACTATGTTTGTTTTTATATAGGACAGTGTAATGTATAAGTATGTGATTTTTTTCTTATTTTTAAAATGGTAAGTTGATATTAGAAGAAAGAGTAAGAAAAGCACAAAAAGCTGGAAATTTATAGTTTTAATTATAATAAAGCTTATATAAAATATATATGTTGTTATTCATTAATGTATGACCAAAAAATCCTAAAAGGACTTTTGACATTATTGAAACTATTTAAAAGACATAAGATGGATGATGTAAACAAGGAAAATACCTAATAAAAAAAATAAAATAAAAAAATAAAAAGATAAGGAGAGAAGGAATATGTTTGGTGGAGGTGCAGTCAGGTGTGGGGAAAAGGGTTGCCTCCAAGGGCCCATGCTGAGGCATTCCTTCCCTGAAGGACCAGTCACATGATGGTATAGTATAGAATAGAGTTTATTCAGCGCATGGGGAAGGGAGTTGAGAAGGTAATAGAGACAGAGAAAGGCAGAGAGAGAGAGAGAGAGAGAGAGAGAGAGAGAGAGAGACAGAGAGAGAGAGACAGAGAGAGACAGAGAGAGACAGAGAGAGACAGAGAGAGACAGAGAGAGACAGTGAGAAGGAAAGAGAGAAAGAGAGAGGGAAAGAGACAGAGAGAGACAGAGACAGAGAGAGGGAAAGAGAGAAAGAGTAGAGAAATAGAGCATGTGGAGGGTGGGGAGGGGAATGGGGAGAGAGGTGCACAAGAGGACAGAGTGAGAGCAAGGAAGAAAGAGAGCAAGAGAGAGCAAAGGGAACAAGCAGCCCCTCTTTTAGTGAGTCAGGCAAACCTGGCCATTGCCTGATATCTGTGGGGTGGAGCTTAG
The DNA here is from genome assembly GCF_000001635.26 of Mus musculus. Lineage (NCBI taxonomy): Eukaryota > Metazoa > Chordata > Mammalia > Rodentia > Muridae > Mus > Mus musculus. Next base: position 61,475,572 of record NC_000078.6, read on the forward strand.
ACAAAATGGTAACAATAATGTCGATATAAGCTAAAGATATTGGACGCATACAGAGAAGTGCTTACTAAGCCTAACATAAGTAACATTCTAGACCAAAGCATTCTATTTTCACTACAACATTCTGCATTGTAGAGTAAGCAGTATTATCTGTGGCATCTACACAATAATGCTATTTTCATGCCCTTTCCTATAAACTGATGGTTCCCAGGCATTCTCTTTAAAAAATATATGGTTATTGTATTTATTTACATTTCAAATGTTATCCTCCCTTCCCAGTCTCTCCTCTGCAAACCCCCTATCCTACCCCTCACCCACCCCCATTTCTATGAGGGTGCTCACTCACCCACCCACTCCCATCTCAACACCCTATCATTCCACTATGTTGGGGTATCGAGTCTTCACAGGACCAAGAGCCACTCTTCCCATTGATGCCAAACAAGGCCATCCTCTGCTACATATGTCGCTGGAACCATGGGTCGCTCCACGTGTATCTGTATTCTTCAGTTGGTGGTTTAGCCCCTGGAGGCTCTGAGGGGTCTGATTGGTTGATATTGTTGGTTCTTTCTGTGGAGTTGCAAACCCCTTCAGCTCCTTCAGTCTTTACTCTAACTCCTACAATTGAGGTCCCCGTGCTCAGTCCTAGTTGGCTGCAAGCAATTATACCATGCAAGATATAGTACAAGAAGTTATTCTTCCCCTCATGGAGTATATTTGAGGAGAGAGAAGATTTGCGAAAACAACATTTTATTCACCAAATTCAAACAAATTTGTGATTAACGTAATGACATTATATTTATTATGCTCATTACAAAATACATGTTCAATACAAAATTCATGAGATCAAACAGTAGAATATTCCCAGCAGGAAGGAGTAGAAATCAAAATTAGTAAATATTCTATAGAGCAAATGAAGTGTCTTGACAGGTAAGTACACAAATTCAAAAGGTGAGTCAACAAACATAAACATAAAGAACATAAACAACAAACATAAAGAAAAAGCTCTAGAGAACACAGACCTGTGTAAGAAACAGCAGGCTCCACACTAGTCATCTTGGTTCAGGCAATGGGGGAGGAGTTTGAGGAGACAGCACAACCTAAAGTACATTTGAAAGATGCCCCACATTAAAATTGGAATTTGAGTATTTTGCCACCATCACTTTTCTATTCATAAAATATTTATGTTTTATAAATATTTTCAAATAATATTATAAAACCACATTCTATCATCTGCTACTGCTAAATCAGTAAAAAACATCAGAGTCACACAGAAAGTTAGTTGCTGACTTATTTGAGTTCTAAGACACACATCTCTAATGAACTTGAAGCACAGTCACACACACATTCACAAACTAAACAAAAGACTTTCTGCTTTTCTAGTAAAAAATCTTTAAATTTTTTTGGGTTGAAATTATTTATAAAATGCTTATGATATGTAAATGTAAGCCAAAATATAAATATAAATGGAAATGGAAGTTGATTGTATGGTTCTATGTAGAAATATTTTTAGAGTAATGAATTAAGCCAACAGCTAGATTAGACTTGGCTGTTGTCTGTGAGCAGGATAAAGAGTAACTTGGAGCCTCTCACTAAAGGCACCAGCTTTTAATTAGCATAAACACTATTTTGACTGTATGTACTATGATTTAATTTGTAGAATATTTTGTTAATTGAGTAATCAGAAGAATTTTTATTTAGTACTATTATGTTATCAATCTTTAAAAAGGCAATTAAATTATTGTTGTTAATAGTTTATTCTTCACCAGTGACCGCAAGTAAGGGAAATAACATTATGTTGCCTTAATGTTGGTAAAAATAGCGTATAAACACAGCAATGTCTTCATAAATAAAACATGTGGTACTGCTTTAAATTTTCATCTTTATTTATCTATACCTATGCTTTCAAACATAAAAATTTGTCTTTTTCTTCTATTTACTATTACATTTGATAAGAAGAAATTTATGACACATTCTGATGACTGGAGGCACAGACTACCCAAATAAAAAGTATATGGTATGAAAAGCAAGAAGAAAACTTGTGAAGAGTTCCCTAAACTAAAGAAAGAGATACCCATGAACATACAAGAAGCCTACAGAACTCCAAATAGACTGGACAAGAAAATAAATTCCTCCCGACACATAATAATCAGAACAATAAATGTACTAAATAGAGATAGAATATTAAAAACAGTAAAGGAAAAATGTCAAGTAATATATAAAGGCAAACCTATTAGAATTACACCAGACTTCTCACCAGAGACTATGAAAGCCAGACGATCCTGGACAGATGTTATACAGACCATAAGAGAACACAAATGCCAGCCTAGGATACTATACCTGGCAAACTCTCAATTACCATAGATTGAGAAACCAAAGTATTCCATGACAAAACCAAAT